>NC_027756.1:25034803-25044231 GCF_000695525.1 Brassica oleracea var. oleracea
AGGAGCTTAAAAGAGATCTCATCCGAGCTGACCATTAGAGGTCGATATGCAGAAAAAGCAATCGATCGATGTACATCCTGTACCATCGATCGATGTCGAGACGCAGAACGCGCGACTTGGTTCCAGCCGACTTTAAACCCAAGGTTTCACCAAATTACAAGATTGCCCCTGACGAGTTTTTAACCTAATAGTTATATACTTGCCTAAGTGTTAGGAGGCAAGAAGAGTTTTTACCATCATTGTATTCTTACTTTCAGCAAGAGAGAGAGAGAGTTTTTAGGAGAGAAGATCATAGAGAGATTTGTGATTGGAACTCCATTGATTCATCTATTCTATTCTATGCAGTTTTTATCTATATTTTGTGTCATGAATTGCTTAGCTATGTCTGAGTTGTTTACTTGATAGATTCAGGGTTCAAATAGGTTAGAGGGATTAGCCCCAACTATAGAATTTCTTAATTGTGATATTCATTGATTGATTGCTCTTAATGCTTGTTCTAGCCTTGCTAACTAGAATATTGAACCTTGGAATTTGTATGTGTCAAGCATCCTTGATCATCCTTTCATGAATCTAATTTGTCATGCTAGGGCTGCTAGAAAGAGTTAACCGCTGATCTAGGAGACTAGTGAGCATTATCAACCTGCGCCTAGGGCTTAACTAGAAGCTATCGATCGATATCGTCATCTGACAATCGATCGATATTGTGAAAGGTGTATCGATCGATATCCCTATAGGATCATCGATCGACACTTTCTTGTGATCAAAAGACGACAGTTGAGATCCAAGATCTAGTTAGTTAACCAGTGAAACATTACCATCGCTGATCACTGTGATTAAGGAGTTGAGCTCTAATATATCATGCATGCAACTGTTAGGCATCTATAGGATTATAATCTCCAACACCTGAATAGAAACCGTGCATCTAATATCTTCCAATAAAGTTACACCCCCAATCATCTTGTTAGTAGAGCAATAGACTTGCTCAATTAGGATTGCTATTTACTTTTAAACCCATAACCTGACTAGATTTAATAGGTTCCCTAGCTCCTTGTGGATTCGATCCCTAAGTACTGCAACTGAACCTCCTATTTGAGAGAGTAATTCACTCCTTAGGTTAATTTGAGTGGTATTACCTTGTCCACGTAACCCCTCTCCCAAAGATTGCATTGAACTCATTCTTATTATGTCTCGATCGGAGGTATCGTTGGAACTTTACAATTTTAAAATCGTAAAGTACTCGTTTCTCCGAAGAACATTCGGATTGATCGTATAAAACGACAACGGTTAGGTGAACACCCAATGTTGACTACGCTATACGAGGAATTTGAATGTCCTCTGGAATCGACGTCGTTTCAGAAGAATTCTTGTTATAAAATCGTAGAAACGCCAAATTCGGGAAACGGCCCAAAAAAGGCCAAAACGCGGCAAAGAGCCCACTTATGATTCTATGAAACCAAGCCCAATTGTTACGACGGTTTATCATTTGTTGCCCAGAAAAAGATAAATGTCAAGTCGACCAAGGGCAGAAAGGGAAAAAGGCAAACCGCCTTAGAAGGAGTATATAAGGGGATCGAAGCTGAAGGGGCGAGGACAGACAAGAATTATTACTCAGAGCAAAAAACTTAGAGCATTTAGGCAATTTTCTGTTTTTGTTATCGAGCTGCGACTCAACTAGGTTTTCGAGTCTTAGGTTGCTAGAACTAGGAATCTCGCCGATAGCCCTCGTGGCCGAAGGCTCTTACCTTGTTGTTATGCTCAAACGCGGATTCGGAATAATAACCTTTCTTGCTCTCTTTTCGATTCCATATATTTATTTCTCATCTATACTTTCGTGTTCTGATTGCTTGGCGTGTGGTTTAGCAGATATATGGGACCTCTGGGAAATTTAGGGTTTCCTATCTTTCCTAATTTAAACGGAAATCGACAGTGCGAATTTTGGTTCCCACAGTTTGGCGCTAGAAGGAAGGGGGGTTACGGATCAATCTAACTCTCGGCCACCAACGCTCGATCAGACATGTCAGCTGACGATCTCAACAACCAACAAACTCGCGACGGCGATGCCGTCGACGACAACGTTGGAAACACTCCAGCAGCGAACGTTACCGCTGTTAACCTTAACACCGCAGCATTCGTGGAGGTTCAGAAAATGTTCTCGAATTTCAAACAGAAGTAGGAAGAACGGGACAAGGTCGTGAGTTCTCTCGCTAAACAAGTCAAAAACCTAACAGCAAGAACCCGGGCCGTCTTTCCGCGCGGGACAACCCGAATCCACGGAAGAAGACTCGATTTCGCGACTCCTCTAGACCGGTCCGGCAAGGCGCAGGGGAAAATGTCCGGGCAGAATCCCGACGAAACCACCCCTGCGCCAACATGGAAAAATCCGGGAGATCTTCCCCCTATCGTGGAAGACGAGGAAGAAGGAGAAATTGAGCGTGTTGATGTGGATTCTAGCAGTCAGTCCGAACCTACGGACGAAGACGCAGACGTGAATCCACGTCGGACAAGAAGTCGTGCGGCTAAAGACGATTCCCAGTTCGATAATCCTATGACCGAAGAAAAAGAAGCTATCTTCTTGGACGAACATGAAGAGCTGGCCGAGGAGCAGACTCGGAACACTCGCGGCGAACACAGACAAAATCGGAAACCGGCTAGTGAGAAATCCCAGATCCGCGATCATCTCAAGAAAACGGCAGTAGAAGTTAGAGCGGTGCAATATCAGATTCACCACCCTACTAGCACAGCGCCCGAGATCGACCTGATGCTCGAGGAATCTTGAAAAACGCCCTTTACTACCCGAATCATCGAAACTAGGGTTTCGGATCCCGGAGAGATCAAGGTAACGCCTTATGACGGCACGACCGATCCAAGGGCACACCTGCAGGCTTTCCAGATCACGATGGGGAGAGCAAAATTCAGAGAAAGCTAAAGGGATGCCGGCGAATGCCGCCTCTTTGTCGAAAACCTCCAAGGAGCAGCATTCGAATGGTTCTCTCGCCTGAAGTGAAATTCCATCGGAAGCTTTCGCCAACTCGCTTCGGAATTTCTCAAGCAGTACTCTATGTACATAGACCGAGAAACCTCCGATGTCGATCTCTGGAGCATGTCCCAGGAGAGGAAGAACCTCTCCGCGACTTCATAAAATGATTCAAGATCGTCATGGCCAGATTCAGCGGAATAAGCAACAAAGTAGCAGTAGACGCACTTCGTAAAACGCTCTAGTACAAGTCGAAATTCAAGAAGTGGATAACCTTGGACAAGCCGCGTACGATTCAAGACGCGCTCCATAAGGCCACGAATTACATAATCATCGAAGAGGAGATGAAATTCATGGCGTAAAAACTGAGGCTGACTGAAGCCTAAAAGGAGAAACCCTCGTAACGATAAAAACGTCCATCACGGGGAGGAAGAGACCCAGGGAGCGCATAACTATGCCATCGGCTCCGGACCAGAGCATGGCCGGACGACGGGTAATACATGGACCCGAAATCCAAATTACGACGAAAACTCCTTCTGTGACTTTCACCAGGCCCGCGGCCACTTGACTGTAAACTGCAAGGTTCTCGGTGCCAGGTTGGCCGCAAAGCTGCTCGCGGGAGAACTCACCGAAGTATGTAGCGTAAAAGACCTCGTCCACGACTCAGACCGTCCTCCGAGAAACGATAAAGCCCCTCAAACCGAGAACTCTCTATGAGAGAACCAATCGGGAGAAAAGCACGGGAGAAGGCAGGACGAGAAGGGCAACAACAATAGTCGCCGCATAGTCAATCTGATCATCGGAGGATCGCAGTACTGCAGCGATACCATCTCCGCCATCAAATCTTATGATCACCTTCGATGAAGAAGAGGCCGGCGGGATCAATCAGCCCCACTGCGACCCGCTCGTGATCGATCTCGTGATAAGAAATCTCGAGATCGTGAGAGTTATCATCGACTTGGGAAGCACGGTCAATGTTATCTTCCGCGACACTTTTAAAAGAATGAACGTCAAGATAGGGATGGCGCTCGCTTCGATTGAGGCATCACTAACACAGACAAAGAAGAACTGCTCCTTCCAAACACGGTATTTCGATACGAACCCTGAGATGATCGCCATATTCACACGAGGCCTCACTTGGACTATGAGTGAAGTAGACCCTCGAGGCTCAACTAAAGCCTCAAGCTGATCAGCGTCAAGGGTGATTCCCATTTCGTAACTCAGCACCAAGGTTCCAATGAGATGCTGTAAACCGCATGGATTAACCTGGCTGATCGACAAATTGAAACGACTAAGAAGCTGTACGATAAGCTCTGGGATAGGGAACCATAGATGACATTGCATCAATTACGTCTCATAGCACATGAAATAGCCTTCGGGCGGAGATTGTGCAACTTCCCCATCTTCTGGGAGGCAAAACTCGACTGACTCAGAAATCCTGCAGAAATGTCTAATGGCCGCGAGCCCATTTGGACAACTCCTGCTCGGACAGCCGGCCACAGGGTTGGTTTTAAAAAGGGGAGGAACCCATACAACAGGAACAGGACGTTTCACTTCTCCCATAGCCGTCCGCCATGCATCAACCTCTTCGGGATCGATCGGCTCAGCCGAGAATTCCACCTTTGGCACAACTCCGACATGCTGCGAGCTAAAACCCTCAGGAACGGAACGGTCGCGACGAGACTTGATAGATGATTTGCTCTTCGAAGACATGATCTTTCCTTCTAAAAAAAGAGAGAAAAAAGAGGAAAAGGTAGAAAATCTTTTCAAGGGAAGAGAAGAAAGCAAAGGATCTTCTTTGGGAGAGAATTTGTGGGAATGAGCAAGTAAAGAATTTGAAAACTTACTCCACCTACTTATAGGCAAAAAAGATTCACTATACATCTTCGGGTTTTTACACAGTGGATTCGGTCTAACTCATTCCAACATGTCTAATCCGCTCGCAAGAACCTCACGATCCTAACGAGTTGGGGGTTAACTGTTGGGGTGAAAATCGGTTACGACGAAATCAACGTCAGAAAAGACGTCCGAGAAAACTTTCTCTTCATTAAAAAAAAAATGAAGTCGGGAAAGACCGGAAAAACTATCGAAGGTCTAAAGGATCAGTTCATCGAAACAAACAAACTTGATCATCGAGCACGGATTCATCTAAGCCGTTCGCCGAGCTGGACCAGTCCAGTTTGGCGAACGGCCGAGCTGGACCTGAGACAGATTCAGCTCGGCCGTTCGCCTAGCTGGACTAGTCCAGTTTGGCGAACGGCAGAGCTGGACCCAGCACGGATTCAACTAGGCCATTCGCCGAGCTGGACCAGTCCAGTTTGGCGAACGGTCGAGCTGGACCCAGCACGGATTCAGCTCGGCCGTTCGCCGAGCTGGACCAGTCTAGTTTGGCGAACGGCCAAGCTGGACCAGTCTAGTTCGGCGAACGGCCGAGCAGGACCCAAGACGGATTCAGCTCGGCCGTTCGCCAAGTTGGACCAGTCTAGTTCGGCGAACGGCCGAGCTGGATCGACCGGAGTCCGTCTTCGCCTTGTCCTTGTAACTCCTCTCCCGAAGATTGCATTGAACTCATTCTTGTTTCGTTTCGATCGGAGGTATCATTGGAACTTTACAATTTTAAAATCGTAAAGTACTCGTTTCTTGGAAGAACATTCGGATTGATCGTATAAAATGGTAACGGTTAGCTGAACACCCAATGTTACCTACGTTATACGAGGAATTTGAATGACCTTCAGAATCGACGTCGTGTCGGAAGAATTCTTGTTATAAAATCGTAAAAACGCCAAAGTCGGGAAATGGCCCAAAAAGGGCCAGAACGCGGCAAAGAGCCCACTTATGATTCTATGAAACCAACCCCAATTGTTACTACGGTTTATCATTTCTCGCCCAGAAGAAGATAAATGTCAAGTTTCCGAAGATAAATGTCAAGTTTCAAGGATAAATACAGAGATCGAATAAAAATGGAATATTTCCGCGGAGCGATAAAAGTCGACCAAGGGCAGAAAGGGAAAAAGGCAAACCGCCTTAGAAGGAGTATATAAGGGGATCGAAGCTGAAGGGGCCAGGACAGGCAAGAATTATTACTCAGAGCAAAAAACTTAGAGCATTTAGGAAATTTTCTGTTTTTGTTATCTAGCTGCGACTCAACTAGGTTTTCAAGTCTTAGGTTGCTAGAACTAGGAATCTCGCCGACAGCTCTCCTCACCGAAGGCTCTTACCTTGTTGTATATAAGAGGATCGAAGTTGAAGGGGCAGAAGGACGCAATTTTTTTACTCAGAGCAATTTAGGCAACTTTCCGTTTTTGTTATTCGAGCTGCGACTCAATTAGGTTTTCAAGTCTTAGGTTGCTAGAACTAGGAATCTCGCCGACAGCTCTCCTCACCGAAGGCTCTTACCTTGTTGTTACGCTCAAACGCGGATTCGGAATAAAAACCTTTCTTGCTCTCTTTTCGATTCTATATATTTATTTCTCATCTATACTTTCGTGTTCTTATTGCTTGGCGTGTGGTTTAGCAGATATCTGGGACCTCTTTGAAATTTAGGGTTTCCTATCTTTCCTAATTTAAACGGAAATCGACAGTGCGAATTTTTGTTCCCACAACCGCTTCTCCAGAAAAGGAAACTGGACGAGACACGTCTGATAGCAAGAACCAAGCGTCAATAAAAAACGAAACCCAAAAGGAACGGTAAAACTCAAGGATGAAACAAACAGAAGAACTTACCGACAGTACGCCAGGACGCGGGATAACCAACAGGTTCATGGATCTTCACGAATACATACCGATTGCTCCAGCCATCCCCAAAAGGATAGTTGCCCCTCATACCACTCGAAGGTTCCTCGACTAAAGGAGTTCCATCGCGGGATCGGAGATGTTAGAATCCTGCTTTGTTCACCAGTGGGGCAAAGTAGTACGAGTATAGAATCTCGTGTACCCCACGGAAAATCCATGAAGTTCCCCGAGTACTTGGATAGCCATTAAAGTCCTCCAAGTAAGGGGAGTAAGTTGAGAAGGACATAAACCGAAGAAAGAGGATACTTCGCCTATAAGGGAAGGGATAACACCCCGGAAGCCTGCTTCCATATATGCTTCATAGATAGCTATCTCACTTGCTCCTCCATCTCGAGCATGCTCGAACCCAGATGGGCTCCTCATCCCCACTGAAGGATGAATCGCATACTTCCTCCGCATATTAGCAAGATCTCCTTCTCGGATCTCGGAGTGGGGACAGTCATCAAAGAAATAGGAACGGCACCCTCTCAGGGATGCCATCGGGACTGCCTTGCTGTCAGCCTCTAGAACATCTCCCCAAGAAGGGATGGGAGATGAGAAAGGATCGGTGAATAGACAACGTGGCTGATATCACTCAAATTACCCTAAGGAGTGAATTACTCTCTCAAATAAGAGGTTTATTTGTACTACTTATGGATCAAATCCACAAAGAGCTAGGGAACCTAATAAATCTAATCAGATTTGTTAACCTAGGTTGTTTAATGATTTAAATGTAATTTCTCGATTGATTGATTGGGGTTTTGGTACTTAAATGGAAATAGCTAGACTTAGGATGTTCATTCAGGTAGTCAGGATTATAATCCTACAGATGCCTAATAAGTTGTATGCATGATATTATAGAGCGCAACACTTGATAACAAACCATTAGGCTTTCACTTTCTAGGTTTGTCTATTGACCAATGTCAATCGATTATTCTATAGGAATATCAATCGATACACTTATTGCAACGTCGACGGATTATTCGTATGGATTATCGATCGACGCTCTTGGTCAAGCGTTAATGCGCAGATTGAATATGCTTACTAAGCTTCCTAGATCAGCTCTCGCCTACTCTAGCAATCTTATTTCAGTTAGGATGGATTCAGGGTGAGATGCAAGCTATCGCTTTTGTCTACAACTCCTACGGAAAGTTCTTGGTAGCTAATCTAGAAACAGGCATTAATGACAATTCCAAAGATGAATATCACAACTTACCAATCTATAGTTGGGGCTAATCCCTCATAACTTATTTAAACCCTAAATCTAACAAGAGAACTATTCAGACATGGCCAAGCAATTCATAACAACAATAAAGTATAAAAACTGCATAGATAAATAGATAGATATCAATAGAGTTCCAATCTCAAATATCTTTGGATCTTCTCTCCAATCTATTAAAAATCCTAGAAAACCTTTGCTGTAAAATCAGTAAAACAAAAAAAATACACTCTGCCCCTAATATGTTGGCAAAGCTTATATAGTTAGGTTAAAACTCGTCAGGGGTAATCTTGTAAATAGGTGAAAACTTGGGCTCTAAGTTGGCTGAGACCAAACGGGCTTTCTGCGCGCTTATCTGTCGATCGATGTCAAGATGTGAACATCGATCTATTATTTCTCTTCAGTGTCGACCGATGGTCGTGCTCGATAGTCATCTCGGGTGTTTACTCCAAATATATACAAAATGCTCCAAAATCACCATATTTCTCCAGAACGTACCTGAACCTGTAAATATTCTAAATAGACTCTATATAGTAGTAAATATATATTAAAACACTTATAGATCATGGCTGAAAGTGGATAAAATCTATGGTCTATCAACTTCCCCAGACATACCCTTTTGCTTGTCCTCAAGCAAAAAAAACAAGTAGTCTCTCTGAAAAAGGTTTGAAAACAGTACGGACTCACATAATTTTAAACTTAGAATCAACACCTTAAACAGTCCTAGTCCCAGAAGTACACTGTAACACCCGATCCCGGCCGACTAGGCCGCGGTCGATGCCTCACGTCGCTCAGTCCATACCTGGACCGAACCTCTAAAAATTTTGCCCTTTATTGAAAATATCGCCCATTGGCGAGGGCTAACTCAGATCCTAGCTCAAGACTACCTTAGTCATTCCCTAGCTAGATCTTTTCAACTTATGCACAGCGGAATAGTATCTACTTAACCATTGGTCTATAACCAATATAATACTTGTCTGGTCGAATCACCTCGGCTAATGGTTAGTATACTCAACTACCAGCTAGCTCCAAGGTCAATCCCAAACCCAAATCAAGGCATACAAATCTGAGGTTCCACTCCCCTAACCATTCTATCTAGATCAATGCAACATTGCTAGATCATACCTTTGCCACATCCACGGAGCTTGTTAGCTCATCGGCCCAGCTACTCTAGCTGAATGAACTCATAAACCAACTGATCGAGCTGTCACACTCGAACTAAGCTAGGACCGAGCTATAGCCAGCTGCCATATACTGCGTCCAGCTCCTTTACACACACAAAACAACTCCCTTAGGTACTTAGTCATTCAGCCAACCATCCCCACAGACATAAGTAACCCTTGAGAAGTCTTCAAACAGCTAAGGACATGCATCTGGCCCTTACCGGCTCATGCACTGTCCCACATCCTTTTTGCCTTATCAACTTATGATACCAAGTCCAGCTCATGGACTAACAATGCCCAT
>NC_027756.1:25044403-25052340 GCF_000695525.1 Brassica oleracea var. oleracea
GAATCCGACCAACTCTCATTTTTTCTCTGGCTCTGAATGATATTTTCCACAGGGAGGAACAAAAATACAAGGAAGAAGTCGGATATAACTGCCCCCTTAACTGCCTGGATGACCAGTTACCCAAAGTGAGTCAAATGGGGCGGTTTTCCCTTTTTCCCGTAACCGCCGCCTAGTAACTGCCTCTTGGCGGTTTCTTCCCATTTTAAATTCACGTCCTGGGCCTTCCAAACCACCCCTGGACATGTCTAAAACAAGCCCAAAGTGATTGCCCACGCCCATGGTTCAACCACAAGAGCCCACCGGCCCATCGGTACACATGGGTCGTCCACAAGGCCCGGTCACTGTCTGGACCCGGTCCAACTGCCTAACACTTGAACACTCAGTACAGCTGAGTTGAGTTGACCCCCAGCTGAACCCATCTGAGTCAGCTAGTAGTTCAGATAGTGTGAGCTTACCAGTGAGTGTGGAGCTAACACACTCTACTTGAGCTCCAACCGAGCTTCGTCCAGCCGGTTGAGCTTCTTCCTTGCATCTCCTAGTTGTCATACTCTACGTGCAGCTAGTTTCCTTCATCTTATTGAATCCTTATAAGTCCCTTGGTCCATTTCCAGACCTAGATGTATTGGCTAAGACTCTCACGAAGAATAGAGATTTGGATCATTAGTTTTGTTTTAATTTAATCCTTATAAATGTAAAACATACATATAAGACATTGAAGATGAATTGGCTAAGACTCTCACGAAGAATAGAGATTTGGATCATTAGTTTTGTTTTAATTTAATCCTTATAAATGTAAAACATACATATAAGACATTGAAGATGAATTGGCTAAGACTCTCACGAAGAATAGAGATTTGGATCATTAGTTTTGTTTTAATTTAATTTATATTAGGTGTTGTATTTTTTATTTTGTGTCATGTGTTGGTTTCTATTTAGTATTTAATATTTATTATTTGGATTTTTTTAATATTTAAATTTTGAACAATATTATAGAAGTTATTCTGTCACTATATTGTTTTATAATTATTATTTTTATTTAGATCACGAGTTAGCTCATTTAACTCATGATCTAGATGATCTGAGTTCGAGTTTACGTATTGAAACTCATATAATAAATGAGCTGAGCTGAGCTAGCTCATGAAAGAGCCGAGCTCACTATGAGCTGAGCTGAGTTGAGCGAGTTAGCTCATTTTGGCTTTGTGTAAAATAAAATATTTCTACTAAAGGAGATTCTTCCATATTTTCGAATATGAAAGTCTCTAACTTAATTGTCTACTATGAACTAATAATATACGAGGGGCCCAAATCCTAAAACAAGGGATCGACCATTCGATACACAAATATTAGAGCTAAACGTTTAAAACTAATATTTATACACCACTTGTTGTAATTTGTACTTTAAAGATCAATAAACACTATGTTGATCTCTTTTCCTGCTCTTTTTGCTTTCTAATACGTTTCCGTAGTACCACAAACGCACCTGCATAATTTTACCCCAACAACCACTGCCATCTTTCATACACCTCAGCTTCATTTATTTACCGGCGGAAAGTGTCCAACTTAATTGTCGACTATGAACTAATAATATATGAGGGGCCCAAATCCTAAAACAAGGGATCGACCATTCGATACACAAATATTAGAGCTAAACGGCTAAAACTAAGATTTATACACCACTCGTTGTAATTTGTACTTTAAAGATCAATAAACACTACGTTGATCTCTTTTCCTGCTCTTTTTTGCTTGCTAATACGTTTCCGTAGTACCACAAACGCACCTGCATAATTTTACCCCAACAACCACTGCCATCTTTCATACACCTCAGCTTCATTTATTTACCAGCGGCAACCTTTATAGAGAGAAGCTAAAACCGGAAAAATAAATAAACAAATGTTATGAGAACTAATTATGTCCAAATCAATGTTATATTCTTAATTTTACTTTCAAAATTGGCTACTACACAACTAACCCTAAATTATATACGTGTTTTGCTAAAATTTTGTGCTAATAAATGACATATGGTTTTGAAGCGATTTTCAAATCTGGTATGGTTTGCATAAGTTTTAAAACATTGAGTGGTTTGGCTTGAAAAGTTTCATTTTGTGTAGTTCTTTAAAGAAACTCAATATTTGTGTGGGTGGAGCAATACATAAATTTTGTGTGGTTGGAAGGTTGAGACATGAAACTTTTAGTGGAAACGTGAATAGATCATCCAACTTATTTTGTGTTTAAGAAAGATTAGATGAATTTCACTCAGCTCATTGGAGAGAGCGAGAGGGAGAGAGAGAGGGAGAGAGGGAGAGAGAGAGAGAGAGAGAGAGGGAGAGAGAGAGAGAGAGAGAGAAAGAGAGAGAGAGAGAGACTGCACTATATATATGTGTGTAACTTTATGTGTGTAACTTTAATTATATGTTAAATTTAACTCAAGAAAAAATATTACATCAGATACACCTTAGACTGAGCATTGAAAGCATATTAGTGAGTTTTCTCAAAAAAATCTTCAGAAACTAAAAAGCTATCTTCAGCTAAGTAATCTGCCTAACATCTAATGTAGAGGAATCCTGTTAAAATTATCCGTGACGGAACTGTACTATATATATATAGTACTTTAAGAATAAGGAATGGATGTCAAAAAAAAAAAGAATAAGGAATGACAGCTTTTGCATTGTGATTTTTTCAAGTGAGTTTTTATATGTAACATGTTATTTTTCAAGTAATTTTTTTTTAAGTGATTTTTTAAAGTTACAAAAACATGTTATTTTTCTCTACGAAATCTAATTTAGTAATAAGTTCTTCATTTATGCATGCCTAAATTATCAGTTTAGCGGTGTACAAATAATAAGATCTACATTATTTTGTTTTCATAAAATTTTATATTATACATACCAGTTATTTTAATTTCTAATTATTAATAATATTATAAATAATGCAATTATTTATTTTATTAATATTATAATTATCTAAACAGTTTAGAAAGTAATTATTAATGTTTTATAAAGGATAGCGTCTACCTAAACGGTCACCTAAACCCCTTTTTAGAACAATGATATAAATAATGTTTGTTCTATTTTTCTATTATGTTTGAAATTTTATATTCACACCTAATATTGTATCCATTTACGAAAATATTATCAACTGTATAATAACTCATCTTTGGAAAGCGAAAATAATAATATTACTCATATTTTGCATTATAATATTCGAGAAGATACGTAGCCGTATTACGATATATTGTTATTTTTCTTTTTATTCCAACTTTTGATGACTATAAGAAGGGCCATTTCCACTTGGTTTCTTCCTGCATCAAACAAGTAACTCTTCATTGTTCACCAAATATATTGTAACTAGAGAGAGAAACAAGATCCTCTATCTAGGATCATATACATACATACGTAAATAAATACATAAGTGTACGTATATCTCTCAAATAAAGAGAAAATGAAGGGAGGGGAGAAGCAATGTGGGAAAGTTGATAAACTGAAGCCAATAATAGCGATCATATCACTCCAATTCGGATATGCAGGCATGTACATCATAACTATGGTTTCCTTCAAGCATGGTATGAACCATTGGGTCCTTGCTACCTACCGACATGTTGTCGCTACAATCGTCATGGCTCCTTTTGCTCTCATTCTCGAAAGGTATTTATGTGTTATAATTGCGTGGTCTGCCCTCGAGTATTTTGAGGCTATACGAGACTATAAATATTGTCACCTTACGGATATGTATATAAAAACACGAAGTTGTTAAAACATTTCTAATTTCCACACAAATGTGTATCATGATAACTAACAAAGATCCACTCAATAAAAGAACCAATTTGTATTATTTTTCTCCCTGCAAAATTTTCATAATCAAAATTGTTTTTATATTTATGTTCTTCAATCGATTCCATATGGTTAAACCGTGTATGCATGGTTTGGTTATATGATCTAGAGCCATGAAAGCTATATATGATTGTAAGTGTCTCTATATTAATTAGTGATTTATATAACTATTATTTCCACTTTTCAGGAAAATAAGGCCTAAGATGACATGGCCATTGTTCCTTAGGATCCTTGCCCTCGGAATCCTAGAGTAAGCTCCGTATACAAAAACCTTTATCCTCTTTTCACGTAATAGCTTATGCAGAGATATATAATACTATAATTTGAATAATACGTTTATATAATACTATAATTTGAATAATACGTTTATATGATTGTAAGTGTCTCTATAACACAGCAACATACGTTTATATGATGTTGCTGTGTTTTCTTTCGTAAAGAAGTGATATTATTTTTCATTAAAAAATTCTACATTTGATTCTTATCCGTCTCAATCGATTAACTAAAAGGTTATACATAAACGAAGTTAAAATATTTATTATAAATGAATTTTGAACAAAAATGTATTGTTAATGGTTTATATATACGAGTGGGTAGATGATTTGCCCCTTAGATGAAGGCCACCATCTACGAAGATTACGGTGAATTTCTTTTGGCCGTTATAAACGTTTTAAGAAGTAAAAAACACACCTTGCTTTCTGCAAACCTTCGAGATTAGTCTGAACTAGGGGTGGGCACTTTACCCGATATCAGAAGTGGCATCCGAACCCGATCCAAAAAATTCGAACCGAAATCTGAACCGAAGTAGCAGAATATCCGAACGGATATTGAATTAGGAGAGATTGGATATCCGAACCCGAACGGATAATATCCAAACCCGAATGGATATCCAAAAATAACCGAACATATGTATAATTAACCTTATATTTATAATTTACATCTCTCATTTTATATAAAATATTTATATTGATACTACACATATTTTAAGTTCATATGATCTACGTACAATTACGGAAAAAATGATTTGCTATTCACTTAAAATGCATGTCAAGCTTTTTATTTCAAGAATTAACAAAAACTTACATCAAAAATTTAAAAACAATAACCAAATTAATGTCTTTTTAGTTTCAAAATGTTATGTCGAAATCTATTAACCATTCAATCTATTAAAAATAAAAAAATTAGTTAAGTGAAAGTTATATTTTTAAATACAAGAAATTTGAGAAATGAAAATTTAATTTTGTGTTTTCAAAATCTAAATATCCGAACTCGATCCGAAATAACCGAACCCGAACTAAAAATATCCGAACCCGACCCGAAGTACAGAAATACCCGAACGGGTTCTACACCTCCATACCGAAATATCCGAAAATCCGAAATACCCGATCCGAATCCGAAAGGATACCCGAACGCCCACCCTGAACTATATTGATTTAAACGAAAAAGAAAAAAATTGGTTGAATATTCATACTAAGAGATTCTAGTCGCGAATATTCTTTGATGAGATCATCACCCATTGCCGTCTTCTCATAGCTATGCGTATCTTTAAAGTGAATGATGAAAAATAAAAGCATATGATTAAAATATACAATAATAATAAATTGACAAGTTGTAAGTGTTGATTGTCTACTCAGACCGCTTATGGACCAGAACTTCTACTACATAGGGATGAAAGCCACATCAGCAACGTACAGTTCTGCCTTTGTTAATGCACTTCCCGCCGTCACCTTCATAATGGCCGTCATTTTCAGGTATTTTTCTTCTTATTACCAAAACCAAGCAAATAATCATTTTCTACTTTTATTACTTACTTTTACTCCGATTTTTGCGATGGGTGTCATTATAATATCCACTAGAAGTTCCTATCGTTTTGTACACAAATGGATTCGATTTTTACTAACAAAATGTTAATTCACAATTATATGCTTACTAAAAAAAATAAAAAAAAACTTTCGCAATTTTATGTTTACTAATTAACAAACAAGTTTTCACAATTTTATTGTTACTGATTATAGATCTACCTTATACAATCAGGTTAGAAACTGTGAATTTGAAGAAGATACGTAGTCTTGCAAAGGTGATTGGAACAGCAATAACGGTGGGTGGGGCAATGGTAATGACGTTATACAAAGGTCCAGCCATCGAGCTCATCAAGGCCGCTCATACATCTATTCATGGCGGATCCTCCTCAGAGACCACCGACCAACATTGGGTTACGGGAACATTAGCCGTGATGGGTAGCATCATCAGTTGGGCAGGTTTCTTCATTTTACAAGTAAGCAAACATTATTTACTTTTATTAAAACCCAAGTTTGTGTTTTGTATTTACATGTCCATATATACGTTTTCATATCATGATATTTTTATGGGCAATTCTCTCAAATAGTCTTTTTGAAATTTTGTCGGAAAAATAGATTTCAAAAACTAAAATGATCAAAATAACATTTTTTATTTTGAAAATTTTAAAATTTTTTATTTTTAAAAATTTAAAATCTTATCCCCAAAACCCCATTCCTCAACTCTAAACCCTAAACCCTAAACTCTAAACCCTAAACTCTAAACCCTAAACTCCATCCTTTAACTCTAAATCCTAATGTCTAAATTAATTAACCATAGGGATATAAGTGTATATTTATTTTTTTTGACAAAATATTTAAGTTTATTTTGATCATTTTTATTTTTAAAGTCTATATTTGTGACAAAAACAATTTTAGGTTTATCCCAGTGAATTTCTCTATTTTTAATCATTCTAATATAAAACAGAAAATAAAAAAAAAACTCGGTTTATTGGTCGAGTCTATGGATTGAGTCGCATTCCCATTTTGACCACAAAGTGTCCAGAAAAAAAGACAACTAGATTTTTGAAGTTATTTTATGTTTGGAAACATAAGATTTGCATGGGTATTGAAGAAAACATTAATACTGTAAATTTGGTAAAATTTTCAGTCATTCACATTGAAAAAATATCCGGCGGAGCTATCATTAGTGATGTGGATATGCGGCATGGGGACGATCTTAAACACCGCTGCTTCCCTGGTGATGGTTCGTGACCTTAGCGCATGGAAAATTGGTATGGACTCGGGCACGCTCGCAGCTGTTTACTCCGTAAGTTTTCCAGCATTTACGAATAATTACTAGTGTATGTACTCTGTGATAGTAAGTTAAATTTAATGGTTAATATCAGGGAGTGGTTTGTTCGGGAATGGCGTATTACATACAAAGCATTGTGATTAGAGAACGAGGCCCAGTATTTACGACGTCATTTAGTCCCATGTGCATGATCATCACTGCCTTCCTTGGCGCGTTAGTTTTGGCCGAAAAGATCCATCTCGGAAGGTTGATAATATGTCATTCATGATTTTACGAATGATCTTTTGATAAATCGTTTGTTAATTAGTCGTTTGATATGGTAAATGCAGTATAATCGGGGCGGTTTTCATCGTTTTTGGGCTATACAGCGTCGTTTGGGGAAAAGCTAAGGACGAAGTGATTTCGACGACGGAGGAGAAAATAGGAATGCAGGAGCTGCCGATCACCAGCATAATATCAACGGATGGTGGTGGTAATCCTTGTGCACATAACAAAGGTGTGACTAATAGTACTTGATTGGAACCCCCATGAAGCAATCAAAGAAACAAAAAGAAAAGTCAATTGCTCTCAATTTTTGAACACCAAATTTCCAAGAAGGGAAATTTCTCTATCTTTCTTTCTTGTATTGTTTTTATGTTATTTACGTTTCCAAGTTTGTTGGTGTTTATTTTAAATTTTATGGTTTATAATAACTAATGTGTTATCTTTTGTGCTTATGGAATCTCATTGGAAATGAAAACAATTTCAACTTGGTCAAATTACGAAAATAGACGTGCTTTAGTATTGAAGTAAAATGTCATCCGGTAGACGCCAGCTATAAGCTAATTACTAGATTTTGATCCGCGCTTTCAAAGCGCGGGTTTATTTTTGTTTTTTTTTTCAATTGACAAATATTTAGTAAATGTCACATTTTCATATATTTGTGTTTTATTTTATAAAAGACTTAAAAATTTTATCTTTATTTATCGTATTTCATTTTAAATGACTATTTATGTTAAAAAAATTAAACTTTATTTTTTT
>NC_027756.1:25052707-25072767 GCF_000695525.1 Brassica oleracea var. oleracea
AAAAAATTCAATTATTTTTATGAATGCTTAAATTATATTAAGAAAAAAAAAATAATAATTAAGAATCGTTGAAAAAAAATTATTTGAACTTGGACTCAATGGTCCAAAGGAAAAAAAAAGGTGAGAATTGAATCTGATTTTTTAATAGGCCCAAATGGCCCAATAGAGATTTGATTTGGGCTGGATCCAAAAATAATGACCCAATATAGATTTGTTATTAATATTACTTAATTGCCCTTAATGAAACATGCAATGTTAGTGAAAGAAATATGCCCCTAAGGTAATTATGACAATAGGATCCTGCTTTAATAGTATAGATTGACAAGCATCTTTGAAAGCCTTTGAAAGTAGAGACGATGTCGAAGAGTTTGTTTGAATACTGAGAAAACTACGGATATGAATGGTAACCAAATAACGACGATGAATAATTCATTTTCTAATATTCTTAAAAAAAAAATCATCATTTATAATGAATAATTTTTTCTTCTCATTTTCTACCATTTTGTTTTGTAGAGAAATAAAGAATAAAATTCTTTCTTGTTAAATATGTGATGGAACAATCATTTTTTTTCATTCATTCAATTTTATTCTTCTACGTTCATTTCTTATTCGTTCTTCTTATTTTCAGAATGGTCACGAATCAGACCCTAAATGTTTATAGTTGACATGAATATTATTAAAATCGAATGAAACTTAATATTGGATTAGATTAATCTAGGTCATCTTCCATTCAAAGTATGAGCACGATTTGGAATTCACTAGCTGAAATAATCGCTTAAGAAGCGTTAGTTACTGGCCTAAATTAACGAGTAAAGATATTATTTTTTTTTCGTTGGCACACACACTCCAGTCCGTTTCTTGATAAACGTGTGATTCATAGGCTTTGCCTTTAGATAAGAGCAAATCACTTTTATGATAAAAAAACATATTGATTGTTAGAGCCGGTATGTACTCAAGATCCGGTCCGAACTTTCAACCCGAATACGATAAAGCCGAAAATCGATTATCATTCAGGCCCAAAATGTAAACATAGGCTTAGGAAGGTCAAGTCCCACCCGAGCTCAAGGAATCTAACACACCAAAGCTCGACAAGTCAACGTAAACGTACAAAAATTAAAGGTACTAAAAAACAATCATAAAATCACCTAATCTTTGCCGGAGATGCGTCACCGTTATGATCCGCCGGAAAGACCTATAAAAGGAGAAGAAAGAGCCAAAGAAACGGGAAAATAATGATTCCATATAGATAAAATATACTCTCTTGATATTCACACTCCATCGCTGACAAGCATCTTCTGTTCCCAATATCAATTTATCAATAAAACATCAATTTTCTTTAGTTGATCATAGCGTAGTGATGTGTTGTGTTTTCAACACATTAAAAATCGAAACTGATCAAACCAGAACCTAACGCTTGTTTAAAATCTGCGATACAGTGAAAGCTAGCATTTAGGATTTTGAGCATAGGGTGTTAGTAGGTTAATTCTAATATTGTGATTTGAGATCGAGACGTTGTTGTACTTTGTTTCCATGTCTTGTTTGTTGCATGATCATTACTGAAGAGAGATCCCTGAGAATAACCAGTGCACAACATTTGTTTTAATTATTTACAAACTCGTTTTGATTGCCTCCTGTTTGCTTGCTCTTGCTTATTTGAATTAAGAAACTGAAAACCAAACCAACAAATTTCTTTGATCGCTTTAGCTAGTAACTTGTTTGCTACTCTACGTGTGGTCATCGGTCCTTATGGATTCAATTATGCATTACGACTGTGTATTTCACTGTATACTTGCAGTTAGATAATCAGGTTAAAACCTAACATTTTCAAGTTTTTGGCGCCGTTGCTAGGGACCAATTGGTTAACTTAGAGTTAAACAACAATTTCAAATTATTGCATTTTCTTATATTTTGTTTAACATTCCTTGTTTTTCTTTGTTTGTGCTCTCCGGTATATGAGCAGATTTCATACTAGGAGTCAAAGATCATCAAATTTAATATCGTTGGAGTTGGAGTTTTGTCGCCTTGAGAGACGGAGGGAAAAAAAAACCTGCAACTGTTGAGGAAGTTGAAGAAATTGAAAAGATTGACATGGATGACAACCAGAACAACCAGTTTAAAGATAATCCTCGAAATCGGTAGGGTAACAACAATGGCCAGAATTTACTTCCTGTTGGTGGACAAAATGGCAACAATGCTGGTAACAATCAACATCTTGGTGTAGCTGCGAGACAACATGCTGCGAATTAGGGGATACCTAGGATGACACTTGCGTATTATGACACCCCTGATGCTTTCTACACAGATCGTGACGGGATTCGCCCACCTCCTATTGAGAGGAGAGACTTTGAGATCAATACTGGTCTCACTAATTTGGTACATCATAACCAGTTTCATGGGCTTCCTTCTGAGAACGCAATGCATCAGTTGGAGCATTTTGAGCGACTGTGCAACACCAACATGCATAATGGAGTTCCTGAGGGTGCTTTGAAGTGCAGACTGTTCGCTTTCTCCTTGATTGAAATGGCTGTCGAATGGTTGAAGTCTTTAGCACCAGGTTCTCTTACTACTTGGGAGGAGACAAAGGCTGCTTTTTTGGGACACCTCTTTACTAAGTCGAGGTCTACATATCTGAAGAGTAAGATTTGAAAGTTTCAACAGTTTGGTTCTGAGAGTTTTCATGAGGGTTGGGAGCGTTTGAAGGAGTACACGCGGATTACCCCCACCATGATTACACTGATGTGAACTTACTGAATAACTTCTATCATGGGGTCAATGAGAACCATCAGAATGCCATGGACACTGCTAGTAGTGACGACTTCATAACCAAGACAGTGGAAGAAGCTTACATCTTGATAGACAACCTGTCATCTAGTCAAGCAAATCGCAGGTCAGAGTTAGATAGAGTCAAGAAAAATTATGGGTATGATTCTCAGAAGATTGAAGAGCTGAATGCCGACATTGAGATGCTTATGAAGAGAGATCGGAAGTCAGTTAATGTCGTGGGAGATCAGAGTGATCAGATTAACCAGGAGCTTACTGCTGATGATTCAGATCTGCAAGCTGATGTGAAATTCATTGGTGGTCAGGGGATCTACCAGCAATCAAAACTTTGGAAACCAACAAAATCAGAAAGTTTTGAACCTAGGTTTTCAGAATAAAAATCAGTTCGAGGGAAACAATTCTGGTTTTCAGAAGAAGAAATAGTACAACAATTTCCAGAATCAAGGGGTTGCATCATCTTCTCAGTCTTCTCAAGAAAGTGAGATCAAGCAGATGCTGCAGATGGTGATAGAGGGTCAGAAAAAAGCACTTCATACATCAATAACAAGGTTGACAGTTTCTATGGAGAGTTGAATGGGAAATTTGAAACTTTGAAAACCCATACGAAGTTATTGGAAACAGAAGTTGCTCAAACCTCATCAAACGACATAGCACCTTCTGGCACTCTACCAGGGAAATCAGAGGTGAACCCCGGAGCCCATTGCATTGTTATCTCGATTTTAGAGAGTGGGAATACTGAAGAAGTTGCATATGATGGATCGATAGATCCTGGTCCTATGGTACCGAAAAATGCTCAAGTTTCTGGATTTGAGCGAGTATTTGTACCAAGAACCCCACGCTTTGCTGTGCCACATCATCTGAAAGAGTCTATCAGTGAAAGGACTTTGGCTTGATTCCATAAAAGGGGTAAAAAGAATTGCTCCTACTATGTCGTTTAAAGATGCTTGGAGTAGGTAACATCTAATCAGTTCTTCACCAACACTAGAGAAACAAGGGAGGAGATTGAAGAGCTGTACATCAAGTGAATGCACCGTTGTCGCTTAAGAAGCTTTCTAAGTTGGAAGACCCTTGAAAGTTTATAGTTTCATGCTCTATATTTGGAGCGGAGTTCCCTGATTATTTATGTGACACTGGTTCAGCGGTTAGTCTTATGTCTAAGGACATTGCTGAGAGACTAGGCCTTCAGATAGAGCCACCAAAGCTGACCGTAGAGTTTGCAGATGTGAGAACCAAAATTCATACCGTCGATTTCCGTTAAATTAAAAAAGTTTTGAAAAACCTAAATGTCCCAGAGGTCCCAGATCTCTGTGAAAACACACGAATACGAAAAAGATATAGATAATAGAAATATCGATTGAGATTTCACAGTGGCGTTTTATTGATTGATAAGAATAGAGTTACAGGATATCACCAAAAACTGGATGGATTGAGAACTGCTAACAAAGAGAATCGCAAAACAGAAGTGAATAAAACGTTCTACGTATGAACTTGCTCGTCTAGCCACCTAAGTCCTAATTTCTTCTACGTTAACAGGAAATCTCTCGGTCTTAATTTTTGGATCCCGGCGCTCCTTGCTCCAGCTCTAGTTATATAGGTCTTGAAGGTCGGTTGCCCCTTTTTACCTTTTTCCTTTTGGCCCAAGTCTATCTCTTTGCGGGAATATTTCATTTTTCTCGATCTTCTTAATTATGCTTGGATATTTCACATTTATCTTCTCCTATGAGTAAAAGATAATTCACATTTATCTTCTCCTATGAGTAAAAGATAAACCATTATTGTAATCTTGGTCTTATTCTCGTCTAAAATCGCAAGTGGGCCTCTGGCTACGTTTTAGACCCCCTATGGGCCGTTTTCACAACTTTGAGCGTTTTTACGATTTCTTTGAGATATCGCATTTGGTACGACGCCAGTTTTATAAAGAGTTTAAATCAATCGTATAGTTAAGGCATCTGGTGTTTAAGTTAACCATTACCGTTTTATACAATCAGTTTGAACTTATACGAGAAAACAAGTTTTTGCGGTTTTCATCGTAAAGTTTCAACGATGACTCCAATCGAGTGAAACAAGAGAAAGTAATATACCATGGATTTTACCACTTTTAGACCATGGTATATGTGTTTTTTATAGACTATTATATGTATTTGGGGTATGTTTTAGAGTGTTTTCAGGTTCATGTACGTTTTGGAGAACTTTGGTGATTTTGGAGTCTTTTAAGGTGCATAACTGCACAGACGAGTCAAATGTTTATCTATATATGGCGACCTTCCCACGGTGAGATTGAGCTGATATTTTCACACAAGATAGAAAATCCAATAGACCATATCGAAGCACTTGAGGACTTTGTGTCAAACATCAAGGTGCACAGAGTCTCTGAACACTACCTATTCTGTAAGCTCTTCCTGCACTCTCTTGCTGGAGATGCGACTTACTGGCTGAAATAATTGCAGCCACGATCTTTGACTTGCTGGAGTGATATCAGAAGTGCCTTCCTCAAGAACTTCTTCGATGATGCACAAAAGATCTATAATTTTTTTCCAAGGCACTACTGAAGATTTTAAGGCTTCTTGGGTAAGATTCAGAGCCTACCAGCGAGACTGCCCACACCATGGTTTTTCCAAGATTCAGCTACTTAATATTTTCTTCAGAGGTCTCGATTGGACATACCAATCGACCTTGGATGCTGCGAATCATGGGAACTTCAAAACTAGGAGCTCTGAAGAAGCTACGAGGCTCATTGAAAATGTGGCGACTAGCACTAGTGCCAAGAAGACTGATCTAGAAAGGAGGAAGATGGCCGAGAATTTGAATGGAGATCGGATATCTAAAGTGAAAGCAACATCAGATTCAGTTCATGCTTTCGTAATTGGAAAGGAGCAAGTTAAATTCACCGATGAGAGTCCAGTCTTTTCAAGTGAATGAGATGAAGAAGAGAATGTAGACCTCATCGATGAGACCAGCTTTCGTGAACAGAGATTTGTTGATCAGCAGAGAAACATGAGCTTTACAAGAGGCTACGAGGAAGCACATACTCACGAAGTCATAGTGGAATTTATAATGGGAGAAGTTTTGAAAGGCCAGCAGAAGATGAGTGTGAATGAGGATGTAAGATTGGATTCCATGTATTCTAATTTAGATAAGAAGTTTGAAGTTTTCAGTGCTCATGTCAAGAAAGTGGATAGCAAAGTTGCACATAACACTTGGCTTGTCATAAGTGAAGAAGGATTCTTTCCTGGAAAAACTGACACTAATCCAAGACATCTGGTTAATGTCGTTACATTGAGAAGTGGAAGACAACTCACCCCACATATGAGAAAATAAATGCTGGAATTAGATCGAGCTGAAATGTTAGAAGAAGTGCAACCCGATCTTGATGAAAAGGAAGTCGAATTGCTGATTGATGAGAGTATCAATCGACAACAACTTGAAAGTGTCGATCGACACCGTGTCCATCCGGATCCCCAACCGTTTAAGTCATTCAAACCAGCTGTATCAAGAATATATAGACCCAAGACTCCATTCCCTCCCACCCAAATGAAAGCGAAACGAGAACTTGAAAAAGCTATATGCAAGAAAGCATTCAACAAGATAATTGTCGGGCTGCCACTCAGTGACGCCAAACAAATTTCTCTTCCAATCAAAAAGTACGTTAAAGATATGGCGCTGGAGGTTTTCGACCAACGGAACAGAATGTGTGATGGTTTCTGAACAAGTAAGCGCTATGATTCATGAAAGAATCTCAGTGTTTGGGTCAAAATCGGTCACGACGAAATCAACGTCAGAAAACTTCCAGAGAAATGTCCTCTTTCAAAAGAAGATGTAAAATTCAAAAGAATAGAGACGTGTGAAAACCCAAAATCAAGTTCGTAACAATTCCGAAAAGGATTCACACGATAAGTATTCGAGAAAGGTTACACAAAGCCTCGGACAACAGATTCCGAACAGCGAAACACCCATGGTCCAACTCGCCGAAGGGGCGAGCTGGACCGGATACACCGACCAACTCGCCAACTCTAAAACAAGTGACACACTAAATAACTACCCGGCATAACAGAGAGTCTCACTCAAATCTCTATGCAATCACCAACTACACTACATGCAATGCATATGAACCGGCATAAGAGAGTTTTACTCAAATCTACATGCTACACAACACCATAACATATGCAACTACAAAACTAACAATGCATGCATGTAATCTAACCACTTAACAACACAATGCATATAAATCATGGTATCACCCCTAGATGACCAATTAACAACACATAAAAGCCTTCTACCATCTCTTCACTCACTTAGAAATTTTATCATTTTTAGCCATTTTCTTTCTGAAGAACAAACCATAAGATCGACTGAGAGAGAAGGCACAGGGGGTTTCTAAATTTCTAAAACTAAACCTAAGGGTCCTATTTATAGCCAAAGAGTGGGGTGGGAGCACTTGACATATGTAGTTCCACTTGTGACCAAAATACACTCCAAAAGCTCCTTTGCATGAAAGTACACTGAATCAAATCATTTACGTCCCATCTTCTAGAAGTTAAACCACCTTCCCATCTAGGCTCATCTTCTAGAACTTAAATCATTTATGTCCCATCTTCTAGATATTAAACCAAAAATCAGAACGAAACTTGATTCCCAAGTTTAGTTTCCACCTCACCACCTTTTCGCTCCAAAATGGCCTTTAAGCTTAACACATGTGAAACCTACTTCTTAGGCTTGTATCCCTTGCTCCTGTAGACCTCAGTATGTAGGGGAAGAACCACTGCATGGACGTTTTCGTGCCTGACAATTTCCCATTAGTCTTCTCCTCCCTTAACCAAACCGCAAAAATGGCCCATTTTGACACTTTCGGGTCTTTAATCCTCTAATCTGTTTTCCTTGTGCTCCAGCCCAATCCAATACTTCCCCTGAGTCCTAAATAAAGCTTAGATGTCGTGGGTTTCATGTAGAAAAGCCTTTCTTCAGCCCATAGCTCCGATTACAAATCGTAGTCCATTTCGGTAACAAATGGTATCTCCATGTCTTCTTGCTCTCTAAATGTCTTTTGCCCCTGATTTCTTCACCATAAAATCCCTTGATTTATTCCACATCATTTCCAGGATTGAAAGAAGTTGGTCCCCTCCACGTGGCATGCTCCTATTGGTTGCTCGGATGGGTTATATGGACCAATGGGGTTCTTTCTCTCTCCTTTGACTTTAGTTGACTTTGACATCTGAGTTGACCATTTCCAAAAGTTGAGGAAATGTGTAAAACATTCCTTTGAACTCCTTTCCCATGTTTGCACAACTCCTTTTGGCTTTCTTTGCCCTCAACTAGCTTGTTTCGACCATATAGGCCAAAACCGTCTTCCTCCAGACCATCTTGGTCTTCCTCCGGACCATCTTGGTTTTGTCTTGACCAAACTCTCAAATATGTATTCAAATACCTTAAATAAGGTTCCTAGATTGACTCCCTAACTCCTGGATTCATAGTAGCCACCTTCGTCTTCTGACCGTTACCAAACCTCTGCATAGACCATCTTTGAAACCTCTACCGACCATCTCCTTATGGGCCCATCCAAACTTGATCCTGATTCGACAAAATATCTTCCACTACCCCGACTTGATGATTGAGATTGATTCTTACTTGAATTGTCGACTTTGGATTTTCTCCATGCTCGACCACGACTCTTTCGTAGCTCAGATTCTATCTCTGCGATCCAATCTGATTTTTGCTCGACCGTTCTCCAAAACTACTAGACCGAACCTCTAGTCATAACTCTATATAGCATAATACTCCAAATGTTGGTCGATCCTAAGTCGTTTACTTTGCGTTGACTTGATGCCATAGACCAGGGGTATTACATTCTCCCCTCCTTAAATGAATTCGTCCCCGAATTCACAAGGTACTTCTATCTTCTGTTGCCACCTTCTGATTTTTTCTTCGGCTTCCTTGATATGTTCCTTGGTTCTAAGTAGTCGATGTCACTATCTGCTTCTACCATCCGCTTCTTCCTTTTACTACTGATGCCACCATTTGATATTAAACTTTTCTACCACCATTTACTCACATCACAACTGCAGCTTGTTATGCGATCAACTCCATAATTTCTTTACTTGGAATTTCCATTCTTGTCTCCCCTCCTTGGAAACAACTTCATCTTGATCATCGGCACCATATTACCTCTTTGTTTGTCTTTCATCTTCAACTCCTTTCATCCTCCTCTGATCTTACACCTGATGAGGCTTTATCTTCTATTCTCGTCACATTCTTTCTCTTGGCTTCACACGGTTTGGGCTTCACCATTAGACTTCTTTGGATTGGTCTTCCACTTGACATCTTTTCTCTGACTCTTCGGCTTTTTGTTCTTCAATAACTTTGACTCCTTGAGGGATCACCATTCCAAATACACCATACACTCTCTAGTCTTCACGCTTCCATTATTGTCTCGGTTGCTTCTTCACTAGCTCGACCACTGATTGATTTGATCTTGCACACTCGCTGCTGGTCTTTACCGTGGTCGCCTCTGGTTCTAGATTTTCTTCATGCACGCACAAGTCTTCTTGAGTACACCTTGGCAGGGTTCATGTCCTTCCGACACCACACCCACTTACAACACATCACATAGCTATAAATAAGGGCAGGCTTCCTAAACTCTAGGGTTCGCTCTATCCTAAACAAAAACAAGGTTTCCTAAAGCGAAGCTTAACTATCTCAACATAGCAAGGTCTACACACTAAACAACATTTGCTACCCGGACACACAGTCCTCAATGCCACAACAAAGAAGGTTGCACACTCAACACAACAACAAAACAAAACAACAGCCACAACACGCAAAGAGAAGGATCACTACCCACTTACCTTAGCTCCCACGAGCTTAACGACGAGGGTTCCTATAATGGCCACGGTTTCTACGGTTTGATCCTCCCGTTGCAGATGAGGCCGATCGAGTAGGGCTGGCAGGGGGAACGACGGAGATGGGTACGGCTCGGATCACGCTGGTCATTGGAAAATCTGCAACGAAGTGTCCACGAGTTTCACACGAGCTGCAGATCAGGTAAGTATTCAAGTCTGGCTGACTCCTAATCCTGGTGCATGCCCCATTATGATGGTCACCTGCTCCACACACATTGCATTCCTTCCCGGTTGGAATGTCGCGGGAGTCTTTAACATTTGATGCTGGTCCTCCACTAGTACCTCCTTTTCCCACTTGTCCTCCTAGAGCTCCACTTGTTCTGGTCATCCCATTATGAGTACCTTCCATCATCTGAACTCCCCTTTCGGTCTATTGTTGAACTTCCATGTCTACATCCCTTGCTTCTGTTCCGGGATTGGTTGGTGATGACTCCATTGGCATTGGCGAGTAATGGTACTCGTAGTATGGGTCAAAGGATTGCCCAATAATTTCCAAGCTAAAATCGATAGATCCTCCAAGTGAGAACGCTGGACTCAAAGCTGGCATTGGGATCCATGGACTGGTCTCTCGGGAACTGATGTCGATAATGTTGACGGCCAATGTGCTGTCTGATGAGATCTGTGGGAACCAAAATTCGCACTGTTGATTTCCGTTTAAATTAGGAAAGTAGGAGAACCCTAGTTTTCCAGAGGTCTCGGATATCTGCTAATACCACACGCCAAGTAATCAGAACACGAAACGAGAAAATTAATAAAATAAAAAATCGAAAAAGAGAGCAAGATAGTTCTTATTTCGAATCTGTGTTTGAGCGTTTACAACAAGGTAAGTGGCTGGGCTACGAGAGCTGTCGGCGAGATTCCTAGTTCTAAAACCCTAAAACGGCAAAAACCTAATTGAGTCGCAGCTCGAATAACAAAAACGGAAAATTGCCTAAAATCGCTCTAAGTGCTAAGTTTTTGTCAAAAAAGTTCTCCCTTTTGCCTCACGCCTAGGACTCCTTATATACTCGCTCCTAGGTCGGTTTACGCTTTTCCTCTTCTGCCCTTAAGCCGTCATAGCTTAAAAATGGAGATATTCCATTTTTCTCGATCTTCGTAATTATCTTCGAAAACTTCGTATTTATCCGCGGAAACTTGACATTTATCTTTCCTTGCGAACCAAGCATAAACCGTCCTACAATTTATGGGCTTTTGGTTAAGAAATCGTAAGTGAGCTTCGAGTCACGTCTTAGGTCTCTTTGGGCCGTATTTTGACTCGAAATGTTTATTACGGCTTATTTCGATAAAAACGAACTTTCCGCAGTTTTTATCGTAAAGTGCGATTGTTGACTTCAAATGACGAGAAACATGAAATGGGCTTGCCACGGTCTTCGGGAGATAGCATTAAAGAGTAGACGAGAATGCAGGGATTCATGTCGTAACGATGTTTTAAGAAAGCACGGTTGCTACGTAGCGACCGAGCCGTGTACGTGCTCGGTCGCTACGTGGCGACCGAGCTTCGGTGAGAGCTTGGTCGCTACGTAGCGACCGAGCTTCGGTGAGAGCTCGGTCGCTACGTAGCGACCAGCTTGTGCGCTGGTTGCTACGCGGCAACTTTGTTCGAGTCTTTCTTCGATTTTTCGTGAATGAGTTTTCTCCGCAAGATTCTTCGTAAAAATAAATCTTTTTCGAAGATTTATTTTTCGAAAAAACGTTCTTGCTTAGTTTTTACGTACATTCGAATGTTAACTTCTTCGTAACCGTTTTTGACCCCAACAGTAACCGTTTTCGACCCCAACACCTAGCGACCGAGCTTCGGTGAGAGCTCGGTCGCTACGTAGCGACCAGCTTGTGCGCTGGTTGCTACGCGGCAACTTTGTTCGAGTCTTTCTTCGATTTTTCGTGAATGAGTTTTCTCCGCAAGATTCTTCGTAAAAATAAATCTTTTTCGAAGATTTATTTTTCGAAAAAACGTTCTTGCTTAGTTTTTACGTACATTCGAATGTTAACTTCTTCGTAACCGTTTTTGACCCCAACAGTTAGCCCCCCAGCTCGTTAGAATTGTGTATCGCGATGAGATTCTAGCGCGCGGTTTGGCGAATTAGGCAAGATAGGCGTATTGGACGAAGTTCACATTCAGAATTCCGTGGAGGAACGTCAACGAGAAAATACATAAATATTATAATAATCCTAAGCTCATACTTATGTAAGTAGTGAGTCGCCATCTTTCATTTCTCTCAGATCTTCCTTTCCTTCCCAAATCCTCTCTAGCTATCAAGATGTCTTCTTCCCAAGGTGACAAGAGAAGTTTTGACGTTGATATGAGCGAGGCCACCTCCCAAGCTTCGGTTCCGGCTTCCTCCGTCGAGGCACCAGCTTGCGTCGCCGGGTACCTTTCCTTCCGAGAGAAACTGGCTCGCCACAAAGCCGAAAAGGAACCAGTTTGAGCTGACACCGAGCTACCGTCCTCTTCTGCTCTGGCCGTTACTCCGGATCATGGTGATGAGGTTCAGGCTCGGGAGAACGCAGGAACTCAAGTTGATACGAGCGTTCCGTATGTTCCGGACGCTTCGGTTCAGCCCACTGGGTCGTCTACGACTCCGATCTTTGTCGAGGACAAAGAGAAGGCCGCCGAGTCCATGCCTCCTCCCCCGGCTAGGAAAGAAATCATCCTGGCGCCGCGTGCTCCCAGTACCGCTCCGGTCGTTCAGCCTAAGGGCCGGAAGAGGAAGTTCATCAAGGGCGGTGACGGGGAATCTTCGCAGCGAGGAGGCTCGAATCTGGAGTCGGGGCTCCGCGGAAAGGTTTGTCCCTCACCTTGGATTTCCATTTTTTTGGCCTTGCTTGGTTTCCTATCTCTAAGTCTTCTCTTGCCTCGCAGTTCGTGTCGCTGATCGATGGAATGATCAGCGAGTGCGGTTCTGAGGCCAGTCGTCTTGCGAGAGATCTGACGGAGATGCAAGGAAAATGGTTAGAAACTGAAGCCATGCTGAAAGCTATCAAGGATTCTCATTCCGCTAAGGTGTCTAAGCTCGAGGCCGAGATCAGGGTGCTCGAGAGGGACCTTGGGAAGACGGCGAGCTCTCTGCTTAAGGAGAAGAAGGCTAGAAAGGCCAAGTCTTCGGAGGTTCGCTGATTTCAGCGTCAGATTGAGAGTGGCGAAGGATTGACGAGTCGCAGGATCGAAGAGGCCAAGCTCGTTTGACGAAGATCTCCGATTTTCTAGGCTCCCTTGAGTGCATCCGCGGCAGGGACTTGGCCTTATCGACTGTCGAGGGCGGGATAGCCGTAGTCCGGGCCCTTCAGAGCGAGACTCCTCCATCCTTAGAGGCCGAAGAGGCCAGGCTGTCCGATTGCAAGGGAGACTCGGCGGCCGCGGACAGGGATTTCGATCTCGTCCTGGCTGACCTGAGATCCGCGTGTCTTCTTCCGACGTGTTCGGAAGACTCAGAGGGGAAATATCCCGTGGTCGGGGAAAATGGAGGCGACGCGGCCCCGAGCTTGGACGCGGCGATGGATGAAGAGGGGGCATAGGTTACAGATGATAGTAATGGTTATGATCTCTTGCGAGAGATTTTTTTTTGTGTTTATGTTTTGGCCTTATATGGCCTTATTTCATGTTTCGGGACTGGCCGTTTGTGGCTTTGAATCCTTGACGCTTTGCGGCTTTTTTTTATGAAAGGATAATCAATTTGCGTTTTCGCGAGTTAGTGTAAGGAATGGAAGGAAGACAATGAGTTGTCGTCTCATATCCTTCTTCGATGTGAAAAGCTTTGTTCGCGATCTGTTTCGAGAGTTTTTCTGCGAGATCCTGATTTCGCGGGATATCTGGAGACGTTGAATATAAACACATAGGCATGTTTTAGGATCTCGTATCTTTTTGATACCATGCCTTGAGATGTTAGAGACCAGTGCGCTGGGTTTAGGGCAAGACCTAGGTTTACTTTCGGTTTTAAGATTTATGCGGTGACTAACCGGCTATCGATTTATCTGTTGCGATTTTAACCTGATTCGTACCGAGTCAAAGTCCACGATAGGTTCTCGGCTTATACGACTTGTCTGATACGAATCGAGCCTCTCTCCAGAGACAATTTTTAAGCCAACTGGAAGTGCTAGACCAAAATTTCGTATTTCTTTTATAGCGCTATTATCCTTGTGTCGAATGTACGAGGGTCATCTTCGTGAGATGGCCACGTTTGTTTAGGACGTTTAAGAGTTCGATGTGATCAGCAACGAACTTGGTGGTAGATATTGCTGTTTGGGTCTTTTCGAAGAATATGTGTTTTGCTGAGATGATAATGCGTATATTGTTTTTCGTGACGAGGGTTTCGTTTTGTCAGTAGGGAAACAACTCTTTAGGCGGTTTTTTGCGACGTCTCGCAGTGCCGAAGGTTGATTTTTTCCCTAACGACTGGTTTATTTTCGAGTTTTTTCAGGACTCGAATAAAATATGCGAATGAAGATGATTCGCTCGGTTAAAAAGTTACAGAAATATCGAGGGTGTGGTCAGATATTTTGAAATTGAGAGTATATGTACCCACTTCCCCCCTTTTTAGTGAGGGCGGACAGCTGAATTCGTCTTTCGACAAACTGCCTACATACTCTTTATGGAGATCAAGCCGTCTCGTAGTTCGGTAGTTGTAAAGTGGCCCGTTTAGTGATAGTATTTTTTGAGATGCATTGCGTTCCAGGTTCTAAGAATTTTTACGCCTTGCGTGTTGGCTATCTCGTAGGAACCTAGTCGAACGACTTTTACGATCTTGTAGGGTCCTTCCCAGTTTGCTCCAAGTTTTCCCGCGTTTCGCTCGACGGTGTTTTGGAAGACTTTGCGAAGGACCAACTCTCCTTCGTTGAATCTACGATTCCGTACGTTGGAATTATAATATTTTGCGGCTGCGTGTTGGTAATTTTGGATTCGAACGAGTGATCGGTCCCGGCGCTCGTTAAGGAGATCAAGATCGTCTAAGAGCAAGGTGTTATTAAGCTCTTCTCGTTTGGGTAGTAATCTTCTTCGAACACCAGGGAACTTGACTTCTCCAGGAATCATGCATTTCGTTCCGTATACGAGAGCGAAAGGCATTTCTCCCGTTGCTGGCCTCGGGGTGGTGCGATGTGACCTGAGGACTCCCTCGAGTTCATCGGCCCACCTGCCTTTTTTAGCCTCTAGGCGTTTCTTAAGTCCGTCAAGAATGGTCTTATTGATTGTCTCGGCTTGTCCGTTGCATTGCGGATACCTGGGAGTTGACTTGTTTAGTCGTATCTTCCATTTTTCGCAAAATGCCTCAAATCGGGTGTAGATGAACTGAGATCCGTTATCGGTTACGATCTCGTAAGGAACTCCATGTCTACCGATGATGTTTTTCCATACGAAATTTTCAACTTGGACATCTTTTATAGTTGCGTATGAGTCTGCCTCTACCCATTTTGAGAAGAAATCGGTGAGGACTAAGAGGAAACACTTTTGCTTTGAATTGTGAAGAGGTCCGACGATGTCCATGGCCCAGCGCATGAAGGGATACGGTGACGTAATGGAGGAAAGAACTTCTGCTGGTTGTCGGTTGGTTGGAGCATGCCTTTGGCATTTTCGTGCGAATTTCTCACAATCTCTGATCATCGTTGGCCAGTAGTATCCATGGCGTTTGATTTCACTGCTAGTGACCTTCCACCAGAATGGTTTCCGCAGGACCCATAATGAACTTCCTCCATAACGTTTCTCGCCTTCTCTCATTCCAGACACGTCATGAGTGGTCCGAAAAATCTCCATTTGTAAATTTTGCCGTCGATCGTTATGTAACGCGAGGCCTACGTTTGGATTTTGCGGGCCGCCCATTTTTCGGGAGGTAATTTTCCGTCGGTGATGTAGGCTCGAATCGTTTGCAGCCATGGGGTATCATAGCCGTAATTGGATTGTTCCGGTTCCGGATGTACTGCAACTTCCTCTACCTCGTCGTCTTGATCCCCGATGAGGTTGACGACGATTGGTGGTCCGATACTTGGGTGTTCGATGAATTCGACCAGAATTACTCTTTTAAGACCAGGGTCGGAACTTGACGCCAGGGCCGCGAGAGCATCGGCCTGTACGTTTTCGGAACGGGGGATTCGCGTAAGAGCGAAGCAGTCAAATTCTTGGGCTAGATTTTGGACTAGTTTGAGATACGCATCCATTCTTTCGTCTCGTGCTTCATGTTCTCCGCTATATTGACTTGCAACTAGCTGGGAATCACAGTAGGCATGGATGTTGCGTATCTTCAACCCGTGAGCTAAACGCAGCTCTGCGATGAGTGCTTCGTACTCCGCCTCGTTGTTGAACGCGTGAAATTTCAGCCTGAACGACTGTTCTAAGATCTCTCCGGTCGGAGACGTGAGGCGGATTCCGATGCCTGATCCTTGCTTGGATGAGGATCCGTCAACGTGAAGGAGCCAGGTCGAATTTGGTTCCTCCTTGGTCACGGTCCCCGTTGGTAGTTCGACTAAGAAGTCTGCGAGTACTTGGGATTTTTCACTCGTTCTTGGTCGGTTTTCGATATCGTACTCGCTCAACTCGACTGCCCATTTGGCTAGTCGGCCCGACGGACTCGGACTATGTAAAATTGTCCGTAGGGGGAAGGTTGTGAGGATGACAATCGTATGGGATTGGAAATACGGTCTTAGCTTCCGCACCGATGTTACGACTGCGCATGCTAATTTTTCCATTAGTGGATACCTGGATTCAGTGTCCAGCAAGGTTTTGCTTATATAGAAAATAGGTTTCTGTTCGCCGCGCTCTTCCCTGATCAGGATGCCGCTCACAGCCGTAGCCGATACCGCGATGTATAAGAACGAAGGTTCTCCTTCCACGGGTTTTGCGAGGACTGGAGGAAAGCGTTTTCGCACTCTTCCGACCATTCGATTTTTTTATTTCCCCGTAGGATATCGTAGAAAGGTAAACACTTGTCCATTTACCGTGAAATGAATCGGTTAAGTGCTACGACTCTACCGGTCAATCTCTGGACTTCCCGGTTATTCTTGGGCCAAACCATCTCAATCAATGCATCGATTTGTTTCAGATTAGCTTCGATACCACGGTATATCACTAGGTAACCGAGGAACTCTCCTTATGCTACGGCGAATCTGCATTTTGCCAGGTTAAGCTTCATGTTATGGGAATTTAATTGGGCGAAACATTGCTCAAGATGTGATACGTGATCTCTTGTCCGGAGGGATTTGACGAGCATGTCGTCGATATAGACCTCCATCATTTTACTTAGTTGTTCGGAGAACATACGGTTCACAAGTCGTTGGCAAGTTGCACCGGCGTTTTTGAGGCCGAAGGGCATCACCTTGTAGCAATAAGTTCTGCGATCAGTAATGAAAGCAGTCTTTTCGCGATCGTCGGGATTCATCATAATTTGTTTGTAACCCGAGAAGGCGTCCATGAAAGATAGAAGTTCGTTTCCCGCCGTTGCTTCGACCAGCCGATCAATGTGCGGTAAAGGGAAACTATCCTTCGGACAGGCTTTGTTAAGGTCAGTAAAGTCCACGCAGACTTGCCACTTTCCGTTTTTCTTCTTGACCACTACAGGGTTGGCGAGCCAGTCTGGATATGTCACTTCTGTTATCGATCCGACTTTAAGAAATTTTTCGACCTCATTGTTTACTGCGGAAGCGCGTTAGGGTCCTAGCTTACGTCTTTTTTGTTTGACTGGTTTGAAAGTTGGATCGATATTCAGTTCGTGACATGTTATGTTAATGTCGATCCCTGACATATCCTCCGCAGCCCATGCGAAAGTATTAATGTTCTTTTTCAGACAGGTTATGAGTTCTGTCCTCAAGGGCTCGCAGAGATTGGCTCCGATCTCGACACACCGTTCTGGGAACGCTTCGTCGAGACATACCGTCACCACGGGTTCGCAAGTTGGTTCGCGTTTTTCTTCTATGGCCATGATTTTATGGGATTGCCAGAAGAGTTCCGCTAAATCCTGACTTCGAGTGTTTTCGTCGGAGGCCATTTTCTTCACCTTTCTAGGAATGGTTTCGAGGTCTGGCCTTTTTCGTTTTTGTTCTGCGGCGAAACACACCCGCGATACTCTTGGATTTCCCCATATTACCTCGATTCCATTAGGAGATGGAAATTTGAGGCAAAGGTGTTACGTTGATGGGATCGCGCGCATGGAATTCAACCATGGCGTTCCCATAATAACGTTGTAAGACGCGGGACGGTCTACAACTAGAAACTCTGTGATTCTCTTCACGGTCCCAGCTTTGACTGCGAGATTAATCAATCCGAAAGCTATGGTGGTTGCTCCCGAGAGTCCCAATAGTGGGCTAGGATTTTCCACGATTTCGGATGGATCGATCTCCATCTTCTCGATAGTATCTTTGAAGATGATATCAACCGAACTTCCAGTATCGATTAATACCCTAGCGATATCGATGTCACGAATCATTAGCTCGATAACAAGGAGATCGTTACGAGGTTTGGCCTGATCGGCCGTTGCTCCCCCCTTGAACGAGATGACGTTCGCGCATGTTGAGTTTTGCATATTGTTTCTGATCGTTGAGTGGCTTTTGCTGGTTAGATTGATCTGTGTCCCCCTCCTTCTAGCGCCAAACTATGGGAACCAAAATTCGCACTGTCGATTCCTGTTTAAAATAGGAAAGTAAGAGAACCCTAGTTTCCCAGAGGTCCCGTATATCCGCTAATACCACACGCCAAGCAATCAGAACACGAAACGAGAACAATAATAAAATAAGAAATCGAAAAAGAGAGCAAGATAGTTCTTATTTTGAATCTGTTTTTGAGCATTTACAACAAGGTAAGTGCCTGGACAACGAGAGCTATCGGCGAGATACCTAGTTCTAAAACCCTAAAATGGCAAAAACCTAATTGAGTCGTAGCTCGAATAACAAAAACGGAAAATTGCCTAAAATCGCTCTAAGTGCTAAGTTTTTGTCAAAAAAGTTAGCCCTTGTGCCTCTCGCCTAGGACTCCTTATATACTCGCTCCTAGGTCGGTTTACGCATTTCCTCTTCTGCCCTTAAGCCGTCATAGCTTAAAAATAGAAATATTCCATTTTTCCCGATCTTCGTAATTATCTTCGGAAACTTGACATTTATCTTTCCTTTTCCTTGCGAACCAAGCATAAACCGTCCTACGATTTACGGGCTTTTCTCTCTTATGATTCGATTTATAATCATCTCGATTGAGACATCGATTTTGTTGCCTTGAGTCGGAAGTTTTCTTCATCGATCTCGAGCAAGATATTAGCATCATTGTTTTTGGGGTCGAAAACGGTTACGACGAAGTTAACGTCCAAATCTCCGCATAATACAAGTATGTCTTTCCGCAACAAATCATGCTCGGTCAAGAAAATGTCGCAACGTATGTTCCCGAGATAAAGCTTCGTTCGAATTCTATTTAGATCAAACAAAAGCTATTTAGATCAAACAAAAGCCATCGAAAACATACCCACACCAGCAACGGATAGGTCCGAGTATGACGATCAGAACACGGACGAACCAAGCTCGGTCATTACGCAACTACCGCACATGCACGCTTTTCGCTCGCTACGTAGCGACCGAGCTCGATCCAAGCTCGGTCGCTACGTAGCGACCAAGCATCTGTTCCGCTCAGTCGCTAAATATACCCGGTCACTATGTAGCGACCGAGCTCGAGCCAAGCTCGGTCTCTACGTAGCGACCGAGCTCGAGCCAAGCTCGGTCGCTACCTAGCGACTGAGCGTCCGTCCCACTCGGTCGCTACCTAGCGACCGAGCGTCCGTCCCGCTCGGACGATACGTAGCAACGGAGCTCGAGCCAAGCTCGGTCGCTACGTAGCGACCGAGCATCCGTCCCGCTCGGTCGCTATGTAGAGACCAAGCTCGAGCCAAGGTCGGTCGCTACGTAGCGACCGAGCGTCCGTTCCGCTCCTTCGCTACGTAGCAACCGAGCTCTTCCAAAACGTCGATACGACATTAGTATATGCCATTAGACCATGCATTCTCGTCTACCCTTCGATGCTATCTCTCGAAGACCGTAGCGAACCCATTTCATGTTTCCCACCATTCTAAGTCATCGATCAAACTCTACGGTAAAAATCGCGGACAGTTCGTTTTTTATCGAAAAAAGCCGTAATAAACACTTCAAATCAGAAGACGGCCCAAAGGGGCCTAAGACATGACTCGAGGCCCAACTTACGATTTCTTAACCAGCAGCCCGTAAGCCGCATGACGGTTCACGCTTGGTTCGCAAGGAAAAATAAATGTCAAGTTTTCGCGGATAAATACGAAATTTTGAAGATAATTACGAAGATCGGAAAAAATGGCATATCTCCATTTTTATGCTATGACGGCTTAAGGGCAGAAGAGAAAAAGCATAAACCAACCTAGGAGCCAGTATATAAGGAGTCCTAGGCGAGAGTCATGGGAG
>NC_027756.1:25072871-25073430 GCF_000695525.1 Brassica oleracea var. oleracea
CCGTCTTAGGGTTGCTAGAACTAGGAATCTCGCCGACAGCTCTCGAGCCCAGGCTTATACCTTGTTGTAACGCTCAAACACGGATTCAGAATAAGGTCTATTTTGCTCTCTTTTTATGATTTTTGTACTTTGTCGTTGATATCTCGTGTTCTGATTGCTTAGCGTGTGGTATTAACAGATCTCCGGGACCTCTGGGAAATTAGAGTTTTCCTATTTTCCTAGTTTAAACGGAAATCGACAGTGCGAATTTCGGTTCCCACAGTTTGGCGCTTGAAGGAGAGGAGGTACGGATCAATCTAGCTCTCAGCCACAAAATGCTTGATCAAAACAATGTCTGGAAATACGAAAGACAAAATCGCAGTTCGCAACAACGCTGGTAAGACAACCCCAGCCGCCACTGCGCCTATGGCCAACGCTTACGCAAACGCCATAATGCCTAAAAAAATCGAAAAAACCTAACTGCGACTTTTCGCCAACAGGAAGTGCTACGAAACAAGCTTGCAATTTCTCTGTCTAAACATAAAGGAAAATGATAAATTTTATCAAATCCCGTAAGTTT
>NC_027756.1:25073547-25074429 GCF_000695525.1 Brassica oleracea var. oleracea
GTAGCGACCGAGCTGTGTGCGTGCTCGGTCGCTACGTAGCGACCGAGCAAGCACACGGCTCGGTTGCTACGTAGCGACCGAGCTCAAGCCAACTCTCCACTTGCGTTATCAAGCCAGCTCATCGTAACGCTTTTCGTTTCATCTCAATCGGAGTTTCCGTTGAGATTTTACGTCGAAAACAAGTAGGACTCTTCTTGGCTTACTTCTACTCGCTACATAGCGACATGTCAGATCTCCAGCTCGCTACATAGCAACCTGTAAGGCCTCAAAAAGCTCCTCCTTTGTGTTCTCTTTTGAATCCCGATCGAAATGCTTTTCGTTTCGTCTCAATTGGAGTTTCCGTTGAGTTTTTACGACGAAAACAAGTAAGACTCGTCTAAACTCCTTCGCTTGCTCCTACTCGCCCTTACCTCCATCTTTGTGTTCTCCTTCAAATCTCGATCGAAACGTCTCTTGTTTCGTCTCGATTGGAGTTACCATTGAAACTTTACGATTTAAAAAAAACCCGCAAAGACCAGTTTTCTCGCGTGGATTCAGATTAATCGTATAATACGGCAACGATTAACTTAACACCTTAGCCGCCTCAAATTTACGATTACGTTGAACCTTCTTATTGACTTCGTATCAGTCAAGTTCGGAAGATAAATGTCAAGTTTCAAAGGATAAACACCAATATCGAAAAAGGCGAACATACACGAGAAGAGGAAGGAGAAATGAGGAAGCAAAACTGAGAAGACAAAAAACTGCATCTTCGAGAGAACTAAGGTATTTGCGACTTGAAATTTTTGAAATCAGACTTAGAGTTTTCTTAGGAAATTACTAAGAAATAAAAACACCTTTGAGACTGCCATAGAATTTTAGGGAACGTAAAACCTAGGTGGA
>NC_027756.1:25074441-25075369 GCF_000695525.1 Brassica oleracea var. oleracea
ACTAAGTCTTAGGTGATTTTTCCTGTCTCGATATATTGTCCCATAACAGTTTGTCCAGATCTTGCCAACCGATCTAAACTCTCTAAAAATCGTGAAACGATTGCCACGCATATCAAGCTCGCTTCCTAAGGAGAGAAAAAACTGGAGACATGAACGTCGTCTTAAAACCGATTCATTTCTGGCAATTCTCTCGGAACCGACATATTCCAAGTTTTCAAACCGACTCGGACTGTCGATCATTCTATTCCGCGAGAAAAAATGGACAGAGTAGGTGCGTATACTATACTCGTACACTCCCATACTTCAAAAACATATTCAAACAATGCGATGTCTCGTCAAGATCAAGAAAACGCTTTCGACAAGAAAACGCATTCGACAAAGAAAACTCTTGTAGAAATATGCGGAAAAATATTCAAACAATGCGATGTCTCGTTAGGATCATCCTAAAAGCAAACGATAATCTGAGATTCGTCTAAACGCTAGGAACTGATCCAAACCAACTTGGAAAAATTCTCAAAGACTATATAGCATCTATCATCGCAATCATTCGTTTCGAAAACCTCAGCCAAACTTCAGAATGAAAGTCGATGATTTGCTGATCTTTTCCGATTTGATAAAACGAGTTTCGTATAAGAGTCATTATACGAGAAATCTTCAGGCATCAAAGCATCGCTCTCATTTTCCGTTGAACCAACCGACTCACGGAAAAACATCAAAAACATTTGCGACAAAAAGCACCTGCAAAAACGTTTCGCGACTAGATCTCGGTGAAATAACCTTTGGTAAAACTCCATGAGTGACTTAAAGAAACTTTCACCGAAGAATAAAAATAAAAGCGGAAACGTTTCTCAAAAATCTGCGGAAACATCGTTATTTTGACATCTCCATACGTCGCGTCAATTTAATAAATTCGTAAAAACCGGTCGCC
>NC_027756.1:25075550-25075794 GCF_000695525.1 Brassica oleracea var. oleracea
ACTTTAAGCCCGCTGTGTTTTACTCGTAAAATGCGGCATGTAAGGAAAACTCGTAACAGAGCTCCTATAGCTATACGGAACATCCTCAAATAGACACGAAAGAAATCTCGGAAGGCCAACACCACACAAATCACGGTATAGGAGGATGCCTCTTTCCGGGGACAAATTTACGCGACCCCTTGGTCCTAACTCCTCGGTCGCAAATCAAATCCAAACAGGAACAACAATTCTGGCTGCAAACATA
>NC_027756.1:25075835-25076129 GCF_000695525.1 Brassica oleracea var. oleracea
CCCTTGCAACATCGCGAAACATCTTCAAGCCCGCGAACATTTCAAGCACGAAACGCGGCATACGAAAAAATAACAAATCTTCAGCATCGCGAGACGTCACAGACACCTGAAGATTCGTTCTTCGACGAAATTTCCTTCCTCGATAAAAACACTTTCTTCGAAGACCAGACAGTCATACGCGCTAACATCTTCTCATAACATATCCTTCGCGAAGACTCGAAACGGTAATTTTAACCATTAAGTTTGTTGCTGATCACAACAAACTCTTAACGTCCTAAACAGACTTAGCCATCT
>NC_027756.1:25076758-25077747 GCF_000695525.1 Brassica oleracea var. oleracea
AAAAGGTCTCGCTGGAAAACTAGTCATACAAACCTTAACTCCAAGACGAACTACGAATGACTTGATCCCTTCAACAAGGGTACATAGGCAGCCGTCATAAGGCGCAGCTCCGATCTTATCGCGTTCAACTTTTAGAAGAGCAAGAAGACTACTTACCACAGACCTTTTCGACCATTAATTCCGCCTAACTCACCTAACTTGCCAAGCCACTCGCTAAAACCTCACGCTAGAAGCTCATGGTTCTAACGAGCTGGGGGGCTAACTGTTGGGGTCAAAATCGGTCACGACGGAATCAATGTCTGAAAGTCCGTTGTTGGGGTCCAAAACGGTTACGACAAACTTAACGTCCAAATCCCCGCAGAATACAAGTATGTCTTTCCGCAACAAATCATGCTCGGTCAAGAAAACGTCGCAACGTATGTTCCCGAGATAAAGCTTTGTTCAAATTCTATTTAGATCAAACATAAGCCATCGGAAACATACCAAGACCAACAACAGATAGGTCCGAGTATGACGGTCAGAACACGGACGAACCAAGCTCGGTCATTACGCAACTACCGCACATGCACGCTGTCCGGTCGCTACGTAGCGACCGAGCTTGGCTCGAGCTCGGTCGCTACGTAACGACCGAGCTTGGCTCGAGCTCAGTCGCTACGTAGCGACTGAGCTCGAGCCAAGCTCGGTCGCTACGTAGCAAGCTCGGTCATTTCGTAGCGACCGAGCGTCCGATGTACATCTTGTCCGGTCCGCTCGGTCGCTACGTAGCGACCGAGTGTCCGTTCCGCTCGGTCGCTACGTAGCGACCGAGCTCGAGCCAAGCTCGATCGCTACGTAGCAACCGAGCGTCTGTCCCGCTCGAGCCAAGCTCGGTCGTTACGTAGCGACCGAGCATCTGTTCCGCTCCTTCGCTACGTAGCGACCGAGCTCTTTCGAAACGTCGATATGACATTAGTCCATGTATTCTCGTCTACCCTTCGATGCTATCTCCC
>NC_027756.1:25077796-25095727 GCF_000695525.1 Brassica oleracea var. oleracea
GGCCCAAAGGGACCTAAGACATGACTCGAGGCCCAACTTACGATTTCTTAACCAACAGCCCGTAAGCCGCATGACGGTTTACGCTTGGTTCACAAGGAACGATAAATGTCAAGTTTCCGCGGATAAATACGAAATTTTGAAGATAATTACGAAGATCAGAAAAAAATGGAATATCTCCATTTTTATGCTATGACGGCTTAAGGGCAGAAGAGGAAAAGCGTAAACCAACCTAGGAGCCAGTATATAAGGAGTCCTAGGCGAGAGGCATGAGAGGGGAATTTTTTCGGAGCAAACTTAGCACTTAGAGCGATTTAGGCATATTTCCGTTTTTTGTTTCGAGCTGCGACTCAATTAGGTTTAGCCGTCTTAGAGTTGCTAGAACAAGGAATCTCGCCGACAGCTCTCAAGTCCAGGCTTATGTCTTGTTGTAACGCTCAAACACGGATTCGGAATAAGATCTATTTTGCTCTCTTTTTACGATTTTTGTACTTTGTCGTTTATATCTCGTGTTCTGATTGCTTAGCGTGTGGTATTAACAGATCTCTGGGACCTCTGGGAAATTAGGGGTTTCCTAGTTTCCTAATTTAAACGTAAATCGACACTGCGAATTTCAGTTCCCACATCTTTTGACTCGAAATGTTTATTACGGCTTCTTTCGATAAAAACAAACTTTCCACGGTTTTTATCGTAAAGTTCGATTGTTGACTTCAAATGACGAGACGCTTGAAATGGGCTTGCCACAGTCTTCGGGAGATAGCATGAAAGAGTAGACGAGAATGCATGGATTCGTGGCGTATCAATGTTTTAAGAAAGCACGTACACGGCTCGGTCGATACGTAGCGACCGAGCTTCGGGGAGAGCTCGGTCGCTACGTAGCCACCGAGCTTCGGTGAAAGCTCAGTTGCTACGTAGCAACCGAGCTTCGGTGAGAGCTCGGTTGCTACATAGAAACCGAGCTTCAGTGAGAGCTCGGTCGCTACGTAGAGACCAGCTTGTGCGTTGGTTGCTACGCGGCAACCTTGTTCGAGTCTTTCTTTGATTTTTCGTGAATGTGTTTTCTCCGCAAGATTCTTCGTAAAAATAAATCTTTTTCGAAGATTTAATTATCGTAAAAACGTTCTTGCTTATTTTTTACGTACTTTCGAATGTTAACTTCGTCGTAACCGTTTTTGACCCCAACAAGATCCCGATGATTTCCGGCGGTGGTGGTTCAATGATCTCCACATCGGATGAACTGATCTCCATTGCATCCTACAACTTATTGCCATAGCCGTACTGGAAGTTGAATGAGTCGGATGATGCTTTGCGGAATGGCTTCCATGCCTTGGAAAAAGTTCATACCATCAAAATTATCAGATTCTTCTTCAATCTCTTCAAGTACCTCAACTTCCTCAAAATCGGATGACCCGGTCTCATGTGAATTATCGGTGCTCTCGACCGCATTCTCATTTTCAAAGTTGGAATCAGACTCTGACTCACTAGATGAGCTCGATTCACTTGACCCATCATAACCGGCTGCTCCAGACACTTGCCGAACTCTTCGTAACCGTACCACATTCCTCATCCTCGATCCACTCCCACCCTGTTGATTACCAACACTAGAAACTGCAACACAAGATAAGGGTGAGGTCCAAAATTCCCAAAAACTGATCTAATATATCTAGTCCTAAGCAGAGGACGTGCAGTTCCCTAGTGATGTTGTTTGCGACTCCTTTAGACTGGATAAAACATTTGAAAACCCACAAACGAAAGCACGGTATCTCAACCATGCTCTGATACCACCATTTGTTACGCCCCCGGACCGTCCTAGGTCGGACTAACCCGAAATGTCCCGGAAGCGTCGCAATTTTGACGAGTACCGTAGTCAGTCCGGCCAAAACTTGAAACAAATTCAAAGTCTCGACCAGTCGGACCAAAATCCCGTGCCTCTCGACCTCGGCCTAAGGCTTGCCAACCCGTACCTCGGCCAAGAGTTGTGTTAAGTTCGGACAAAACTATATATCAGCGTTCTACGGGGATTTTATCAAACAAATATACTTTTATTTATTTGACAAAGTCGGGAACTCGACTAAAGTCCTCAATACCAACAACAAAAAGAAAATAACGAGTCAAACGGGTACCCATGAAAATCAAAACGAGTGAAAACATAAACATCTTGCTCCTTGCAAACAACACCGGAAAACCTATGCTGGCCTCGTCCTCTTCACCCCGCAAACGCCCGAACCTCTACGGTTACCTGCAAAGAAAAGGGGGGGGGAGTGAGCAATCATGGATTACTCAGTGAATTCCCAAACACACAACAACGACCCCTCCCCTTTGCTCAAACACAACCACAACAGCAATAATGCAACGCGGAAGAGTAAACATGCAACTATTAAAGAAATGCAATATCTTAAACATGAATGCAATGCAGTACTTAAACATGAATGCAATGCAATAACTCCACTCCCCAATCTCATCCCGAGACCTAAATACAAACTCCCCAACGATCTAGACTCAATCCTAGACTCGACTCGAACAAAAAGAAAACACTCGAAGGGCGGAGCCTCATGCTACACATCCCGGGATCCCTTCACAACACGGAGCCCTACCTCTCCACCTTGAACACTCCTGACCACAAACACCAAGTCATATGATCGGAAAACATAACTTCGTGAATTGGGCTTCTCTCAATCTAACACGGGTCGTATCGTCATGCAATGCTTGTCCATGGGCGCGACCCACTTCACATTGACAAGCCGTTGAGAGTAGGTCACTCCACCACTGGAGAATTGGGCTTCTCCCAATCTAACCCCATGGTCCACGCACATCATCGGAGAATTGGGCTTCTCCCAATCTAACCCCGAGACAGCCACACACTCACAAGCATTACTCTAGATGCAACACAACACAAACCAGCACGAGGGAGCTCTGCCTCTAACATCCATGCAACACGCATCTAGACTAAATACACGACACACACACCCACTCGCCCTAGTCTAGACCACAACACAAAACACAACCATAATGAGGGAGCTCCACCTCTAACCTCCATGCGACACTTTGTCTAGACTCGACAACTCTAAAGCGAGTGACACACTAAACAACTACCCGACATAAGAGAGAGTCTCACTCAAATCTCTATGCAATGCATATGAACCGGCATGAGAGAATTTCACTCAAATCTACATGTTACACAACACCATAACATATGCAACTACAAAACTAACATGCATGCATGTAATCTAACCACTTAACAACACAATGCATATCAATCATGGTATCACCCCTAGATGACCATGTTCACAACAACAAGACAAGATATGCATAACCATAACTATAACATGCATTATAATTAAACACTCAAGCATGGGGTCTACCAATTCCCACACGCACACACATAAACCGCAAAGGCGGTTCAAGGTCATGAACCTTCACGGTTCAAGCTCTCCAACCTGCACACACACACGGTTAGAAACACACAACACACACATACACACAGGGAACCCACCTAGGTCTTCACAAGCCGCACAACACCTACAAAAGCGAAAGACCTAAGGTTCACGCCAAAACCGATCAAAAAGAGGCTAAAGGTTAAGAGGGGAAAGGAACCTACAAACTCAAAATCTAAGGTCTTACCACATCTCCTAGAACAGAACCTACATGATCAACACACGGAAAAGCCTTTTACACTCTCTTCACTCACTTAGAAATTTTTATCGGTTTTAGCCATTTTCTCTCTCAAGAACAAACCATACGATCGACTGAGAGAGAAGGCACATGGAGTTTCTAAATTTCTAAAACTCAACCTAAGGGTCCTATTTATAGACAAAGAGTGGGGTAGGAGCACTTGACATGTGTAGTTCCACTTGTCACCAAAATACACTCCCAAAGCTCCCATGCATGAAAGTACACTGAATCAAATCCTTTACGTAACATCTTCTAGAAGTTAAACCACCTTACCATGTAGGTTCACCGTACCAAAAATCAGAACGAAAATTGATTCCCAAGTTTAGTTTCCACCTCACCACGTTTTAGCTCCGAAATGGCCTTTAAGCTTAACACATGTGAAACCTACTCCTTATGCTTGTCTCCCTTGCTCCTGTAGACCTCAGTATGTAGGGGAAGAACCACTGCATGGACGTTTTCGTGCCTGACAATTTCCCATTAGTCTTCTCCTCCCTTAACCAAACCGCAAAAATGGCCCATTTTGAAACTTTCGGGTCTTCAATCTTCTAATCTGTTTTCCTTGTGCTCCAACCCAATCCAATAATTTCCCTGAGTCCTAAATGAAGCTTAGATGTCGTGGTTTTCAGATAGAGAAGCCTTTCTTCAGCCCATAGCTCCCATTACCAATTGTAGTCCATTTCGGTAACAAATGGTATCTCCATGTCTTCTTACTCTAAAGATGTCTTTTGCCCCTGATTTCTTCACCATAAAATCCCTTGATTTATTCCACATCATTTCCAGGATTGAAAGAAGTTGGTCCCCTCCACGTGGCATGCTCCTATTGGTTGCTTGGATGGGTTATATGGACCAATGGGGTTCTTTCTCTCTCCTTTGACTTTAGTTGACTTTGACATCTGAGTTGACCATTTCCAAAAGTTGAGGAAATGTGTAAAACATTCCTTTGAACTCCTTTCCCATGTTTGCACAACTCCTTTTGGCTTTCTTTGCCCTCAACTAGCTTGTTTCGACCATATAGGCCAAAACCGTCTTCCTCCAGACCATCTTGGTCTTCCTCCGGACCATCTTGGTTTTGTCTTGACCAAACTCTCAAATATGTATTCAAATACCTTAAATAAGGTTCCTAGATTGACTCCCTAACTCCTGGATTCATAGTAGCCACCTTCGTCTTCTGACCGTTACCAAACCTCTGCATAGACCATCTTTGAAACCTCTACCGACCATCTCCTTATGGGCCCATCCAAACTTGATTCTGATTCGACCAAATGTCTTCCACTACCCCAACTTGATGATTGAGATTGATTCTTACTTGAATTTTCGACTTTGAAAATTCTCCATGCTCGACCATGACTCTTTCGTAGCTCAGATTCTATCTCTGCGATCCAATCTGATTTTTGCTCGACCGTTCTTCAAAACTTCTCGACCGAACCTCTAGTCATAACTCTATATAGCATAATACTCCAAATGTTGGTCAATCCTAAGTCGCTGACTTTGCATTGACTTGATTCCCTTGACCAGGGGTATTACAAGTGGTGGCTCCTGGTAGAATGAGTTTCCATAACTCATGTTGTTGCTGTAGGGTTTTTGTTGCTGCGAACTCTGGTTGAAATTACGTTTCTGTCCATAGAAGTTTCCATTCTGGTTTCCAGACCTCTGAAATCCAGTTCCTCCAATGAAGTTCACATCTTCTTCTACATCTCCTTTCCCCTCTGTGTCTACAGCCTCTGCATCCTCTACTAAGCAAGCATGCTTCCTGAGAAGGTTGTGAACACTGTTCAGCTTTGCTCTGATCTCATCCTTCTGGTCATTCCCAAGGATGGCATCAGATTTCTTTCTCTCAAAATCTGTGTTCTTGGTGCTGTTGGTGGATGCTAAGTTCTCAATAACTCTCACAGCCTCCTCTGGATTCCTAGTGTTGAAGTTCCCATCGCTGGAAGCATCAATAGCCATCTGATACTGCACTGCGATGCGTCTGAAGAAGGTGTTGAGTAGCTGCACCTCATTGAATCCCTGGTGTGGACAGTCCCTCTGGTAAGACTTGAATCTGATCCAGGAGCTTCTGAAGGACTCTGTAGGCTCCTGCGCGAATGTAGCAATCTTGCTCCTCAAGTCTTCAGCGCGCGCCTCATCAAAGAAGTTGCATAGGAATGCATTCTTGATGTCGCTCCAGGATGTGAGAGATCCTTGTGGTAACTGCTTAAGCTAGTGTGAAGCCTCTCCAGCAAGTGAATACTTGAAGAGCTTGCAGAGTAGGTAGTCCTCAGAGACTCCCTCGACTTTAATAGCAGATATGAGATCCTCGAACCTCTCCAGATGGTCCATAGGATGCTCGTGAGATAACCCATAGTATGGTGTCTTTCCCACGAGTGTGTAGAACTGTGGCTTCAACTTGAAATCCCCTCTCTAGATAGTTGGAGGACGAATAGCTGATCTGTCGGTGTAGAACTGATATGGGTCGAGCAGCCTCATCTACAAGTAGAGCCGCTCTTGTAGCATCAGTCTCAGGGATTGCAACCCCCTGAGTATCTATCCCCTAACCTGCTGCATTACGCAGATGATCCACATGGTCATACAGGTCTCCCTTATCATCACGTACAAGTATCAAGTTCGCAACTATGTCTCACGGCTCAGTGTCAAAGAGGTTCGAACTGGAGTATCGATCGATGTTGGATGAAAGATGTCGGTCGACGGAAGTGTGTCTTCGGTAGACGGTGGTAAGCGAGTATCCGTCGATGAAACTGGTGTATGGGTCGACGGTGGTTGACGAAAATTGACCAACAAACTGTTCTTGTTGTTGATCGATGAGGAGCGTCTTCCTTTGAGGATTGAACGTTCCAAACTTGCAGGGTCTAATGAGAATAACAGTCGAGTTTCCTTGTTGCTTCAGGTACTGCTGGGCATGTACCTGAAAAGACAAGAAAACATTTTTGTGTCAGAGAGTGGTATTAAGAAGAAGACTAGAATAAATCGAATTAAATCTATCAAGCAATCAAAGCTCCCGGCAACGGCACCAAATTTGATCTTCACTCAAATTATCCTAAGGAGTGAATTACTCTCTCAAATAAGAGGTTCATTTGTAGTACTTAGGGATCAAATTCTCAGGGAGCTAGGGAACCTAATAAATCTAATTAAGTTGATTAAGCTAGGTTGATTATGATTAAATGTAAAAGATAGGTTTGTGAGCAACTTAATTGCTCGATTGATCAATTGGGGTTTTGGTACGTAGATGAAAATAGCGAAACTTAGGGTTTTTATTCAGGTAATCAGGATTATAATCCGACCGATGCCTAATAAGTTGTATGCATGATATTATAGAGCTCAACACGTAATAACAAACCATTAGGCTCTCGCTTTCTAGGTTTGTCTATTGACCATTGTCGATCGATTATTCTATAGGAATATCGATCGATACACTTGTTGCAACGTCGACCGATTATTCTATTGTAATATCGATCGACGCATTTAGTTTAGCGTTAATGCACTGGTTGAATGTGCTGACTAAGTTTCCTAGATCAGACCTCGCGTTACTCTAGCAATATTAACTCAGTTAGGGTGGATTCAGGGTGAGATGCAAGCTATCGCTTATGTCTACAACTCCTAGGGCAAGTTCTAGGTAGCTAATCTAGAAGCAGACATTAATGACAATCCTAAAGATGAATATCACAACTTAGCAATCTATAGTTGGGGATAATCCCTCATAACCTATTTAAACCCTAAATCTAACAAAGAGAACTACTCAGACATGGCTAAGCAATTCATAACAGCAATAAGGTATAAAAACTGCAAAGATAAATAGATAGATATCAATGGAGTTCCAATCGCAAATCTCTTTGGATCTTCCCTCCAATGTACTAAAAATCCTAGAAAACCTTTAGCTGTAAAAATAGTAAAACAAGAAAGCACACATTTCCTCTAACATGTTGGCAAAACTTATATAATTAGGTTAAAACTCGTCAGGGGTAATCTTGTAAATTGGTGAAGACTTGGGCTCTAAGACGGCTGAGACCAAACGAGATTTCTGCGCGCTTCGCTGTCGATCGATGTCAAGATGTGAACATCGATTGGTTATTCATCTTCAATGTCGACCGATGGTCGTGCTCGATGGTCATCTCGGGTGCTTACTCCAAATATCTCCAAATGCTCCAAAATCATCACTTTCTTCCAAATCACTCATGATCCTATAAATATTCTAAATAGACTCTATGATATAATAAATAATAGTTAAAACACTTATAAACCATGGAAAAAAATGGGTGAAATCCATGGTCTATCAATGACTGGCACTCGCCCGGGCAGTTCGATCTCTTGTTCAACTCTTTAATTCGAACTATGTTCGGCTTGATCCTCGAAAGGGGTATGCAGGCAGCCTTTCATAAGGTTCAGTCCAAAATCAATTAAAACCTTTTTTAGTATATGTTTTTTTTTCTGTTATCGAGCTGCTACTCAACTAGATTTAAGGTTTTAGGTTGCTAGAACTAGGTAATTCACTGACAGCTCTTGCGGCCAGATCTTTTATAATATCTTGTAATGATCGCAACCCTCTAACGCGGATTCGAAATAAGATCTACCTTTTCTATAAATTTGTTTTGTTATCTTTTCTTATTTTCCGCATTTATTTGGTCACTTGTCGTTGGCTCTCGCAGAGAATCCATGACCTCAAGGAAAGTTCGGGTTTCTTGGCTTTCCTCTAATTACGGAAATCGACGGTGTGAATTTTGGTTCCCACACATACCACTGCAACTATGGGGATGAATACGAAACCGAGTATTCAGGATCAATCGACAGCGAGACTCCACCATCGATCGACATAGCCATTCATCCGCCGATCGACGACAAGCCCATAGAATCGATCGACAGAATTCCGGCCAATGCAACTTTCACTTTACCAGCACACTGCTATCCACGCTTTGACGTTGCTGCACAGCCTCGGACAGCGATTGATTACCACTACGGTGATACGATCAGCAGACAAGGCGATTATTCTATTGGCAGTTGGGCAGATGATAGCCTTCATCAGAACTTTGCAGTGGATATTGTTGACCAAGCAATGCAGTCTGATGAGTATGATAAGGACTACCACAATGAAGAGAAAAAAGAATACTGTAGCCTTATCAGTGTTGGGGTCAAAATCGGTAACGACGGAATCAATGTATGAAAGTCCCCGGAAAATATTTTTCGAAATAAGAATTTCTTATAATTTTTATTGAAAAGGTTATACAACGAGTTCTTGATATATTTTATCGACAACAAGAAACAAACATTGTTGGGGTCAAAAACGGTTATCTCGAAATAAACATCCAAAAATTATGTTTCTGTAGGAAAGCTTTCTCGACACACTCTCGACAAAAGTTCCTGAGCAAAAGACTCGAGAGAAATGGATCACGGAACCCAACACGCAGTCCAACTCGTTCGTTCGGATCTTTTGAGGTGCGGAACTGCACATACGCGTCAGAAGTTTAGCTATGGATGAAGACCTTCCCATGGTTTGATTGAGCCCATATTTTGACACATGACAGAGCTTTGAGTTATCTTTCCAATGCCACCGGTCTGAGGTAAATCAGCATCCTGTAGCATAGGTTGCCCATTTTATTGAAGGCTGGACAGAGCACACCATCCAACTTGGCGGATGGCCGAGCTGGATAGACGAAACGACCAGCTCTGCCATCCGCCAAGCTGGACCAGTCCAGTTCAGTAGATGGCCAAGCTGGATCGAACACGCGACCAGCTCGGCCATCCGCCGAGCTGGACCAGTCAAGTTTGGCGGATGGCCGAGCTGGACCAGTCAAGTTTGGCGGATGGCCGAGCTGGATCGAACACGCGACCAGCTCGGCCATCCACCAAGCTGGACCAGTCAAGTTTGGCGGATGGCCGAGCTAGATCGAACAAGCGACCAACTTGGCCATCCGCCGAGCTGGACCAGTCCAGTTCGGCGGATGGCCGAGCTGGATCGAACACGCGACCAGTTCGGCGGATGGCCGAGCTGGAATGATAATGCTATCTTCATCCCGACCTCGCAGCTCCCCCCTTCGGGATTAGAACGAACCTGCTCTTTTTTTCATCTCGATCGGAGTCACCGTTGGAACTTTACGATTTAAAAACAGCAAGAACTCGTTCTCTCGAATAACATTCAGATTGATCGTATAAAACGGCAACAGTTAGCTGAACACCAAGAACACAAAGAATGTTTTTCGGAATCAACGTCGTTTCGAAAGCGCTCTTTTTATATAATCGTAAAAACGCCTAAGTCGGAAAATGGCCCGAAAGGGCCCAGAACACGACTAAGAGCCCAATTACGATTTTATACCAAATCAAGCCCAATCGTTATGACGGTTTATCTTTTGTTATGCAGGAGAAGATAAATGTCAAGTTCGGAGGATAAATGTAAAGTTTCCAAAGATAAACACTAAGAGCAAAGGAAAAATGGAATATTTCAGCGAGGCGATAAACTCAACCAAGGGCCGAAACGGAAAGAGCAAACCGCCTCTAGGAGGAGTATATAAGGACGTCGAGGTTGAAGAGGCAAGGAGACAATTCTTTTAGACTTAGAACTCTATGCACTTAGAAACTTTTAAGCATTATTCTCGACATGCTCTGTTTCTATGACTGGCACCCGATTACCAGACGAACTCGCATAGGCACTTCGATCTCTTGGTTCACTCTTTTAATCGAATTACGTTTGGCTTGATCCTCGAAAGGGGTACGTAGGCAGCCTTTCATAAGGTTCAGTCCAAAATCAATCAAAACCTTTTTTCGTATCTTTTTCTTCTTCTGTTATCGAGCTGCGACTCAACTAGATTTAAGGTTTTAGGTTGCTAAAACAAGGTTATTCGCTGATAGATCTTGCGGCCGAAGCTTTATAATCTCTTGTAATGATCGCAACGCTCTTACGCAGATTTGAAATGAGATCTACCTTTTCTATAAATTCGTTTTTGTTATTGTCGTTGTCGCTGGTCATTTATCGTTGGCTCTCGCAGAGAATCTGGGACCTCAGGGAAAGTTAGGGTTTCTTGACATTCCTCCGATTACGGAAATCGACGGTGCAAATTTCGGTTCCCACAGTTTGGCGCTAGCAGGAGGGGGGTACGGATTACTCTAACTCATAGCCGCAAGACGCTTGATAAAAACAATGTCTGGAAATACGAAAGGCAAAATCACAGTGCGCAACAACGCTGGTAAGACAGCTCCAGCCGCCACTGCACCTATGGCCAACGCTTACGCAAACGCCATAGTTCTTGAGAAAATTGAAAACCTAGCAGCGACTTTTCGCCACAGGAAGTGCAATGAAACGAGCTCGCGATTTCTCTGTCTAAACATAAAGGGAAACAATAAATTTTATCAAACCCCGTAAGTTTGGCTCATTACCGAACTAAAGAAGTCTCAACGTGTAAGGGTTTTACCAAAACACGTTTTCCGAAAACATTTCGGAAAAGTAAAACTTGCTTTCCCCAAAACTGCAGAAAAACCCTAGGTTAATCGCAGAAAAATGAAGTACAGTAAATTGGGTACATAACTCACCGCTGTATTTCTTTCGAATATCTTGCGGAAAAACCCTAGGTTAGTCGCGGAAAAAAGGAAGCACAGCAAATAGGGCACATAACTCGCCCCTGTACTTCTTCTGAATATCTTTCAGAAAACTCTAGATTAATCGTAGAAAACGAAAGCGCAACAAATCGGTTATGAAACCCCCACGGCTGTACTTCTTCCAAATAACTTTCAGAGAAACGAAGTTGATTTCTATAGAATCACTCGAAACCTAAAACGGCTGACGAAGACTAAATAAAGCAAAACGGGAGATCGTATCTCCACCACTAAAATATTTTCTGAAGCCTAAGATTTCGTAAGAATTCATGTATCACTTCCATAGTAACAAATTCCGCGAGTTGTCGATGTTTGACCCTATCCCAGTCAAGAAGCCACAGACGATCTCCAGAAGAATCAATGATCCAGGTATCATTGCAGCTTGCCACTGTGGAGATGAGTAAGAAACTGAATATTCAGAATCGATCGAGACTCACAATCCAACATCGATCGATAGTAGTAACCAGATATCGACCGACATACCACATGAAGAATCGGTCGACACACATCCAGATGAGTGGGAGAATGACTACTACAACCCCACTATTGACGCTTACACCTGACAAAATATGCATACAGAGGAGTATGATGAAGACTATGAGAAGGAACGAGCCATTGAGTACAGAGCCATCCTTGATGAGGAAGATAAACTCTTACACCATTCCTCTTGGAAAAGGACTGCACCATCGATCGACAGGACGAGCTTGCCATCGATCGACACTCAACCTCAACAACGATGCCGAAAAGGAGCATCGACCGACACTGCCTACTACAAATCGATTGACACTGATTTCAACCGTGTGCAAGACGGATACTACTCGATTGGTAGTTGGGCAGATGAACACCACCACGAGAGCTTTGCAGTAGAAACAGTAACCTACACCAGGAGCAGATAAACTACAAGATAACTTCACAGACAAGGACCTGCTAAATATGCAAAAGCGCGATGATACATATCAGTTTCAAGCAGAAGTTGCTTGGGAAAGAACTCGTTTCAGCCAATCGATCGACACTCGTCACCAGCAATCGATCGATAAACGTCCTCAACAATCGATCGACATCAACAATACCACATCAATCGACAACCATTCAATACTGAAAACCACTGTAAGCGAAAAAGATAAATTAGATAACCAGTATCTAAATCCAGGCGAATTTGGTATTTTCAGGGACCCTAATGGCTTTGCAAAAGCAATAGACGGCCGCACACTACACGTATCTCGAGAAGATATCGTATATATCCTTCAGACAGCCAATGGAGCAGACAATCTGTTCATGCATCAACGTAGCAACAACGAACAAAAGACTACAAAGGAGTTCTATGACGCAGCTGGTGGCATAGAAAACAACTTCAAACAATGATCTCGCCATACAAATCATCCAACGATCAACATAGACGTTCCAACGGTCACCAGACAGCCAGAATTCAGCAGAAGAGCTGTTGACCCTTATGGTAACATGAAATTTTACTGGGAAGAGAAAGATGAGTATGGAGTCTACAGAGATGATCGAGAATTTGCCAGAGATCTAGATGGACACACCATCCCTGTTCACAACAAGGATATCAGAAGACTTCTGGAAAGAGCTTCAAGAGATGAGTCAGCCTACATATGTCTTCCTGAACATGCTACCCAATTCACACATACAAAGTTGGTACCAGAGATCTACACCAAGGACGAGATCAATGAGATGTTCTATGGCGTCTGTGGTGAACATGATTGGAACAAAGAAGCCTTCCAGATGAAGCTTGATGGTGTCTACTATCCATTGAATGATAGTATAAGTTGGCTAACTAGTTGCATGGAGGAGATGAAGCAAAGCATAGCCAGAATTCAGAACGCGACCGGCACTGTTCGACCACAATCGATCGACATCCGACAATCACCATCGATCGACGACCACCTGGCCGCATCGATCGATAACCGCCTGGCCGCATCGATCGATAACCGCCTGGCCACGCCTGGCCGCATCGATCGACACCAATCCGCCATGCCCACACACAATTAAGTCTCAACCGGATTTCCACACCAGAGAAGAGATAGATCAGTTGGTAGAAGGGATCTACAGAGCTCTGGAAACTACAGAGGACAGGCTTGATGGGAGATGTGATGACATCTATTTTCCAATGGACCTTACCATCAGTGCATTGACCTCCAAGGTTGAAGCTATACAAGGGGAGTTGGTGGAGATTTAGAATTACATTGCACGTCGACCAGAAGCATCGATATCGATCGACAGACGCATCAACAAATCCCCAATTCAACATCGATTGACAGTGATACAAACCGAGGCCGGCTAGTACCAAAGACGACATCTGACATGTCCAACACACCTTACAATGGAAAGGAGATCTCAGCTGACACCTACGCTGCACTTACCAGAAATCAATTCACCCTTGAGAGTCTTGGTGAAAGATTGCAGAGGATTGAAAACACAACTGCAGCAATGAATGATAAATGGCGCAGAGGGGATGAAGCAATGAGAGACTTCACTGGTACATGGTTCAACAAGCGCAAAGAAGAGATGGATACTTGCTTTCCAACAAGTCCCAGTTCTCAACATTACTAGCCAAAACACCTCCAAAGTCAAGCTAAATGACTATAACAAAGCGCTGAGTGGGAGACAACCCACTATTAGGTAATATTTATTAAGTTTTCATTGATTTACTATTTATGTTGGTTTTTAATTATTGCAAGTCATAAAAAAAAAGAAAAAGAAGATTCGAGTAGACGATTGCCATCAGTATCAACCGACGCGAACAAGTCGACATCGATCGACATTGACATACATGCGCCGACCGACATCAACATACTTACATCGGTCGACATCTATTCCGGTCTGGTATATCGTTCCTACTTGTTCAATTGAGTCCTTATGATTTATTTCTCACCATAAGTCCGACTGAATTTACACTGGGGACAGTGTAGTTTAAGTCTGGGGGGAGGTTTACTGATATTTATTGACTTATTAGTCTTATTAAAAATGTTTTCAAATTAAGTTATTATTGAGTCAAGAAAAGGATTATGAACTTATAGATTTTGCTAGATATCTAACCACTATTTATCACCATTCTAGACTTACTGATTGCAGATAGTACTAAAGATACTAAAGTGGATCAACCTGTCAACTATCTACTCTTGCTAAGATTATTTTGAAGGAACCAAAGCTGACATCCAACGCTAAACCTGACACAACTGCTTGTCTTGGAGTTTGGTATACATGAGATCAGATTCTTCAAACAAGTTTGGAAGGTAAAACCTTGTGTATATAGATTTATTACCCTTTCTCTCTCTATTTTCGAAATTTAGATTATATAAAAAAAAAATATATATATATATATATGTATTATTATATTAGAGATTTATTAGGAAGGAATTCGAACAGGACTTGGTAGCTACAACCATTAAGGCTTGCTTCATAAGAATTTCATAGGTAAAGGATTAGAACAGGACTTGGTGGTTATAACCATTAAGGCTTACTTCACAAATAATCCTAGGATATAGGTAAAAAAAAAGTGAACAAGACTTGGTGGCAACCACCATTAAGGCTTGATTCATGGAAGTCTGTCCAATCTTGGTTAATGATCTTGCATATAAGCAGATTTTTAACCAAGAGAGAAAATTAGTAGAGAGAGAGGATATGAACTAATGTTTACCTGCAGGTCCAGATACTTGTTTGAGAATCCTTGAATTCTGTGATCGATACTCCCAAGGTAAAGCCTTCACTTTTATTTTATGATAAGAACTGAGGTTGGTAGAGGGGAATGAAAGACAAGATTATGCTAAGTTCCACGCTATCTGTTAAATATTTTTATTACCAAACATTATCTGCTAAAGCAAAAACTTCATTGATTGTAACATCTAATTTGTTAAGAAAAACATTTCAAATGGAAGTGAACATATATAATCGAGTACAAAATCAAAACATATTGTTTCGTTTTAACTGGTTCGGTTTGGGTATTGATCTCAAGGTTATGTATGAAAGAAATTTTGTTAAATGAATTAAACCAAAAATGTATTTATTTATTTAAAATGAAAATAATACGAACAAACTGATTCAACCACAAACTCCCGAATACTTTAAAGGAAATAAAATCTGAATTCCTTTTAGCGTATGAGCATCCGCATTACTATCGTTCAAGAAGTCGCTGAGCATATCATTCATACCCAAGAAGCTCTCTCACACCTAAAACCAGTTCGTTGTTTGTGATGTTCTTACCTTTTTTGTCTCAGAAAGTATGATATGTGCCTGGCTGAATGCTCCATAGGCTTGTTCCTTGGGGCGTACTCTAAAGTTTAATCAGTCTGACATCCACTAAGCTACGTACACTTCTCTTTCTTTCTCACTACTTGTTTCCTAAAACCTTGGCCTTCACTTCTTACAGATTCATTATCTATCCTTCACTTTTGGTGCTGCATCTTCTCAAAATTCATGTAAAAGAGTCCTTCAGATATTTCCCTGCATATTGATCATGCTCTGCAGAGTTCTGTTTGCGAGATGGACAAAACAACCTAGGGTTCCAGACGGAAGCTTTCTAGTCTTTTATGAAGTTCGATGGCAAGCCCATCAAACACACAAAGGCTAGCATCTGCATCACTGCGAAGAGGAGTGGACGTTAGGCAGGATAATGGAGACAGTTATGCAGAGTTAGTTTTGCAAACTCCTCTTCAAGTTTTCAGTTATACATAGGATGGTACGTACAATGTATTTGGGATTTGAGGAAAGGGATCTAAGCGGAGTCTCTGGTTTCAGAATATCTCTCGTGAGGGTATATATCAATTCTATTATCTTTGAGACTGATCATCCACTTGCAGCACGTAGAAGTAGGGACATATAGATAGAAAGTAGAAAAACACCTGTTTGGAAACAGAGGTGAACTCGTAAACAAAGCTTATTCGAAATTAATTGTTTTTGAGAAAATAAGTTTAATTTGAAGCAATTGACAAAACACTGAAGCCTTTAAAAATGGTGAAATCCTTCTATAGACACCCACCAGTCACTGTGTTATAAGAAATAGAAGAAGAACTATACCAAGATTATGCACGCTATGCGTATCTAACAAAACCCATCCAATAAAAAACCATCCAAAATACTCGCATAGACACTCACCAATATCTGAACCGTCGGCCGCCTCTTGAGAAGACGACGACGGTGAATCACTGAAATAGAGAAGCTCCACAGCTTGTGCAGGCGGAATCTTAATCAACGACTTGAAACCACCAGGGTTCTCGGGAATTAGCTTTGTTAGTTGCTTAGTTGTTAGTTTCTGAATGCTCAGAACTTGCAACCAAGATATAAAAGACAGTGTAAAACATAGAAGTCAAGGTGCCCACATGATTTAATAATTAATCCAAAATTCAAGAGTTAGTATAATTCTGAATGATATCGCATGGTACGCACTTAGGGGTAAATGCACCAGAAGCATTTCATGATAAATGAACTGCTCAACTTCAGAAAGTTGAAAACTTAAAATTTGTGTTGAAAGGAACAAATAAACTCAGGCCCTGTTCGTTTGTACATCCAGATGGTCCATCTAGATGTCTTATTTAGATGTTCCATCTGGGTGTTGTTCGTTTCTTCATTTCGTCCATGCATCCAGATGAATCATCTGAATGCAACTATGTCCGTGTGTTTTTCATTTTTTAACTTCCATCTGCATCCAGGTGGACTTGTTAATAAAATGACTAAAATATATTTTTTACGTTTCGGCAGAAAAATAACATTTTTACCGTTTTGGTGGAAAATATTTTTGCGGTTTTTGAGGAAAAATGTGTTTTTGGCAAAAAAGTGTATTTTTGTGGTTTCGACGAGTGTTTTCGACGAGAAAAGTTTTTTTTCACGATTTTGACGGGAAAGTTTTTTTTTCGTGATATTGGCGGGAAAAGCTTTTTCGCGATTTTGGTGGGAAAATTGTGTTTTCCGGTTTTGGCGGGAAATTGTGTTTTTCTGGTTTTGGCGGAAAATGCGTTTTCCCGGTTTTGGTGAGAAAATTCTGTTTACCGGTTTTGGCGGAAAAATTGTGTTTTCCGGTTTTGGCGGAAAAATTGTGTTTTTCGGTTTTGGCGGGAAAATTGTGTTTTTCTAGTTTTGGCGGGAAAATGTGTTTTTCGGTTTTGGCGGGAAAATTCTGTTTTTTGGGTTTTGGCGGGAAAATTGTGTTTTCCGGTTTTGGCGGGAAAATTCTGTTTTCCGGTTTTGGCGGGAAAAATTGTGTTTTTAAGTTTTGGCGGGAAAATTCTATTTTTCGATTTTGGCAGGAAAATTGTGTTTTTTCTGGTTTTGGCGGGAAAATGCATTTTTTGGTTTTGGCGGGAAAATGTGTTTTTCCGGTTTTGGCGGGAAAAATCTGTTTTCCGGTTTTGGCGAGAAAATTCTGTCTTCCGGTTTTGGCGGGAAAATTGTGTTTTTAAGTTTTGGTAGGAAAATTCTGTTTTTCGGTTTTGGCGGGAAAATTGTGTTTTCCGGTTTTGGCGAGAAAATTGTGTTTTCCGGTTTTGGCGAAAAAATTCTGTTTTCCGGTTTTGGCGGGAAAATTCTGTTTTCGGTTTTGGCGGGAAAATTGCGGAAAATTGTGTTTTTCTGGTTTTGGCGGGAAAATTGCATTTTTCCGGTTTTGGCGAGAAAATGCTTTTTGCGGTTTTGGCCGGAAAATACTTTTTGGAGTTTTGGCGGGGATATGCATTTTTT
>NC_027756.1:25095767-25097369 GCF_000695525.1 Brassica oleracea var. oleracea
GAGTTTTGGCGGAAATATGCATTTTTTGGGTTTTGGCGGAAAAATGCGTTTTTTTTGTTTTGACGGGAAAATGCGTTTTTTCGGTTTTGGTCGAAAAGTGCGATTTTACTGGTTTGACAAAAAAATATGTTTTTATGGAAATGTTCGTTTTACGTTTTTTATTGCGGAAAAATGCATCTTGCGGTTTTAGCGGGAGTGTGTGTTTTTCAGTTTTTGCGAGAAAATGTATTTTTTGGTTATAGCGGAAAAATGTATATGCAAGAAAATAGAATTTACGGTTTGAAAATAATATTTTGATTTTAAAAAGTCATTTTTGTCATTAATCATTTTGGAATGAATTAGATGCATCTGCATCCAGATGCACCTTCAAGACTCACCTTCATTTGGGTGACAATTTGAGATGAGTTTTTAAAAATTCTGCTGGGTGATCCATCTGGATGTAGCATTATAATGCACAAAACGAACATCGATTTGCATCTTCACCCAGATGGATCACCTGGGTGAGCAAACGAACAGGGCTTCACATATTGACTTGAACTTCCTTTACAGAATTCACTAAATATTCAACGAACACAAACACAACAAAAACATGAAAAAATACAGACAACAACACCAACAAACCTCTTCAAGAGCTTTCTCTCTATCTCTCAGACAACTTTAACGCGTAGATCTCAGTGTGTGGTTTCCCTATCTCTCGATCTTTATCTGCATCCCAATAGAAAAAAACTAATAAATCAAGCAAACACCAATAACCAAAAAGATGCATAAAATTATAAATCAAATCGATGTGTAAAAGCGACTATAGATCGAGCTAGAATTTTTTTCAAACCTTTATATTTGTTCCCGTTTAAACATCGCATATATCCAATATTCCAAATTTCATAAAACCTATTAAGGGAGGAAGACAGATCGACTTAATCAAGAAAAAAAAATCTATGTAAGACAAAGATCTAAACAGGAAAAGTTGGTAATAAGGATTCAACACGACGGAATCGTAACAATTAGAATCGGAAAAAAAAAAAAAAATGAACTGAAGCTGAGATTTAAAAGTAACCTGAGAATCCAGTAGAAGCATAACCACTTCCATGAATTCGCCACCGCGTCGTACGTTTCTGGCCTCCCATAAGCGGAGCAACCGGACTTGAACGGTGGAGGAGTACCGTCCGGTCTTCAGGTCGGCAGAAAGATCACTGCGTTAGCCATTTTCTGGATATAAGTCTACTGTCTTGTTTAAAGGGACTGAGAAGATAGTTTTCATAGCAGAAAAAGCTTACCTTTTTATAATCGAAATCCCTCTGGCTCGCATTCAAAGTAGATCGTGGGTGATGATTTAAGAATGAATTTAAGATGGAAAATCTGTAACTGGTAGAGATTGATAGTAAGAAGCTGAAACATCTCTATCATAACTCTGGTTCTGTCTCATTCTCGAATGGCGGAGATGAAGCAAAAAAAAACCCTAATACGAAAACGACGTTAGAAGCCGCGTTTACTACTGGAGAAAGTCATTACTTGGCTGGCTGAATGGAACAATCAAAAAGGCCCAGATCAAATACAAAGTCCACGTCATAAAGCGTTAAATGGAGCGCTACGTTTCGTATAGGA
>NC_027756.1:25097417-25101445 GCF_000695525.1 Brassica oleracea var. oleracea
ATATATATATATATATATATATATATATATATATATATATAGTTATTGTTGGATTCACTCCAAAGGGTGAACCTATAAGTTTAACAACTAATAGTATTTTGCAATGTTTTTAAACCTGACCAGGACACTGAACCGGACGACTTACCGGGTCGCTGGATCACTGGGTCGACCGCGGGCGAACCGCGGGTTAATAAATGAATTAATTTTTGTATATAATAATATATCAGCTATGTAAATAAAAATATATAAACTAAAGCTTAATATTTTCTAAATGTTTTTATAAACATAAAATAATAGTTTGGATATGTATATTTTTATGTTTAATAACATTTAGAAAATACTTAACTTTAATTTCTATATTTTTATTTTCATTTGATATACAAAATATCAAAAAAAAATAGTTTAGACTATTTATAATTTTGTCTAACAAGATAAGAGTTATGACATCTAAAAAAATCAAGACATAAAATTTATAAATAGTTAAAAGTTTAATGTGAATAATAAATTAAATTTCAAATACAAAATAAACCAAAAGTAAAAAATCATTATAATAAATTATCAATAACGAAAATAAACTAACACCAAATCACATCAACTAGTTTTGGTTCTCTCTACTATCGTTCACATTATTTTCTTCAAGTGACATAGTGAAATCTTCATTAAAATCTAAAAATCAAAAATATAAAACTCAAAAGGAAAAACCTAACTTGTTTTTTGTCAGTATATAAATTTTTAATTGAAAATTTAGAATATAAAACATAATCTAAAAACATAATTAAAAATTAAAAAAAGAAGTAAAAGTTATTTATTGGTTCAACCAGTGGTTCAACCGGTATCGGGTTCCGGGTTCTACTGGGTTTTTTGTTATTTAATATTCAGTATTTTTTTTAAATGAAACAAAATATTGTCAATTTATATTATATTTTTAAAATCAAAAACTAAAAAAAAAACGTATTAGTTGCAAGAAAAAATGATGTTTTAAAAATATTTTTAACGCCCTCAAGCAAACACTAAACCCTAAACCCTAAATAATATTACACCCTAAACTCTTGGGTAAACGATAAAACCTTGGATCAATCAAAAACACTAAATCTTAAAAACATTAAGCTCTTAATCATAACCCTTAAACCCTTGGATAAATCTTAAACCCTAGGGTTTATGGTTTATCCAAGTGTTTAGTGTTTAATATTTAGGGTTTAGTGTTTTGTCAACGGCGTTAAAAATATTTTAAAACATTATCTTTTTTCCGCAACTATTATTATTTTTTATTTATTTTTATCCAAGGGATTAGGAGTTAGGATTAATGGTTTAGGATTTTTAAGATTTATTGTTTTTGATTTAGGGTTTAACATTTATAGAAGGGTTTAGGGTTTATCCAACGATTTAGGATTTAATGTTTTGCTGACGGAGTTAAAAATATTTTTAAAAAGTTATTTTTTCTTCCAACTATTATTATTTTTTATATTTTTTTGCCTTTTTATTTTTAAAACAAATACAACTTGACAATCTTTTTTTTTTTGTTAAAGAAAGTAAGATGTAATAATATAACACGCCCGGTGGAACTCGAACCCACAATCGTCTGATTAGAAGTCAGACGCCTTATCCATTGGGTTGGTGAACATGTAAGTTCACCCTAAAGTGCCCAAGTCTAACTCAGATACGGTTAAATGTAGGCTTACACATATCAGGGTAATGTGTTTACAGACAAAATAAAAATGAATAAATAACTTGATACGGAGGACCAACTAAAACAAAGCAGTCACATAAGATCCTTATCATCACGGTTGTTTTTGTTTTATTATATGATTTATATTTGGTGTTCATATTTGCATATAAAAATGAGGCCATTGACCACATATTTATTTAATTTATTATAATTGCCACACATATAAATAATATGGAGAATATATATAGAGAATATGTAATATTATAAGTAGGGAGCTATATATCTAGCATATTATAAAGTCGGCAATAAAACTGTAATTACTGTGATCCAATGTGGGAAAGCCTATTTGTTTTTATTAATTAAAACTCAAAACCCTTTTTTTTATTTTGTCTCACATTGAAAGTTTAGAAAACCTACCTCCCTTTCCTTCTCTTATATAAGAAACTCCACACTTTCTCTTTATTCTCATCAAGTCAAAGTATTTCTTTGCGTATGACGAGTTGTTGTTGAATTATTCGACGACCAGTCACTAGTGAATTTTCCGGGTGAGCTTCCGGCGAGATTTCTGGGCGAGCTTCCGACGGGATTTCTTGACGAGCTTCCGACGAATTTTTCTAGTAAGTTTGTCGCCTCCTTATTTCTATTTATAGGAATATTTTACGAAAGTTTCTAGTTTAGGAAATAAGTTATTTTAGGAAGGTTACTATTTTAGGAAAGTTTCTATTTTAGAAAAGTTTCTATTTAGAGGAAGTTACTATTTTTAGAAAGGTTCCAGTTTAGGAAAGTTTTCATTTTTAGAAACTTTATTTCCTGAGACTCTGAGCCTAAGCCGTTGATACTCGTGTTGCAGTTGACGTCAGTTGACCATCTTCCGTTGATCATTCCAGCCAGTGACTAAGGTGAGGGTCTATTCCGCAAATCCCGTACCAGTGTAGAATTCTCTCTATCGTAGTTTAGATTTCGAATCATGATCCTTCTGTTTGAATTGAGTCTGTTTGAGTCTTGATTGTTAGTTAGTTCATTCATTGTAAACTGGAACTAGGGGTCTAGAAGATTCAACCGTTGATTTGATTGTGTGATGTTAAGATATGCGATATATATATGTATGTATACATAGTTATGAGTAGGGACTATGTGAGTGGGCGGGGGTCCAGAGAAGTCTGGACTAGCGACGCAGCTTTAGTGGGCGGGGGCTCAGAGACGTCTGGGCTAGCGACGCAGATTGTGTGGGGCGTGGGTGCAGAGACGTTTGCATTCGACGCAGCTTTGGAGGGCGGGGGTACAGAGACAGACTGTACTAGCGACGCAGCGTATGTATATATATATCCGTATGAGGAGATGCGGGGTGTATGGACTAGCTATATGCTATCATCGCATTGTTTGTGTTGTGTGATGCTTTAGGCATCTTGTTTGTTCATGTTAGAGCTAAACTTCCATAGTGGGAGTTCTATTTACTCAAGTCAGTGGTTTGCGTGTTTAGCATCCCATACCTCACGGAGTAACTCCCCTGTTGCTCACCCCTCTTTCTTCCCCTTGCAGGTGAGCATGACGACTAGTTGGATATGTGGACGGATTGGTGTCCTGGGATCGTTGTATTTTATTTCGGTTTAAATTAACTTTTTGATTTAAGGTACTTGGTTTTAAATTATAAACTCGTTTTTATTTGGACATTTTTTGATTAAAAGGTTTGACATTTTATTCGATTTTATAAATCGGTTTAATTCGATATTTTACCGTAAGTAACACGCCGTTCTCCATATAGGAAGTGACGGGTGTTACAATTTGGTATCAGAGCGGTGTTCCGTCCCGGTTCTGACCCGGGACGGCGATTTATGGGACTCGGATTTCAGCGGTTTTCAATGTTTGTTGGGGATTGGGAATTTCAAAATAAAAGGGACACCCTTCTGTCCAGAATCATTCATTTAGTAGTTAACGTTTCTGACTTTTTCTTTTGGTGTGGATGAAAATCAAGTTTCTGTTTGTTTCCTTTTGTTTTCATCTCGTGTTCTTCTCTCCTTCGTATTCGTTGAAGTTTTTCTCGGGTTCCGTCTTGGAATTCGGGACGAATTCCGATTAAGTGGGGAAGAATTGTAACGACCGTGACCCAATTTGGGAAAGCCCATTTGTTTTTATTAATTAAAACTCAAAACCCTTCTTTTTATTTTGTCCCACATTGGAAGTTTAAAAAACCTACCTCCCTTTCCTTCTCTTATATAAGAAACTCCACCCTTTCTCTTTATTCTCATCAAGTCAAAGTATTTCTTTGCGTATGACGCGTTGTTGTTGAATTATTCGACGACCAGTCACTAATGAATTTTCCGGGTGAGCTTCCGGCGAGATTTCTGGGCAAGCTTCCGGCGAA
>NC_027756.1:25102178-25104946 GCF_000695525.1 Brassica oleracea var. oleracea
GGGGTGTATGGACTAGCTATATGCTATCATCGCATTGTTTGTGTTGTGTGATGCTTTAGGCATCTTGTTTGTTCATGTTAGAGCTAAACTTCCATAGTGGGAGTTCTATTTACTCAAGTCAGTGGTTTGCGTGTTTAGCATCCCATACCTCACGGAGTAACTCCCCTGTTGCTCACCCCTCTTTCCTCCTTTGCAGGTGAGCTTGATGAGTAGTTGGATATCTGGACGGTTTGGTGTCTTTGGGATCATTGTATTTTATTTCGATTTTAATTAACTTTTCGATTTAAGGTACTTGGTTTTTAAATTATAAACTCGTTTTTATTTGAAAATTATTTGATTAAAAGGTTCGACATTTTATTTGATTTTATAAATCATTTTAATTCGATATTTTACCGTAAGTAACACGCCGTTCTCCATATAGAAGGTGACGGGTGTTACAAAAACAAACTTAGCTCAAGTTATTTTTTTTCTCTATGAAATTTCGGTTACCATACTTTTTTTTTTTTTGGTAGGATGCGGGGAAAAAGGTCCCCTACTTTTATTAATGAATCAAATACAAACTAGAGGTAAATCTGCTGAGATCTCGCAACCTCGTTCAAATCCTCCAACAGAATAGGAGCAACATGCTCCAGAATAGACTCAAAGTAATGTAAACCAAACCGTAAAGAAAACGCATAGTTAGCTAATCCATCTGCTAGACGATTAGTTTCCCTATACACATGAAAAATGTTGATTTCGGTTACCATATTAGCGAAGCTTCTCTTACTTGGTCAAAAAGTAAATTTAAAGCTTCCTTATTTGGATCAATGAATATGAATTCACACAAGCTTGTCAACATTAATTGAATTTTTATATATGGAAATATATGAATATATTGTGAACATTTTTTAGTAATACATTTACTACTCAAAATATAGTCAGGAGTTCGTCGTATCTTTCTTTTCTATTACAAAACGAATACAATATATTCAATACTGGACTAACATATAGTTGGTTTTCTTTTCTTGATTAATAGGTTAATACGTTTATGAACATATATAAATTTGTTTTTACTTATAAAATCAAGAATAATAAATATTTGCCATCTATCTATTATGTCACTATATATTTTTTTTTGTCGTCATCTATTATGTCACTATATAACTTCACTATTTACGAGCATCACAAAAATAATCAACGAAGAATGATAACAAATTCAAATTCTTTTGGATTGAGGCACATATACACACACCTATGTGAAAGATTGACAATGTAGACACACATGTATGTGAAAGATTGATGCACCTAATATTATCTCAGTTCAGATGTATTTTAATTTAAAATAATGTTTCATCTACTAATTACATATGCAGATAATATAATGACTAAGAAATATATAATTTTTTAAACTAAACTCCAAATGATCTCATTCTGTGCGTGGCGCGCAGATAGAAGTCTATTGCATTGTAGACGTCTTTTTGAGTATACTTTAATTAGTGATTACAAAAATAATTATTTTTAAATTAAATTTAGCATTTTATGAATAAAAATGTGAAATCATATATAATAACATTAAAAGTACAAAAAAAAGAATTTAGTAAATCATACATTAAAGAAATTATGAAAACAAAGTGTGCTTTTTTGTGTTTCTATTTTTACTATTATCAGCAAAAGATTTTGAGAATTTTGATAGATTGGAGAGAAGATCTAAAGTTATATTTGTGATTTGAACTCCATTGATATCTATTTACTATTCTAATGAAGTTTTCTTACCTAATTGCTGTTATGAATTGTTTGGTCATGTCTGAGTAGTTTCATTGTTAGATTTTATGGTTTAAATAGGTTATGAGGGATTAGTCCCAACTATAGATTGCCGAGTTGTGATAATAATCATTAGGATTGTCATTAATGTCTAATTCTAGATTAGCTACCTATAACTTGCCCTAGGATTGTTAAATAGAAGCGACATCTTCATTCTCATCCTGAAACCATTCTAATTGAGCTAAGATTCTTGCTAAGAGTAAGGCGAGAGCTTATCTATTGAGCTTAGTAAGCATCATTCAACCTGCACATAAAGCTTAACTAGAAGCGCGTCGATCGATATATGTACTGGATAATCGATCGACGGAGTGAAAGGTGTATCGATCGATATCCCTATAGGATAATCGATCGACACTTGCTATTGATCGAACACATTTGTTTGGGTCATTACATCTAGTGATAGACAAGTCTAGAAATGCGAGAGCTGATTTACTTGTTGCTTAGTAGTTGAGCTCTATATTATCATGCATGCAACTCATTAGGCATCTGTACGATTATAATTCCAAGTTTCCTGAATAAAAACCCTAAGTCTTGCTATTTCCTTTTAAGCACCAAAACGTCAACCAATCAATCGAGCAATTACTTGCTCAACAAAACTGAAAATTTACATTTTAATCATTAAACCATCCAACTTAACAAATCCCATTAGATTTATTTGATTCCCTAGCTCCTTGTGGATTCGATCCCTAAGTACTCCAATTGAACCTCTTATTGATACCACTCAAATTACCCTAAGGAGTGATTTATACTCTCTCAAATAAGAGGTCGAGTTGTAGTACTTAGGGATCGAATTCACAGGGAGCTAGGGAACCTAGGGATTCTAATATGATTTGTTAAGCAAAGATGTTTTAAGAGTTTTAAAAGTAAATTGCAGTTTTATATTGAACAAGTGTTTGTCCAATAGCAGGTTTTTGGGGTTTTGGTGCTTAAAAAGGAAATAGCTAGACTTAGGGTTTTTATTCAGGAAA
>NC_027756.1:25105833-25106783 GCF_000695525.1 Brassica oleracea var. oleracea
AGACTTACCCTTTTGCTTGTCCTCAAGCAAAACAAACATGCAGTCTCTCTGAAAGAGGTTTTAAAAACAGCAGGGACTCACATAAAACTTAGAATCATCACCTCTATAATATTTCAATCCACATCTAAGAAGTCCTAATCACAAAAGTACATCATACCATATCCTAGATTATCAACAAAATTCATCTAGCCAACAACTTAGCATAATCTTGTCTTTCATTCCCTTCTACCAACCTCATTTCTTAGCATAAAATAAAAGTAAAGGCTTTACCTTGGAAGTATCGATCACAGGATTCTAAGATTTTCAAACAAGTATCTGGACCTGCAGGTAAACATTAGTTCCTATCCTCTCTCTCTACTAATTTTCTCTCTTGATCAAAGTCTGCTTATATGCAAGGTCATTAACCAAGATTGGACAAGCTTCCATGAATCAAGCCTTAATGGTGGTTGCCACCAAGTCATGTTCACTTCTTTTTGACCTATATCCTAGGATTATTTGTGAAGCAAGCCTTAATGGTTGTAGCCACCAAGTCTTGTTCTAATCCTTTACCTATGAAATTCTTATGAAGCAAGCCTTAATGGTTGTAGCCACCAAGTCATGGTCGAATTCATTCCTAATAAATCTCTAATATAATAATAATATTTATTTTTTAATTTTTTAATTTTTTTTTAAGTATGAAAACAATATTTCGAAAATAGAGAGAGAAATGGCAATGTCGATCGATGTCGACTTGTTCGCGTCGGTCGATACAGATGGAAATCGTCTACTCGGATCTTTTTTTTTTTATGACCTGCAATAATTAAAAACCAACTTAAATAGTAATAAATATTACCTAATAGTGGGTTGCTTCCCACTCAGCGCTTTGTTATAGTCATTTAGCTTGACTTTGGAGGTGTTTTGGCTAGTAGTGTTGAGAACTGGGACTTGTTGGAAAACAAGTATCCATCTCG
>NC_027756.1:25106942-25108891 GCF_000695525.1 Brassica oleracea var. oleracea
TTGAATTGATGTCTGGTAAGTACGGCGTAAGTGTCAGCTGAGATCTCCTTTCCATGGTACGGTGTGTTGGACATGTCGGATGTCGTCGTTGGTACTAGCCGGCCTCGGTTTGTATCACTGTCGATCGATGTTGAATTGTGGGTATCGATCGATTTGTTGTTGCGTCTGTCAATCGATATCGATGCTTCTGGTCGACGCGCAATGTAACTCTGAATTTCTACCAACTCCCCTTGTATAGCTTCAACCTTGGAGGTCAATGTACTGATTGTAAGATCCATTGGGAAATAGATGTCATCACATCTCCCATCAAGCCTCTCCTCTGTAGTTTCCAGAGCTCTGTAGATCCCTTCTACCAACTGATCTATCTCTTCTCTGGTGTGGAAATCTGGTTGAGACTTCATCGTGTGTGGGCGTGGCGTATTGGTGTCGATCGATGCGGCAAAACGGTTGTCGATCGATGCGTGATGGCGTCTGGCGAGCGATTGTGATTGTCTGCTGTTGATCGATTTAGGTTGTCTTCTGTCGATGGAGATCGAGATACGTCGGTCGCGTTCTGAGTTTTGGCTATGTCTTGCTTCATCTCCTCCATGCAAGTGGTTAGCCAACTTATACTATCATTCAATGGATAGTAGACACCATCAAGCTTCATTTGGAAGGCTTCTTTGTTCCTCTCATGTTCACCACATACTCTATAGAACATCTCATTGATCTCATCCTTGGTGTAGATCTCTGGTACCAACTTTGTCTGTGTGAATGAGCTAGCATGTTCAGGAGGACATATGTAGGCTGGTTCATCTCTTGAAGCTCTTTCCAGAAGTCTTCTGATATCCTTGGTGTGAACAGGAATAGTGTGTCAATCTAGATCTCTGGCAAATTCGCGGTCATCTATGTAGACTCCATACTCATCTTTCTCTTCCCAGTAAAATTTCCTGTTACCATAAAGTTCATAAGCTCTTTTGCCGAATTCTGGCTGTCTGGCGACCGTTGGGACGTCTATGTTGATCGATGGACGCATTGTAAGGCGAGATCGTTGTTTGAAGCTGTTTTCTATGCCACCATCTGTGTCATAGAACTCCTTTGTAGTCTTTTGTTCACGGTTGCTGCATTGATGCATGAACATATTATCTGCTCCATTGGCTGTCTGAAGGATATATGCAATATCTTCTCGAGATACGTGTAGTGTGCGGCCATCCATGGCTTTTGCGTAGCCATTAGGGTCCCTGAAAATACCAAATTTTTTCTAGAGTTAGATACTGATTATCGAATTATCTTTTTCGCTTACAGTGGTTTTTGGTATTGGATGGTTGTCTATCGACATGGTATTGTTGATGTCGATCGATTGTTGAGGAAGCTTGTCGATCAATTGCGGATGACGAGTGTCGACTAGAACGAGTTCTTTCCCAAGCAGCTTCTGCTTGAAACTGATATGTATCATCGCGCTTTTGCATGTTGAGCAGCTCCTCGTCCATGAAACTATCTTGTAGTTTATCTGCTCCTGGTGTGTAGGTTACTGTTTCGACTTAAAAGCTCTCGTGGTGGTGTTCATCTTCCCAACTGCCAATCGAGTTGTCTCCTTCTTGCACACGGTTGAAGTCAGTGTCGACCGATTTGTAGTAGGCAGTGTCGGTCGATGCTCGCTCTCGGCATCGTTGTTGAGGTTGAGTGTCGATCGATGGCAAGCTTGTCATGTCGAACGATGGTGCATTCCTTTTCCAAGAGGAATGATGTAAGAGTTTATCTTCCTCATCAAGGATGGCTCGTTCCTCCTTCAAGTCTTCATCATACTCGTCTGTATGCATATTTTGTCTTGTGTAAGCGTCAATAGTGGGGTTGTAGTAGTCATTCTCCCAATCATCTGGACTACTATCGACCGATTCGTCACGTGGTATGTCGGTCGATTTCTAGTGACCACTGTCGATCGATGTTGCTGTGTGAGTCTCGATCGATTA
>NC_027756.1:25109104-25111168 GCF_000695525.1 Brassica oleracea var. oleracea
AGTTTAACTTGATATCCAAGACATGGAAATCAACTGGAACTAGGGCAATACCAATCTGCACCTCTAGGTCTCTCAAAATTCCTCCTGAGTTCTTCTGGGAACAATCCACAAAATTGAACAATTACTGCAAAGGCTCCACCTGCAGACCCAGATGGTCTGCCATAACCCTAGGTTGGATGCTGACTGATGCGCATGTGGGAATTCAATACCCTGCACTGTGCATGGTATTGCAAATTGCCCAGGATCACTCTTCTTCTTCAATGTAATCATTTTCCTCACCATTTCTCTAACTTCACAGAATATTCTCCTAATGTCTTCTTTTTTCTCTCTGGTTTCTCTGAAGAACATCCACAATCTGTGGCTGTAATAAGCTTCTTCGAATGGCTTATGTAGAGGAATCCAGACGACTCTATTTTGGAAATTTTCCTTTTCCTTTTCATTAGCCCCCCTCTTAAGATGTTTCGCCACTTTTTCCTTTCTTCTCCTTAGGGTTCTTCCAGTAGACACCCTATCCTCTTCCATAGGATCATCTCCATCATCTGAAGGTGTCCTGACAGGCTCCGGTGGTTGTTCTGAAGGTTTAGGTTTGGGCCTAAGTGCGTTAAGTCGTGCCACATCTATCTTCGACATCTGCACTCGGTAGGTGATAGGGGCTCGTCGATCGATAGGCGGTGATGGCTGTCGATCGATATTAGCTTCTGAGTGTCAATCGATGTTGCTGTTGGCATGTCGATCGATTCAGACTTTGTTAGGGCTGGGCAAATGTGGGTATTCTGCTGCGAACTCCTCGTGAGTTAGAATCTTCACGGCATTGCAAGACGCGGTCGACTCCGTAGGCGTTGTCGATCAATGCTCTTGTACTCCTGTCGAACGATTTGAGTTGGTGTATGTTGATCGATGCTTGGTGGCTGGTGTCGATCGACACCAATGTGACCTGCCGAAACTCATCAAACTTTCTACCTCGAAGTCACCTTCTTGCAGCTTCTCTTCCTTTAACACTTGCCAAAAGTCATCCTCAATAATGGCATTCACGTGGTGCTTCATCACATCATCTCCTACTCCTCTTGTTGAAGCTTCCTGCCTCCTAATAGTTTCTCCTGTCTGCACCACCTGTATCTCCATCTTCTTCACATGAGAGCTCAAAGTCTCTAACTTTGTGTTCAGGTTGGTGAAGACAAAATCTATCTTCCCATTGAAGACCACTGTCATTTGCTGCTGTGCCTCAAGAACCCTATCGAGCATCTCTTCAATCTTGCTCTCTTGAGTAGGCGGCGGTGACTTGTGGTATTAGGAACTTCCAAAATTCCTTTGTTGTTGTAGCTGTTGTTGTAGGGTTTCTGGTACTGCAAATTTTGGTTGAAGCTACTCCTATTTCCATAAGAGTTTCTGTTTCCACCTTGGTTTCCTTGGAATCCAGCTCCACCAATGTAGTTTACTTCTTCTTCTGCTCTACCCTCTACAGCTTCTGCATCTTCAACAAAGCTAACCTGCTTCTTAACAAGCTTGTGAACACTGTCCAATGTTGCATTCACCTCATCCATCTGATCATTCCCAAGGATGGTGGCAGATCTTTTCCTCTCAAAATCAGTGTTCTTGGTGCTGTTGCTGGATGCTAGGTTTTCAATCACTTTGACTGCCTCCTCTGGATTCCTGGTGTTGCAGTTTTCATTGCTGGAAGCATCAAGAGCCATCTGGTACTGCACCGCGATACCTCTGTAGAAAGTACTAAGTAGTTGTACTTCATTGAATCTATGGTCTGGACAGTCTCTATGGTAGGACTTGAATCTGATCCAAGAGCCTCTGAATAATTGTGCAGGATCCTGAGTGAATGTAGCAATCTTGCTCCTCAAGTCTTCAGCACGCGCCTCATTAAAGAAATTGCATAAGAATGCATTCTTGATGTCGCTCCAGGATTTAAGAGATCCTGGTTGTAACTGCTTGAGCCAATGCAGAGCTTCTTCAGCAAGTGAATATCTGAGAATCTTGCATAATAGGTACTCCTCAGAGACTCCCTCGACTCTAATAGCAGAAATCAGATCCTCGAACCTCTCCAGATGGTCCATA
>NC_027756.1:25111236-25111721 GCF_000695525.1 Brassica oleracea var. oleracea
CTCTCAATGGTGGGAGGAAGGATGGCTGATCTTTTGGTGTAGTAGCGATCTGGACGGTTGTAGTCAGCCAACGTCCTGGGCTGCGCAGCCTCATCTACAGGTAAGGTAGTACCTGTAGTAGTAGCATCAGTCTCAGGGATTGCAGCCCCTGAGCATCTATTCTCTGACCTGCTGCATTACGCAGATGACCCTCCTGGTCAGGCAGGTCTCCATTGTTGGCCCGAACAAGTATCAAAGGCGCAACCATGTCTCGCGGTTCAGTATCGATCGATGTCCAAGATGGAATGTCAATCGATGTCGGGTGAAGGGTATCGGTCGACGGAAGGTTTGTGTTGTTGATCGACAAGGGTGAGCGAGAATTGATCGACAGAACTGGTGTCTGGGTCGACGGTGGTTGAGTAGAATTGGGCGACACGGAAGTGTTGTTGTTGGTCGATACGGAGCTCGCTTCCTTACGGATCGTGCGTTCCAAACTTGCAGGATCT
>NC_027756.1:25111787-25112107 GCF_000695525.1 Brassica oleracea var. oleracea
TTCTGTCAGAATACTTAACAAAAATTAGAAAATAGGCGATCAAAGCTACCCGGCAACGGCGCCAAATTTGATTCCACTCAAATTACCCTAAGGAGTGATTTATACTCTCTCAAATAAGAGGTCGAGTTGTAGTACTTAGGGATCAAATTCATAGGGAGCTAGGGAACCTAGGGATTCTAATATGATTTGTTAAGCAAAGATGTTTTAAGAGTTTTATAAGTAAATTACAGTTTTATATTGAACAAGTGTTTGTTCAATAGCAGATTTTTGGGGTTTTGGTGCTTAAAAAGAAAATAGCTAGACTTAGGGTTTTTATTCAG
>NC_027756.1:25112272-25119227 GCF_000695525.1 Brassica oleracea var. oleracea
AACATAGCTCTATTAGAATGTTTTCAGGATGAGAATTAAGCTATGGCTTTTATCAATCAATCCACGGGAAGGTTCTAGGTAGCTAATCTAGAAACAGACATTAATGAACATCATAAAGATGATTATCACAACTCAGCAATCTATAGTTGGGGCTAATCCCTCCTAACTTGTTTAAACCTTAAAATCTAACAAGAGAACTACTCAGACATGGCTAAGCAATTCATAACCGTAGTTAAGTATAAAAACTTCATAGAATAATAAAATAGATATCAATGGAGTTCCAATCACAAATTATAACTTTGGATCTTCTCTCCTATCTATCAGTAAAACAATGAAACACAAAGAAAAACACACTTTGCCTCTAACATGGCAGCACAGCTTATAATTAGGGTAAAAACTCGTCAGTGACAATCTTGTAAAATTGTGAAATCTTGGGCTCCAATATCAACGATTTTATAAAAAGAGCGCATTTGAAACAATGTCGATTCCGAAGAACATTCAAATTCCTTGTATAGCGTAGGCAATTCGAGGTGTTCAGCTAACCGTTTCCATTTTACAAGATCAATCCGAATGTTATTCGAGCAAACAATTTCTTGCGGTTTTTAAATTGTAAAGTTCGAACGGTGAGTCCAGTCGAGATGAAACAAGAGCATGTTCAATTGTGGGAACCGAAATTCGCACTGTCGATTTTCTGTAAAATAAGGAAAGATAGGAAACCCTAAATTTTTTGGAGGTCCCGGATTATCTGCGTAGACACGCGATAAATGAAAGTGACAGAGATAACAAAATATCGAAAGTAAATTGCACAGTGGCGTATTATTGATTGATAAAGGAGCAAGGTTACAAGATTCGGAGAGACAAGACGGACAGAGTTTCGCTAACCAAGTTAATCTCAGAACAAGAATGAAAAGAGTCTAAGTAAAATTGAGCCGCCTAAATTCTATGTTTTCCTAAGCTAGTAGAGCTTTTCTACGTCTAAAGTCCCCCCTGCGCCTTTGGCCTTAGATCCCCTTATATATGCCTTCTAGGTCGGTTCCCGCTTCCTTTTTGCCCCTAGGTCGAGTTTATCCTTTCGCGGAAATATTCCTTTTCTTCTCGATCTTCATCATTATCATGGAAACTTGACATTTATCCTCCGATTTCTCGAGATTTATCTTTTTCCGTAAGTAAAGATAAACTGTCATAGCACTGATGGGCTCAATTTTGTATGAAATCGTAAGTGAGCTGTTAGCCGTGTTCTAGGCCTCTTTGGGCCGTTTTTCGACTTAGACGTTTTTACGATTTCTTAGAAAGAACTCTGCTTGATACGACGTTGTCTAATCGAGGAAATTAACCCTTCTCGTATAGTTTAGACAACTGTGGTGTTAAGTTAACCGTTGCCGTTTATACGATAACCAGGGACTTCATTCGGGAAAACGAGTCCATGGTTATCGTATAAACGGCAAAAGTCAACACTTCTCGTAACTCCGATCTATACGAAACGAGGGACTGATCCGTCGAGGCTCGGTGAAAAGGCATAAGGTCAGGTCCAAGGCAAGAGGATCTGGACTAGTCCAACTCGCCGTACGGGGGAGTTGGACGGGACATTCGATCCAACTCGCCTGTTCGGCAAGTTGGACTGCTCGTTTGACTCCTTGATCCATTTTTCTCGAGTCTTTTGCTTCGAGAACTTTTGTCGAGAGTGTTTCGAGAAAGATTTCGCACAGAAATGTAACTTTTAGACGTTGATTTTGAGATAACTGTTTTTGACTCAAACATCGATCTAATCTCGAATGGGGGAGTTGGACGACTTGCTCGATCCAACTCGCCCGTTCGGCGAGGTGGACTGATCGAACTCACCGAAGGGGCGAGTTGGAACGATGGGTGTTTCGCTGTCCGGGATCCATTGTCTGGGATCCGTTGTCCGAGGCCTTGAGTAAGCTTTTTCGAATACTTATCGTGTGAAATCTTTTCGGAATTGTTACGAACTTGATTTTAGGTTTTCGTACTTCTCTATTCTTTTGAATTTTATCTATCATTTTTCAAAGAAGACATTTCGCGGGGAGTTTTCTGACTTTGATTTCGTCGTAACCAATTTTGACCCCAACATGCAGCCATGCCAAAGCGACTACTCCTAGGTACGGACAAAATAAGCTTCACAGCCAAGGAGCAAGAGAAGGCCCTAGCCCCCCATCACGATGCCACTGTAGCGAATTACTTAATGAAAAGGATATTGGTAGACAATGGGAGCTCCAGTAACATCATCTTCCAAGCCGCATATAACATCTAGGGCTGGAAGAAAGTGCCCTAATACGGAGAATAACCCCACTCGTAGGATTCAGCGGAGAGATCAAACAGACCGCTGGATAAGTTATCCTCCCAATGTATGCCGAAGAGATCAACATATCAACTAAGTTCCCTGTCGTTGACTGCCAGTCATCCTACAACATGATCATGGGACATGGGAGCCGTCCCTTCGACACTTCACCAGATGATGAAATTCCCAACACCCTGGGGCATAAAATCAATCAGAGCGGATCAAGAGAACTCTCGCTCCTGTTACCAGACTACCCTGAACGGAAAGACCAAGGTCTTATACCAATTACAGGACAAACCTCCAGATCGACACACTGAAGAACCGGAGGTTGAAGAGATGGACGACGTGCCATTGGTCGAAGGAGATCAGACCCGCAACCTCTATATCGGCTCCAAGCTTGCCGAGAGATCAAGAAAGAGATTTCCTCAGGTCCAACTCCGACTGCTTCCCGGGATTGATCTGGAGGTCATCATGCATAAGCTCCAGGCGGACCCCCTACATCAGCCCGTCAGACAAAAGAGAAGGAAGTTTTCTCCTGAAAGGGACACAATCATCAACGAGAGGAAAAAGATTAAGAAGCAAGCCAGAAGGTATTGCATCTACCTGGATAAACTATATCGAAGGTCCTTCTTCGGCCCATATCTTAGATGCGTCACGCCCCGAGAAGCCACTAGGATCCTCGTAGAATTACATGAGGGAGACTGTGGATCCCAATCCAGCGGTAGAAGTTTGGTGCTAAGAGCCAGAAGGGTAGGCTACTACTGGCCAACGATGGCCGAAGACGCCAACAAGCAATCCAAACACTGCGATCAGTGTCAAAGGCATGCTCCGGTCTCCAAACTCCCTCCAGAAAACCTCAAATCCATAAGCTCACCATGGCCCTTAAAAAAGTGGGGCATGGAAATAGTGGCAATCAGTGTCAAAGGCATGCTCCGGTCTCCAAACTCCCTCCAGAAAACCTCAAATCCATAAGCTCACCATGGCCCTTAAAAAAGTGGGGCATGGAAATAGTGGCAAAATTCCCTACAGCGCCGGGGCAGAAGGTCTTCCTCCTGGTAGTAACTGACTACTTCTCGAAATGGGTTGAAGCAGAAGCACTCAGCCGAATAACTGACCTTCAGATCTAAAAATTCTTGTGGATGAATGTGATCACCCGCTTCGGGGTTCCACAAGAGATTGTCACCGACAACGGACCACAGTTCACAAGTCACAACTTCAAGGAGTTCTGTAAAGATTGGGGCGTAAAGCTCACCTTCGCTACACCCCGACACCCTCAGTCCAACGGACAAGCCGAATCCACGAACAAGACCGTGGTTAAGATGCTGAAGAAGTGCTTGGAGGGGTCTCACGGGAAGTTGGCAGAAGAACTACATGGAGTCCTATGGGCCTACCAGACCACTCCCAAGGCTGCGACGTAAGAAACTCCCTACTCATTGGTTTACTGCACTGAGGAGAACGACGAACTAATGTCATTGAGCCTCGACTTGCTCGACGAGAAGAGAGAAGCCGCTCTACTAAGAAACTGGTCCTACCAGCAAGATGTCGCTAGGAACTACAACAAGAAAGTGAGAACCAGGACCTTCCAGTAAGGGGATCGGGTTCTACAACGAGTAGGTGACAACAGCAAAGAGAAAGCGGCAGGGAAACTCACCCCCGGGTAGGAAGGACCCTATAAGGTAATCGAGGTGCGGGGAGCAGGAGCCCACAAGATAGCAAAGGTAAAATACAACCCTACTGCTGGAACGCCCTGCACCTTAAAGCTTATCAATTTTAGTACGTCTCTGGATCACTATTTCTATTGCTTCACTATATACTATTTAAACATTATGGTTTCCTACTACTATGTACGCTAAACGTCTACGTACAAAGCTTATATAATAAAATAGTTTCGACTATAAGAGTAGTAGGAAAACCACCATACTTATAGGGGCATACAAGCTGGATCAGGTCCCAAGAGACCTCCGATCCTGGCCAACCCTTACCAAAAAAGTGGCACGTCCATAGAAAAACAAATGGGTATGAAACATAAAGCAGGAATGGGTCTGCGCAAACCTGAGTATTCTATCAAATATACCTAGAGCCCTGGTACAGCCTAAGGCGTGTCGGGGTCCCTAGAGTACCACATGTGAAAAGTACATGTATTAAAACGCTATGTGCTACACAATACATGGAACACATGGTATAATTGCAAAAGTGCAAAAGGCCAGGAGCACATTAAAATCCCTTCTTATCCAGACGTGGAAAGCAGTAAAGTCTGACGCTTGGATCACTACACTAGGTAGATGCACACCAGCACCCCCTAAGTCTTATAGTGGCTTCCTGCAGAAGCAGCATGCGGCATAGGAACTCGATAGTGGCCAGCTTCCGAACGGCATAATGCTAGATCCTAACAGGTACCGGTAGTATTCTTGCCTAGGAAGGCGGAGTACGGTCCCTGCAAAACCAAAAACCTTCGGGTTCCCATATAAACTCCGGGTCCAAGCACGATCTCAGGATCTAAGGGATAACCTATGGGTTCCCATATGACCTCCGGGTCCAAACACGATCTCAGGATTTAAGGGATAAGGGATAACCCCCGGGTTCCCATGTGACCTCTGGGTCCAAACACGATCTCAGGATCTAAGGGATAAACCTCCGGGTTCCCATGTGACCTCTGGGTCCAAACACGATCTCAGGATCTAAGGGATAAACCTCCGGGTTCCCATGTGACCTCTGGGTCCAAACACAATATCAGGATCTAAGGGATAAACCTCCGGGTTCCCATATGACCTCCGGGTCCGAACATGATCTCAGGATCTAAGGGATAAACCTCCGGGTTCCCATGTGACCTCTGGGTCCAAATATGATCTCATGATCTAAAGGATAACCACAGGGTTCCCATATAAACTCTGGGTCTAGACACGATCTCAGTAGCTGAAAAAGAATCTTCGGGTTCCCAAATGAATTTTGGGTCCTTACCTGACCTCCGGGTCATAAGAGCAACCCTCGGGTTCTAAGTCTGTATTTTTAAAGACTAAAATCCCCGGGGTTGAAGTTAATCTTGCAGGTCCTAGCTAAAACCTCCGGGTCTGGGGCCACCCCGAAAACCTGAGTAACATGCAGGTCCTGAAGAAAGGGCCTATCATCTTTTGAAAAACAAGATCACGAGTAACCTATCTACGAAAGGTAGAATGTGACTCATCCCTACACGACAGACCTACTGATCTAAAAGTGTTGGCTTAAAAGATACCCTGCTTAAGAGGACCCCTCAGAAATACTAGATAACGCATCAGAGGACACCTTCGGAAAAGGAAACCCTGCCTTAAAGGTCAACCTAGCAGACAGCAAAAGGAATCCGCCACGCGAAGCGAGAAGACATACGACACAAAAGTAAAGCCGAATACATTTTTTCATAAAAAGAAAAAGTCACAGCAGAGCCATCGTTCAAAAACAAAGAAAAAAGGCATGAAGGCCCATTAAGAGTTTCAAAACCCTCATACATAGTGGGTACAACATAAAAAACCCTACAAGGGGTTGAGAGTTCAGAAAGATCGCGGATTAGTCAGCAGGAGGATCATCGGCAGTAGGCTCCAGAGTCTTTTCTGCCTCCGTATCACGAGGAATCAATGGCTCATCCTCAAAGGAAGGAGCTGGAAGTCCCTGGAGCTCGTCCTTGGAGGTTTTCACCAGCTTGTTGATAGACCATGGATTCGACCTACTTTTATCCATGGTTTATAAGTGTTTTAACTACTAATTATTATATTATAGAGTCTATTTAGAATATTTATAGGATCATGAGTTATTTGGAGATAAGTGATGATTTTTGAGCATTTTGGAGATATTTGGAGCAAGCACCTGAGATGACTATCGAGCTCGACCATCGGTCGATATTGAAGAGGAATAATCGACCGATGTTCATGTCTTGACATCAATCGACAGCGAAGCGCGCAGAAAGCCCGTTTGGTCACAGCCGACTTGAAGCCCAAGTCTTCACAAATTTAGAAAATTACCCCTCACGAGTTTTAACCTAATTATATAAGCTTTGGCACCATGTTAGAGGCAAAGTGTGTTTTCTTGTTTTATTATTTTCACAGCAAGGTTTTCAAGGATTTTGATAGATTGGAGAAAAGATCCAAAGTTATAATTGGTGATTGGAACTCCATTAATATCTATTTACTATTCTAATGAAGTTTTCTTACCTAATTGTTGTTATGAATTGCTTATCCATGTCTGAGTAGTTCCATTGTTAAATTTTAGGGTTTAAATAGGTTAGGGGGGATTAAGCCCAACTATAGATTGCTGAGTTGTGGTAATTGTCATTAGGATTGTTCATTAATGCCTGTTTCTAGATTAGCTACCTAGAACTTGCCCTAGGATTTATAGATAAAAATGAGAGCTTCATTCTCATCCTGAAAACATTCTAACTGAGCTAAGTTTCTTGCTATGAGTAAGGCGAGAGCTGATCTAGTGAGCTTAGTAAGCTACCATTCAACCCGCGCATAAAGCTTAACTAGAAGCGTGTCGATCGATATCATTATTGAATAATCGATCGACGGAGCAAAAGGTGAACTGATCGAAGATCCTAGATATCCCTATAGGATCATCGATCGACACTTTCTAATTGATCGACAAACGATAGTTGAGATCATTAGATCTAGTTAATAGACAAGTCCAAACATG
>NC_027756.1:25119376-25138328 GCF_000695525.1 Brassica oleracea var. oleracea
ACCAAAACCTCAACCAATCAATTGAGCAAACACTTGATTGATAAAAACTGCAATTTACATTTAAATCATTAAAACATCTTGCGTAACAAATCATATTAGATTTCATAGGTTCCCTAGCTCCCTGTGAATTCGAACCCTAAGTACTACAACTCGACCTCTTATTTGAGAGAGTATAAATCACTCCTTAGGGTAATTTGAGTGGTATCAAATTTGGCGCCGTTGCAGGGGAGCTTTGATCGCCCTATTCAATCTAAATTTTGTTAAGTTTCTGACACAATTTTTTTCTTGGATTTTCAGGTACATGCACTGCAGTACTAGAAGCAACAAGGAAACTCAACTGCTATTCTCACCAGATCCTGCAAGTTTGGAGCGTTCAATCCGCAAAGAAGTGCGCTCCTCATCGATCGACAACAACACATGTTCGTCGCTCAATTTTGTTCAACCACTGTCAACCCAGACACTAGTCCCGTCGACCGATACTCGCTCACCACCGTCGACCGAAGACACTCATCTTCCATCGACCGACATCGTCCATCCGACATCGATCGATACTCCAGCCCGGACATCGACCGATACTGAGCCGCAAGACATGGTTGCACCTTTGATACTTGTTCGGGACAACAATGGAGACCTGCATGACCAGGAGGGTCATCTGCGTAATGCAGTAGGTTAGAGAATAGATGCTCAGGGGGCTGCAATCCCTGAGCCTGATGCTACTACTACAGGTACTACCTTACCTGTAGATGAGGCTGCGCAACCCAGGACGTTGGCTGACTACAACCGTCCAGATCGCTACTACACCAACAGATCAGCCATTCGTCCTCCCACTATTCAGAGGGATTTCGAGTTGAAGGCGCAATACTACACACTCGTGGGACAGATACCCTACCATGGATTATCTCACGAGCATCCTATGGACCATCTGGAGAGGTTCGAAGATCTGATATCTGCTATTGAAGTAAAGGGAGTCCCTGAGGATTATCTCCTAAGCAAGCTCTTCAAGTTCTCACTTGCTGGAGAAGCTTCGCATTGGCTTAAGCAGTTACCAACAGGATCTCTCACATCCTGAAGCGATATCAAGAATGCATTCTTATGCAATTTTTTTGATGAAGCATGTGCTGAAGACTTGAGGAGAAAGATTGCTACATTCACTCAGGAGCCTGTATAATCATTCAGAGACTCTTGGATCAAATCAAGTCTTATCAGAGAGACTGTCCACACCATGGATTCAATGAAGTACATATGCTCAGTACTTTTTACAGAGGCATCGCGGTGCAGTACCATATGGCTCTTGATGCTTCCAGCAATGAGAACTTCAACACCAGGAATCCAGAGGAGGCAGTGAAGGTCATTGAAAACCTAGCATCTAGCAACATCACCAAGAACATTGATTTTGAGAGGAAAAAGTCTGCCACCATCCTTGGGAATGATCAGATGGATGAGGTGAAGGCAAAGCTGGACAGTGTTCACAAGCTTCTTAGGAAGCAGGTCTGCTTGGTTGAAGATGCAGAAGCTGTAGACACAGAGGGTAGAGCAGAGGAAGAAGAAGAGGTGAACTTCATTGGTGGAACTAGATTCCAAGGTTCTGGAAACCACGGTGGAAACATAAATTCTTATGGAAATAGGGGTAATTTCAACCAGAGCTTGCAGTACCAGAAACCCTACAGCAACAACTACAGCAACAACAAGAGTTGTGGAAATTCCTACTACCAGAAGCTACCGCCGCCTACTCAAGAGAGCATGATTGAAGAGATTCTAGATAGGGTTCTTGAGGCACAGCAGTGCATGACAGTGGACTTCAATGGGAAGATTGATTCTGTCTACACCAACATGAACACAAAGTTTGAAACTTTGAGCACTCATGTGAAGAAGCTGGAGATGCAGGTTGTTCAGACAGGAGAAGCTGTTAAGAGGCAGGAAGCCTTGACAAGAGGGGTAGGAGATGATGTGACGAAACACCACGTGAATGCCATCATTGGGGATGATTTCTGGCAAGTGTTAAAGGTAGAGAAGCTGCAAGAAGGAGATTTTGAAGTAGAAAGTCTGATGAGCTTCAGCGGATCGCACTGGTGTCGATCAATGCCAGACCATGAACATCGATCGACGGTCCCCAGTCCAAATCGATCGATAGGATCTCCGGAGCATCGATCGATGATACCTACGGAGTCAGCCGCATCTTGCAATACCGTGAGGATTCTAACTCACGAGGAGTTTGCAGCAAAACACCCACATCCGCCCAACCCTGATAACGTAAGAATCGCTCGACATGCTGCTACCCCCATCGATCGACAAATAGATGTCGACATCAATCGACAACCGATATCGTCCATCGATCGACGAGAACCTATTACGTACTGAGTGCAGATGCCAAAGATAGAAGTTGCACGTCTTAATGCACCCAGGCCCAAACCTAAGCCTTCAGATAACCCACCAGAGACCGTCAGGATACCTTCAGATAGGGTTCCTATGGGAATAACCCTAAGGAAAAGAAAGGAAAAAGTGGAGAAGCATCTGAAGAGGGGGGCCAATGATAAGGAAAAGGAAAGTTTCCGAAAAAGAGTCTTCAGGATTCCTATAGATAAGCCGTTCGAGGAGGCTTATTATACTCACAGATTGTGGATGTTCTGCAGAGAGACAAGGGAGAAAGAAGAAGACATCAAGAGAATGTTCTTTGAAGGTAGAGAAAAGATGAGGAAGAGGGATACATTGAAGAAGAAGAGTGATCCTGGGAAATTCGCAATACCATGCACAGTGAAGGGTATTGAGTTCCCACATGCCTTGTGCGACACATGAGCATCAGTCAGCATCCTACCTATGGTTATGGCAGACCATCTGGGTCTGCAGGTGGAGCCTTCCAACGAATCGTTGACTTTTGTGGACTGTTCTCAGAGGAATTGAGGAGGATTTGTGAGAGACCTAGATGTGCAGATTGGTAATGCCCTAGTTCCAGTTGATTTCCATGTCCTGGACATCAAGCTAAACTGGAACTCTTCTCTATTGCTTGGGACAGCCTTCTTGTCAATAGTAGGAGCAGTATGCAACCTGCAATCCAATCAGTTGTGCTTGACACTCATAGATCCTCATACCCACTACGACCCCATTCCAGTCAAGTAGCCACAGACGTCATCTAGGAGAATCAATGATCCAGGAATCATTGTAGCTTGCCACTATGGAGTGGAATACGAGACAGAATACTCGGCGTCGATCGAAACTCACACTGCAACATCGATCGACAGTTGCCATCAGAAATTAACCGACACACCACATGAAGAATCGGTCGATAGTAGTCCAGACGATTGGGAAAATAACTACTACAACCCCACTATTGCCGCGTACACTAGACAAAACATGCATACAGAAGAGTATGATGCGGACTATGAGGAGGAACGAGCTACTGAGTACAAAGCCATCCTTGATGAGGAAGATACACTTCTACATCAATCCTCTTGGAAAAGGAATGCACCATCAATCGACATGACAAGCTCACTATCGATCGATACTCAACCTCATCAAATAAACCAGAAACGAGTATCGACAGACATATCCAACTACTCATCGATCGACGCAGAAGTCGACCATGTGCAAGAAGGAGACTACTCGATTGGCAGATGGGCAAATGATCACCATAACGAAAGCTATGCTGTAGAAACAGCAATGTATGAGCCAGGAGAAGACAAACTACATGAAGGTTTCACATATGAGGAACTTCTCAACATGCAAAGACGTGATGAAACAGATCAACTTCGATCAGAAGCTGCTTGGGGAAGAACACGATCCAGCCATCCGATCGATAGAGCAACCATCCATCAATCGACATCAATCCAGCTTTCGCATACAATTGCTAATCAGATGTCTAAGTCCAGTCTCAGCTATCGCTTGTTGACTTGAGCGTCGATCGATGCTATGGCCTGAGCGTCGATCGATGCTTCCTTAGACAAGCATTAACGACCTAATCGATTTAGTTCAACTAGGTTCCTATACCAACTCTCGTATGCGCCAAGGTATCTAATCCAACAGAGTTCGGGTTCCGTTAATTGATTGCACTTTCGTGCCTCTCAATTATCCTATGATTTTTGGTTCAAACAATTAGTCACACTGTCGTGCTATTCTAACTATTCCAGATCCTAGTATTTCAAATAACCCTGGTGTAGAGATCTATTGATAATCTAGCAATCCTAATTTATTATCAGTTTGACATTAAGCTCATGAAATCCCTAAACCTAACAAGATGAATTACTAAGACATGCAAACAATAACACAAATCATAGTCTGAATAATATAATAGATAAATCAATGATAAAACCAATGGAGTTCCAATCAATATCAGAAGGAGAATTGATCTTATCTCCAAACCTAAGAGAAATCAATAGAATATGATAATAGAAAGCTTGTTGCCGTCAACAATGGCTTAGAAATACATAAATATGGTTTCTGGTCGTCCATGGGTATTTTGGTAACTTGGTGTGGCTTCTGGGCTTCAAACGGTCTTGAAATATGCTTAGCCCATGTTATGGCATCACTGTCGATCGACACCAATGCTGTGTTATCGATCGACAGTCCTTCATCTCCTCGACAGCTTCCTCTTGCGAGGCAGACTGACTACTCTTCAGTAAAACGAGCATAACTTATGCTACAGGATGCTGATTGACCTCAAACCGGTGGCATTGGAAAGCTAACTCAAATCTATATCTTGGATCAAAATATGGGCCTAATCTAACGGTGGGAAGGTCTCCATCCATAGCTAGACATCTGACACGTATGTGCACCTCAGCACTCAAAAGGCTCCAAAAGACACCAAAATCACCACATTCCTCCAAATCGTCCCTGAACCTGTAAATACTCTAAATAGACTCTCTATAGTAGTATATATATATTAAAACACTTATAGACCATGGCTAAAAGTGGGTAAAATCCATGGTCTATCAACTCCCTCAGACTTACCATTTTGCTTGTCCTCAAGCAAAACAGACGGGCAGTCTCTCTGAAAGAGGTTTGAAAATAGCAGGGACTCACATGATTTAAAACTTAGAATCATCACCTCTGCAATGTTGCAATCCACATCTAAGAAGTCCTAATCACAAAAGCACATTATACCATATCCTAGCTTAGCAACTAAATTCACCTAGCCAACAACTTAGCAAATCCTGTCTGACATTCCCCTCTACCAACCTCATTTCTTAACATAAATTAAAGTACATGCTTTACCTTGGGAGTATCGATCACAAGATGCAAGAATTTTCAAACAAGTATCTAGATCTGCAGGTAAAAGTTAGTTCCTATCTTTTCTCTCTAATAATTTCTCTCTTTAGTCAAAGTCTGCTTCCATTGTAGGATCACTGACCAAGATTGGACATGCTTCCATGAAGCAAGCCTTAATGGTGGTTGTCACCAAGCCTTAATGGTGGTTGTCACCAAGCCCTGTTCACTTCATTTTGACCTATATCCAAGAATTCATGTGAATCGAACCTTGATGATTGCCGCCCCCAAGTCTCGTTCCTTAATGGTTGTAGTCACCAAGTCATGTTCGGATTCCACCTAACTAACACCTATTATATATATATATTTTTCTGTATCTTTCTTTCATTTTTGGGTTTTTTTTTTGTTTTTTGACAATAAATATCTCTACCTTATCTAAGGTCAAAATAGAGAGAGAAAATGTGATAAATATACACAAGGCTTTACCATCCAGACTTGTTTGAAGAATCTGATCACATGTATACCAAGCCCTAAGACAAGCAGTTGTGTAAGGTTTAGTGTTGGAGGTCCGCTTTGGTTCCTTTAAACAATCTCAGCAAGTGTGAATAGTTGACAGGTTGATCCACTTAAGTATCTTTAGTACTATCTGCAATCAGTAAGTCTAGAATGGTGCTAAAGAGTGGTTAGATAACAAGCAAAAATCTAATAAGTTCATTATCCCCTTCTTGACTCAATAAAACTTTTTTGAAAACATTTGATAAGACTCACAATAAACTAAGTATCAGTAAACCTCCCCCCAAACTTAAATTACACTGTCCTCAGTGTATATCTAGTCAGAGTTATGGTGATAAAGAAATCATAAGTACCCAATTTTACAAGTTAGAACGATATACCTGATCGGGTTAAGTGTCAATCGATGGAAAGGAGTTACCATCGGTCGCTGCAACTAATGTACTGTCGATCGATATCGACATGCTCTCATCAATCGATATGCTGGGCAATCGTCTACTCGAATCTCTTTTTTTTTTCTTCTAAATAGCTAACTAAAACACAATATTAGTAGAACCTCCCCCAGACTTAAACAACACTATCTCCAGTGTATACAGTCTAAGATCGGTGGAGTAATAAATCATAAGGACAATATTTAACAAGGAAAAACGGTATACCTGACTTTGATGTGATTGTCGACCAACACATTTAAGTGGCGATCAATACTCTTGAAACTCTGTCGATCAACACAGTTAAGTGGCGATCGATCGATGCTAGTGATGCTCTGTCGATCGATGTTGCGCAACCATCGTCGATCCTCGTGCAAACTTGTCTTCCTCGGATATTTTCCTTTTACCTAACATAAATAAAACACTAAAAGTCAGTAATAGATAACTAATAAAACCAATTCAAATATATTGTTTTTCTCGATGAACTGTGACTGCAACAGTAGCTCTGCTACAGTAACTCCCGATTTTCTGCTACAGTGTCGGTCGATGTTCTTCCTTCAGTGTCGCTCGATTTTCTTGCTACAGTGTCGCTCGGCGCTGCTACAGTGCCATTGTTACTATTCACTTTTTTTTTTGACCTGCATAAAAATAAAAAAAAAACAAAAATTAGTAACAATCTAACATAAACCGAATGAATTTACCTAATAGTGGGTTGCCTCCCATTAAACGCTTATTTTTAGTCATTAGCTTGACTTTTGGATATCTGATTTAGTCTGGATGAGGATGTGAACTTGCTCCAAAACAAGTCTCAGTGTCTCTATTTCTCATCTTGTTGATGCAGTTGATAAAAGCTCTTGTAGAAGCTTCCCCGTTGTCTCTCAGCTCTGGATCACATAGCACTCTAACCTTGGTAAAGGATTCAGAACCTCCTCTGCAGCGCACTCTATACGCAAGAATTGCCTCTTGACATTGCACAGGAACCACTGATAGGGAATCTGCATATGCATTCCTTTTCTTTTTCTTCTTTCTATTCCTGGTCCTTCCCCTAGACTTAGACTTTTCAGTCTCGGGCTGTTATGAAATTCGGAGGGTGTCGACCGATGCTGAAGGCTTTGTGTCGATCGATTATGAAGAATAAGAGTCGTCTGATGCTGAAATCTGATTGTCGATCGATTCTGAGGACTGGAAGTCGACCGATACTGCAATTCCAATGTCGACCGACGCTGATTCTGGTATTGCAGGCTCGTGATTTGAATCAGCTGTATGTCCTGGATCTTCAAACATCTCTATGCATGAAATAAGCTCCTCACTTTTTTTCTTTTTCATGGGATCATAGAAGACAGTTTCATCAACGTTAGTCAGACACATCTTATTTCTTTTAAGATCACAAACTGACCCCACTGTAGCCATGAAGGCTCTTCCAAAAAGAAGTGGAGATGTCTTGCCTGATTTGATATCCATAGCATGAAAGTCCACAGGGATAATGCATTCCCCTATCTCCACCTTAACATTCTTGATCATGCCTGCTGAGTTTACTCGGGAGCTATCCACGAAAGTGAAACTATCTTTAGAAGGTTCCATCTTCAGTCCTAATAGCTCAGCAGTGTCTATGGCCATGATGCTGACTGCATATCCAGTATCGCATAGGGCGTTTGGTAAATGGTGGCTATGTATAGAGCATGGAATTAGGAACTTTCCAGGATATTGTTCCTTCTTTAGTGTCCTCTTGGGTTTACGGCTGGCCTTGTTGAATAGGAGCTCAATGTCCTTATCAGTCTCTCTGCTCTCTCTGAAGAATTTACCAAGTCTATACTTATGATATGCATCCTCAAAAGACATATCCTTAGGAACCCTCTTCACCCTCTTGTGAAATCCTTCAAGTTCCTCTTTGTTAACTTCTCTCCTGAGGTGTTTGGGAATATATGGTTTCCTAGATTTCACTCTCTTCTCAACTAGAATTTCTTCTTTCGTTGCCTTCTTTCCCATGGCAGGTTCAGATCCGTCTGTTTGGTGTCGATCAATACCTCGTAGATGTCGTCGATCGATACCTGGTAGATGTCGTCGATCGACACTCTAAAAAAAAGAGGTTTCAACTAGGGTTTGCTTTTGCTCTCGTGCTTCTGCAGATTGCTGACTTATCTTCTCTGTTGTCTTCAAGCAAACTGATGTCTGAGATGGATTCCGAGAGGCCTTCAAGCGATGTGCATCAAGATCTGGTAAACGTACTCGATATAGTATTGGCGGCTGTCGATCGCTGTTCTTCTGTTGTTGTCGATCGATATTCCCATGTTGCTGTTGATCGATTACATTGTGTTGTTGTCGATCGATGTTGTCCCTTTTAACTCGAGCTAGGGTGGGAGGATAAAGGTGTCGAGCAGCAAAATCTGAGTGGCTATGAATTCGAACAGTTTTATCCGATCCCAAAAGTGGTGTCGATCGATGCTCGGCTGATGATGTCGATCGGTGCTCAGCTGTTGATGTCGGCCGACACCAATACGAGCTGCCTATTGACATGCAGCTTTCGACTAGGAAAGCATCTTCTTCCAGTTTTTCCAGCTCGAGCACTTCCCCAAAGTCATCATCTGAGATGGCGTTAACCTGGTGCCTCTCACTTTCCACTGCTTTCCCTTTGACCAGAGCTTCTTGCTTCTTCACAGCTTCTGCAGTCTAAGAAACCTGGGCATCTAGCATAATGACATGGGCATCAAAGTTTTAAAGTTTTCATTTAGCTCTTTGTAGATAACATCCAACCTCAGATTTAAGTATGCACTCGTCTTCTGCTGAATTTTCAGGATCTTCTCTATCATAGATTCCATCCTCTCTCCATAGCGCTGATCCTCAGCATGTTCTACCAACGAGACTTCATGTACAGAACCAATCTCAGCCTCAATGAACTTGTCACTACCCATTGCAGCTGATTTTATCCTGTGCATATCCAGATTTTTGGAACTCTTTCTAGACATTAAGTTCTCAATCAGTCTTTTAGCTTCTTCTGGGGTCCTTGTCTCGAAGTTTCCTTCGCTTGCAGTATCCAGCATCACATGATATCGCACATCAATACCCTTGCAGAATTTATTCAACAGTTGAATCTCCGTAAAACCATGATGTGGACATTCCCTTTGGTATCTCCTAAACCTTTCCCAAGAGATTTTGAAAGCTTCTATAGGTCCTGAGAGAATGTCCAAATTTTATCTCTCATCTTTTCAGCCGTTGCATCATCTAAAAATTTCAGTCATAAACGCAGTCTTGACATCATTCCATGTAGTGAGAGATCCTGGTGGTAGGCATCTCAACCAATTTTTAGCATTCCGAGAGAGATAATATTTGAACAGCTTGCAGAAGATGTATTCTTTGGTTGCTTCATCCTCCTGGATGCCATACACAAAGTGTTCGAGTGTCTTAATATGGTCCAGAGGATTTTCATCAGGAAGACCACGATAAGGGTGCTGACCCACATGAGAGAAGTGTGTGTGGTGTATTTGAAATCCCTGGATTTCTAGAAGTTGAATTGCAGACCTGTTGGTGTAGAACTGACTAGGCCTGGTCAAATCTGCTAACGATCTCTGAAGAGGAACTTTAGCATCCTCGGTGGCAGCAAATGGCTCAAGGATTGCAGTCCCTTGTCCATCTATCCTTTGACCTGCTGCATTACACAGATGACCTCCAGGGTCATGCAGGTCTCCATTCTCATCCCTCTGTAGCACAAGTGTCGCGACCATGTCTGCTCGCGGATTGGTATCAATCGATCTTCGAGTTGAACTGTCGATCTTTGCTCTGTCACAAGTGTCGATCGACGTAGTAGAGGTGGTGTCGATCGACGTAGTAGAGGTGGTGTTGATCGACGTAGTAGAGGTAGTGTCGATCGATGATGTGCGTTTCTCTTTGCGGATAGAGCTTTCGAAACGTGCTGGGTCTGAGAAAAAAAGTAATTCATACTTGCTGCTTCTGGTACTGATACGCATGTACCTAAAAGAAAAGAAAGTTTTTTTTATGTAAGTAACTATGACAGTTGTGGATGTTAACAGATAGACAAGGGAGAAAGAAGAAGACATCAAGAGAATGTTCTGTGAAGCTAGAGAAAAGGTGAGGAAGAGGGTTACATTGAAGAAGAAGAGTGATCCTGGGCATTCGCAATACCATGCACGGTGAAGGGTATTGAGTTCCCACATGCCTTGTGCGACACAGGAGCATCAGTCAGCATCCTACCAAGGGTTATGGCAGACCATCTGGGTCGCAGGTGGAGCCTTCCAACGAATTGTTCACTTTTGTTGACTGTTCTCAGAGGAATTCAGGAGGAATTGTGAGAGACCTAGAGGTGCAGATTGGTAATGCCCTAGTTCTAGTTGATTTTCATGTCCTGGACATCAAGCTAAACTGAAACTGTTCTCTATTGATTGGGAGAGCCTTCTTGTCAACAGTAGGAGAAGTATGCAACCAGCAATCCAATCAGTTGTGCTTGACGCTCATAGATCCTCATACCCACTACGACCCCATTCCAGTCAAGAAGCCACAGACGTCCTCCAGGAGAATCAATGATCCAGGAATCATTGCAGCTTGCCACTATGGAGTGGAATACGAGACCGAATACTCGGCGTCGATCGAAACTCACACTGCAACATCGATCGACAGTTGCCATCAGAAATTGACCGATACACCACATGAAGAATCAGTCGATAGTAGTCCAGATGATTGGGAAATGACTACTACAACCCCACTATTGATACGTACACCAGACAAAACATGCATATAGAAGAGTATGATGCAGACTATGAGGAGGAACGAGCTACTGAGTACAAAGCCATCCTTGATGAGGAAGATACACTTCTACATTATTCCTCTTGGAAAAGGAATGCTCCATCGATCGACATGACAAGCTCACCATCGATCGATACTCAACCTCATCAAATAAACCGGAAACGAGCATCGACCGACATAGCCAACTACTCATCGATCGACGCAGAAGTCAACCATGTGCAAGAAGGAGACTACTCGATGGGCAGTTGGGCAGATGATCACCATCACGAAAGCTATGATGTAGAAACATCAATGTATGAGCCAGGAGAAGACGAACTACATGAAGGTTTCACATATGAGGAACTTCTCAACATGCAATGACGCGATGACACAGATCAACTTCGATCAGAAGCTGCTTGGTGAAGAACACGATCCAGCCATCCGATCGATAGAGCAAGCCGTCCATCGATCGACATTAATCCTCCAACATCGATCGACATTGATCATACAACATCGATCGTCATCCGCTCTAAACCAAACACCACCGTAAGCGAACAAGATAAATTTGATAACGCGTATCTAACTCCAGACGAACTTGGTGTTTTCAGGGACCCAGATGGCTACGGAAGAGCAATAGATGGACGTAAACTGAACATATCTCGAAAAAATATTGCAGACATCCTTGAGACAGCCAATGGAGCAGAAAATTTGTTCGTACATCAACGCAACATTCTAGAATACCAACAGAAGGATACAAAAGAATTCTATGACACAGCTGGTGGCGTAGACAAAAGCTTCAAACAAAGGTCTCGTCATCCCACTCGACCATCGATCGACGTTGACGTCACAACATCGGTCGACAGACATCCAAAATTCGGCAGAAGGGCCTTTAAATTCTACGGTACTAGGAACTTCTATTGGGAAGAGAAAAATGAGTATGGAGTCTACAGAGATGATCAGGGATATGCCAGAGATCTAGAGGGACACACCATTCGTGTTCACAACAGAGATATCAGAAGACTTCTGGAAAGAGCTTCGAGAGATGAGCCAAGCTACATATGTCTTCCTGAACATGCTAGTTGATATCACTCAAATTACCCTAAGGAGTGATTTTACTCTCTCAAATAAGAGGTTCAATTGTAGTACTTAGGGATGAAATCCACAGAGAGCTAGGGCACACAATAGACTATAGAAATCAACATTAAGCTAGGCAAACAGTTTATAAAACAGTAAATCAATGAAAGCAAGGTGAACAAAGTAGTTGTTCGATTGGTTGATTGAGGTTGTAAACATTAGGAGAAATAGCTAAACCTAGGAATTTATCAATCAAGAGATTCAAAACTTCAATTCAAGGATGCTAATGGTTTATAGATTCAATTCTAGAACTCGATTTTAATAAGAAAGCAATCCAGCTTTCGCATGCATTTGCTAATCAGATGTCTACGTCCAGTCTCAGCTGTCGCTTGTTGACTTGGAGCGAGCGTCGATCGATGCAATGGCCTGAGCGTCGATCGATGCTATGGCCTGAGCGTCGATCGATGCTTCCTTAGATAAGCATTAACGACGTAATCAATTTAGTTCAACTAGATTCCTAGACCAACTCTCGTATGCGGCTAGGTATCTAATCTAGCAGAGTTCGGGTTCCGTTAATTGATTGCACTTTCGTGCCTCTCAATTATCCTATGATTTTAGGTTCAAACAATTAGTCACACAATCATTCTATTCTAACTATTCCAGATCCTAGTATTACAAATCACCCTGGTGTAGAGATCTATAGATAATCGAGCAATCCTAATTTATTATCAGTTTGACATTAAGCTCATGAAATCCCTAAACCTAACAAGATGAATTACGCAGACATGCAAGCAATAACACAAATCATAGTCTGAATAATATAATAGATAAATCATTGATAAAACCAATGGAGTTCCAATGAATCTCTGAAGTAGAATTGATCTTCTCTCCAAACCTAAGAGAAATCAATAGAATATGATAATAGAAAGCTTGTTGTCGTCAATAATGGCTTAGAAATACATAAGTAGGATATCTGGTCGTCTATGGGTATTTTGGTAACTTGGTGTGAAACGGTCTTGAAATATGCTTGGCCCACGTTCTGGCATCACTTTCGATCGACACCAATGATGTGTTATCGATCGACAGTCCTTCATCTCCTCGACAGCTTCCTCTTGCGAGCCAGACTGACTACTCTTCTGTAAAACGGGCATAACATCCGCTACAAGATGCTGATTGACCTTAAACTGGTGGCATTGGAAAGTTAACTCAAAGCTATACCTTGTGTCAAAATATGGACTCAATCTAACAATGGAAAGGTCTCCATCCATAGCTAGACATCTGACACGTCTATGCACCTATGCACTCAAAAGTTTCCAAAAGACACCAAAATCACCACATTCCTCCAAATCGTCCCTGAACCTGTAAATACTCTAAATAGACTCTATATAGTCATAAATATATATTAAAACACTTATAGACCATGGCTAAAAGTGGGTAAAATCCATGGTCTATCACTAGCTTATTCACACATACCAAATTGGTACCAGAGCTTTACACCAAGGACGAGATCAATGAGTTGTTTTATGGAGCCTGTGGAGTCCAAGAGAAGTATGAAGGTGATTTCCAGATGAAGCTTGATGGTGCCTACCAACCACTGAATGATAGCATCGGTTGGTTAACTACATGCATGGAAGTGATGAGGCAAGACATAGCCAAAATTCAGCAAGCGACCGACGCTTCTCGCCATGCATCGATCGACAGAAGACAACATGCATCGATCTATAATCCCTTACCAACATCGATCGACCATCGCTTACCAGCATCGGTCGACAACAGTCCACCACACTCACCTCCGATGAAGTTTCAACAAGATTTTCACACCAGAGAAGAGATAGATCAGTTGGTAGCAGAGATCTATAGAGCTCTGGACACTACAGAAGCTAGATGGGAGATGTGATGACATCTACTTCCCAATGGATCTTAGCATTAGTGCTTTGACTTCCAAGATTGAAGCTATACAAGGGGAATTGGTGGAGATTCAGATTTACATTACCCGTCGACCAGAAGCATCTGCATCGATCGAAAGATGCAGCAACATATCGACTGACATTCGTAGACAGACATCGGTCGACGAAGCTACAAACTTAGGCCAGCTAGTACCAAAGATGAAATCAGACATGTCTGACACATATTACCATGGAGAGGAGATCTCAGCTGACACTTACGCCATACTTAGAAGACATCAGTTCAACCTTGAGAGTCTTGGAGATAGATTGCAGAGAATGGAAAACACAACTGCAACAATGAAGGAAAAATGGCGCAGAGGGGATGAAGCAATGAGAGACTTCACTGGTACATGGTTCACCAAGCGCAGAGAAGAGATGGATACTTGTTTTCCAACAAGTTCAAGTTTTCAACACTACTAGCCCAATCACCTCCAAAAGTCAAGCTAAATGACTATAACAAAGTGCTGAGTGGGAGGCAACCCACTATTAGGTAATATTTATTTAGTTTTTATTAATATACTATTTATGTTGGTTTTTAATTATTGCAGGTCATTAAAAAAAAATCCGAGTAGACGATTGCCATGAGGATCGACCGACGAGAAGTTGTCGACATCGATCGACATTTCCTTACCTGCCACGACCGATATCAACATTCTTACATCGGTCGACATCCATTCCGGTGTGGTATATCGTTCTAACTTGTTACATTGAGTCCTTATGATTTAGTTATCACCATAACTCTGACTGAATTTACACCGGGGACAGTATAGTTTAAGTCTAGGGGAAGGTTTACTGATAGTAATTTATTTATGAGTCTTATTAAAATGTTTTTCAAAAATTTTTTATTGAGTCAAGAAGGGGTAATGAACTTTTAGATTTTTGCTTTTTATTTAACCACTCTTTAGCACCATTCTAGACTTACTGATTGCAGATAGTACTAAAGATACTAAAGTGGATCAACCTGTCAACTATTCACACTTGCTGAGATTGTTTGAAGGAACCAAAGTTGACCTCCAACACTAAACTTGACACAACTGCTTGTCTTGGGGCTTGGTATACATGGGATTGGATTCTTCAAACAAGTCTGGAAGGTAAAGCCTTGTGTAGATAGATTTATCACCCTTTCTCTCTCTATTTTCGAATTATAGATAGATAGATAGATAGATAAAATAAAAATTAAAAAAATAAAATAAAATAAAATAAATATTTATAATATATATCTATTAGAGATTTATTAGGAAGGAATTCGAACAGGATTTGGTAGCTACAACCATTAAGGCTTACTTCATAAGAATTCTGTAGGTAAAGGATTAGAACAAGACTTGGTGGCTACAACCATTAAGGCTTGCTTCACAAATAATCCTAGGATATAGGTCAAAAAGAAGTGAACAGGACTTGGTGGCAACCACCATTAAGGCTTGATTCATGGAAGCCTGTCCAATCTTGGTCAATGATTTTGCAAATATAAGCACACTTTGACTAAGAGAAAAAATTAGTAGAGAGAGAGAGGATAGAAACTAATGTTTACCTGCAGGTCTAGATACTTGTTTGAAAGTCCTTGCATCCTGTGATCGATACCTCCAAGGTAAAGCCTACACTTTTATTTATGCTAAGAAATGAGGTTGGTAGAGGGGAATGTCAGACAAGATTTGCTAAGTCGTTGGCTAGATGAATTTGGTTGCTAAGGTAGGATATGGTATAATGTGCTTTTGTGATTAGGACTTTTTAGATGTGGATTGGAATATTGTAGAGGTGATGATTCTAAGTTTTAAATCATGTGAGTCCCTGCTGTTTTCAAACATCTTTCAGAGAGACTACCTGTTTGTTTTGCTTGAAGACAAGCAAAAGGGTAAGCCTGGGGGAGTTGATAGACGATGGATTTGACCCACTTTTAGCCATGTTTTATAAGTGTTTTAACTACTAATTATTATATTATAGAGTCTATTTAGAATATTTATAGGATCAGGAGTGATTTGGAGATAAGTGATGATTTTGGAGCATTTTGGAGATATTTGGAGCAAGCATCCAATATAACCATCGAGCTCGACCATCGGTCGATATTGAAGATGAATAATCGATCGATGTTCATGTCTTGACATCTATCAACAGCGAAGCGCGCAGAAATCCTGTTTGGTCACAACCGACTTGAAGCCCAAGTCTTCACCAATTTACAAGATTAACCTTGATGAGTTTTAACCTAATTATATAAGTTTTGCCAGCATGTTAGAGGCAAAGTGTGCTTTCTTGTTTTATTATTTTTACAGCAAGGTTTTCTAGGATTTTGATAGATTGGAGAGAAGATCCAAAGTTATAATTTGTGATTGGAACTCCATTAATATCTATTTACTTTTCTAATGAAGTTTTCCTATCTAATTGTTGTTATGAATTGCTTAGCAATATCTGAGTAGTTCCATTGTTAGATTTTAGGGTTTAAATAGGTTAGGAGGGATTTTCCCCAACTATAGATTGCTGAGTTGTGGTAATTGTCATTACGATTGTTCATTAATGCATGTTTCTAGATTAGCTACCTAGAACTTGCCTTAGGATTGACAGATAAAAGCGAGAGCTTCATTTGCATCCTGAAAACATTCTAACTGAGCTAAGTTTCTTGCTATGAGTAAGGCGAGAGCTGATCTAGTGAGCTTAGTAAGCTACCATTTAACCCGCAAATAAAGCTTAACTAGAAGCGCGTCGATCGGTATCATTATTGAATAATCGACTGACGGAGCAAAAAATGAATCGATCGATATCCCTATAGGATCATCGATCGACACTTTCTAATTGATCGACAAACGATACTTGAGATCATTAGATCTAGTTAATAGACAAGTCCAAACATGCGAAAGCTGATAGACTTGTTGACTAAGTAGTTGAGCTTTACATTATCATGCATGCAACTCATTAGGCATCTGTAGGATTATAATCCCAAGTTTCCTGAATAAAAACCCTAAATCTAGCTATTTCCTTTTAAGCACCAAAACCCCAACCAATCAATTGAGCAAACTTGCTTGATATAAACTGCAATTTACATTTAAATCATTAAAACATTCTGCTTAACAAATCATATTAGATTTCTTAGGTTCCCTAGCTCCCTGTGAATTCGATCCCTAAGTACTACAACTCGACCTATTATTTGAGAGAGTATAAATCACTCTTTAGGGTAATTTGAGTGGTATCACTTGTACTGCTCCAGCGCGACCGCAGGCTTCCAGCCATCGGTCTGGTGATTAAGCCATTCCCTCATTAGCTCCCAACGAGCCACCACCTTGGCACCACTCACTGCCATAGCCTTCTCGACATCAAAAGTCTCTGCTGCGCACTTCAGATCACATATCTCTTCCTCTCGACGCTCCAGCTGCTCTCTTAAGGAGACGTTATCCGACGCTGCCATCATCCCTTCTTCATCCTGGTTCCTCACCTTGAGCCTCAATGCATTGATCTCTTTCTCCTTGGCCAAAACGTTATCCTTCTTCTCATGCAGCTGGGAGGCTAGAGTATCCATCTCAACCTTGATTGAAGCCTGATAATCCATCATCTTCCCGTGACAAAATAGCTGAGACATCACCTGCACGAAAACGGTTTGATCATCAATTAAAGTCAAACTATCTAGCGAAACAAAAAGAAGAGGAATACGTTACCTGGAGAAGATCGCCCTGGAAGGATCGGATGGCTGCAAGAGAATCCTCTTCAGGTAGAAGCATTGGGGTCGAAGGAAACACCCTGGTCTTAAGATTGGCGAGTACAGTGGCCGGGTCATTTGACGACGACGGAGAGGCCTTTTGAGTAGATCCAGAAGCCTTGGACTTCTTCATAGAAGAAGAAGGAGCTGGAACGGTCGCTGCTTGGCGCTTGTTACTCCTGATGAACTGAACTTCATCATCATTCTCAGCTGGCGCAGCCCGCTTGGGAGCAGCTCTCTTCGCTGACATGACCTCGAAGGCTTTCTTGTACTCCACCAATGCTTCTTCGTCCTTCGATTCTGACATATTACCTGAAGCATGGCACCAACATGGCTCAAGAACTATTACGAGGAACAAGACGATAGATAAATACTTACCCCAGATGCTGCAACGTTCCATTGCTTATCTGCTCACGAGAAAAGGGATCTGGCGTTGTTCGGTAGGAAGCTTCAACACTCGTTCTGTCGTCCTTTTTACTACGGAAGAGTTCACGCGAGGCACGTCTGCAAAAGGAAACAGAAATTATTAGTATCATACCGCTAAAAACAGGCGTTATGACTCTTATAATCCACCAGCTACGCGCCAGACAGAGGAAAACCCCGGAAGGCGCATGAAAGCAAACTTTTCGGTCCAACGACCATCGAAGACCGGATGGCGTTTCCTCTCTTTCTTCAAAATTTCTTGAACTGGGAGCTCCTTATTGCGATGATGCAGATGGTATCTTCCCTCTCCACCATTCAAAGGAGAAATAGAGTAGGAATACATGTTCATGTACTTACTTGGGGAAAATGATGTATTTGGAGCAATTTGGAGACTTTTTGAGAGCTTTGCTGGAAACAGAGAGAGTCGATTATTTATCAGAATGTCGACTGACGATTACCAAGAACAATCGATGTGGGAACCGAAATTCACCCCGTCGAGTTTTGTTAATCGGAGGAAAGCCAAGTTAACATAGCCTTCCCTGAAGGTCCCGGTTATCTGCTGGGCCGCACACGACACGATCAATATGAAAGAATAAAATGAAAATAAGTAGAAAAAGAGAATAAGAGGATCTTATTTCCGAATTCGCGTTTGAGCGTGAACAACAAGTAAAGACCTAGGCTAGAAGAGCTGTCGGTACGTTTGCTAGTCTAGCGACCTAAATCTAAACTAGTTGAGTCGCAGCTCGATTAGTAAAAATGGAAAAAGATGCCTAAATTGCTCTAAGTGCTAAGTTGCTCTGATCTCCTTTTTTCGTCCCCTCCCTCTTCGTCCTAGGTCCTCCTTATATACTCCTCCTTAGGTCGGTTTACCTCTTCTTGGGCCGGATTTGTCGCGAAGCGGGCTTTTCCATATTTCCTTCTTCTTTGTGATTATCTTCGGAAATTTGACATTTATCTCTTCC
>NC_027756.1:25138955-25139334 GCF_000695525.1 Brassica oleracea var. oleracea
GACGTTCCGTATGACGTAGAACCGGTCATTGATGTCTTGCCTGCTCAGAGGCAGAGAACCAGGTCTCGGAAAGGCAAGGGAGTTGCCTCTGAGAACGTCATGGGAAACCCTCCGCTGCCAGAATGGAACCCTAGTTTCTCCACATGGGAAAGGAGTGGAACCAGCGAGGTTCCCCTTCCCAGCGACTTTTTTGCCGACCTCCCTCCCGGTTTTACTACTCATGAGTCGCTGGACGAAGAGTCGAGGAGGAAAGTAGTCGCCAAAGGCTCCAGCTTAATTAACGAGGTTTATCCTTTGAACTTTGATCTAAATTATATTTTTTTTTCCTTTTCCGATCTTAAGTTCGTGCAGGGGATGAGGGTGATCAATGCGGCGCTCA
>NC_027756.1:25139379-25140411 GCF_000695525.1 Brassica oleracea var. oleracea
GCCGAGGAGGCTGAAAGAGAACTCTTTCGGTTTCGGAAGGAGGTCGAAGAACAGAGCCGGAGACAGGCTGAGCTCCATTTGCCGTGGCTCGGTTGCTACCCTCTACAAGTCGCAGAACGAGGACTTCTCTTTTCCTGCCGAGGTCGCTGAGATGTCGGGTCTTATGAACGTGTGTGCCCATGCCGAATCCTTGGTTCGTCCGATCGAAGGAAGGGTCCGACAGCTTTGGGATTCCATCGAGGTCTCGGAGGACACGTCAGAACCGGTGTTAGTGATGAAGGTGCCGGAGTCGCGGACGGAGAGGTGGACCAGCTTGCGAGCTCGTTCGGGGTCTCCATGTTCGGGTTCTTCGAATTTGAGCTTTGAAGATTGTTGGGATTATTTCCCTTAGTTTTATTTCGAGGTTTGATGTATCTAGGCCGAGTGTGGCCGTATTTGATTTATGTGTGCTATGGCCTTGCGAGGCTATGTGAACTATGTGTTTGAGACCGGCCGTTTGGTGGCTTTGGATCCTAGCCGTTTTTTGCGGCTTCTATATATATGATGAATGATTGACATTCGGTGCATTTTAGTTTATACTTATGCGTGGGTTTGTCCGTCAGGGCCAATCGACGGGCAATTTGTTTTTTTTTTTGAGTCGCGGACAGACCGTGTGTTTGGATAATATATCTCGAAAATATTTACGACGTCTCGTTTTTTCAGAAAGGTATATCCTTTGTAGTGAGAAAGTTACGATCTTCGTTTTTAGGGAAGATGTATTTAGTCTTGCTTGACCATTGATACGCAGTGATGTTGTTTAAGGTAGTTCCCATCCAAGGACTGCTTGAAAGGTATGCGTGTTTGGAGACCCTTGCCTTGGGTGTTTCTCAGGTTAATCTCCGATTGTTGTGGCTTATTGCAAGTGAATCGGGAGACCGAAATGAAATGAGTTTTATTGGAAAAGTTTTGAAAATATTGAGTACATGTGTGGATATTCCGAACTTTGTCGGAGTATACGAGTATACGTACCAACTCCCCCCCCCCCCTTTTTGG
>NC_027756.1:25140496-25140768 GCF_000695525.1 Brassica oleracea var. oleracea
AGTTCTGCTTTGTTGTTGCGGGCGTTCCTACTCGTTGGATAGGGCCGTTTCTGTTACTTCGGCCGTTGAGGCTTTAGTTAAATTGGCGGCCGTTTCGTGAGTCGGGTTTTCCGCTTGTAGGGCGATGGACTCCGAGATCGCGTTGCTGTCCGGAGCCGTTGCCTGGGCGAGTGATTCCGAATCGCTCTTTGTGGAACATTCGGGAGTACTCTGAGTTTTCTTGACTCCCTTCGGGCTAATCGCAGGGGTGTTCCGAGTTTGTCGTAGCTTCT
>NC_027756.1:25141014-25141710 GCF_000695525.1 Brassica oleracea var. oleracea
GGGTTATCGACTACGGCGAAGTCAACGATTTTCGTGACTTCCCTTGCTATTACCGGAAGTTTGATCGATCCGAGGGTCATTGATGTTGTGCCCGAAAAACCGGTAAGTGGTTTTCGTTCCGAGACGACTTCCCCGAGTTCGATGTTCATTCTCCGGAGAGTGTCACGGAAAATGACGTTGACCGTGCTGCCTGTGTCGATGAGGATTCTTCCCACTTCGAGGTCTCGAATCACCAAGTCGATGACCAGCGGGTCGCAGTGAGGTTTATCGAGTCCGACGGTTTCCTCCTCCTCGAAAACAATCGTATCGTTTAGAGCGTTGTCGGTCGGGGATCGAGTCATCCAGTTAGAACTTGTTTCCGCCTTTCTTCTGTAGGCCTTGATTGCGGTACTATTGTCTCCAAGGTCGCGGTAGAATTGCGTTTCTCCGATGATCATGTTTATCCTCTGGCAGGTACTATTGTCTCCAAGGTCATCCTGCCTTCTTCTGCGTTTCTCGCCTGACTAGTTTGCGCGTGCGTCCCTCTCGGGAGACTCTATATCAGTCCTGGGAGGGCGGCCGGAATCCATGATGAGGTCTTTTATGCTAGTGACCTTGGTGAGGTCGCCAGCGAGGAGTTTTGCGGCTAGCCTTGCGCCGAGAACTTTGCAGTTGGTAGTGGAATGCCCTTTGGTCTGGTGGAACTCGCAGTAGGAG
>NC_027756.1:25141982-25151740 GCF_000695525.1 Brassica oleracea var. oleracea
GGTCCGAGACGTTGGTCTCAGTAATCCGGGCAGTGAACGGGGTTTTGCATGCTTCCTCGAGAAGTCTGTCGATCTCAGGTGCAGCGCTTGTCGTGTGGTAGATTTGTGATTTCACTGCTTTCACCTCCGCTGTGGTTTTTGCAATGTACTCGCGGAGATCGTGGATCTCATCAGGATTTCTGGCAGCCTTGCGAGCTTGTCTGTGTTGGCTGCGGTGGATCCTGGCCTGCTTTTCGGCCAGCTCCCCCTGTTCTACCCAATAGAGGTTTTCTTCTTCCTCGGTCGTGGGTCTTTCGAAGGACGCATCCTGCCGAGCGGACTGGCTTTGCGTTCTTCTTGGGTGGATGTCAGCACCGTCGTCCGAGTGATCGGACTGGTCGCTTATATCCAGGTTGATGCGCTCGATTTCTTCTCCTTCGTTGCTCTTGGTAGGAGGTGGAAGGTTCTCTGCAGTTGGCTGTGCACCTGGCTGGAGCGTTTCATCAGGGTTTTGGCCTGAGGAAGCCTTGTCCGCGTGTGCAGCTCGATTGCCCAGAGTCTCGAAACCAAGTCTTCTACCGCTGCGGGCTCTTGTGGTCCCGCGCGGGGCTTCTGTCCTGGCCTTCGCCGTTAAGGTTTCCACCTGTTTTCCGAGAGGGGCCACAAGTTTTCCTTGTTCGTCCGACTTTTTCTGAGAGGAGGCGAACATTTCCTTCATCTGGTCTAGTATCGCGGTGTCGGCAGTGACCATTGAGAGATTTCCAGCTGGAGTTTTATCAGCGTTGGCATCGACGGGAGTCCCGTCGTGCGTTTGCCGGTCTTTATCAGCGTTGGTCGTCATATCTGACTGAGCGTGTGTGGTTGCAAGAGAGATAGATCTGTCCCCCCCCCCTCCTTCTAGCGCCAAACTGTGGGAACCGAAATTCACACCGTCGAGTTTTATTAATCGGAGGAAAGCCAAGTTAACCTAGCCTTCCCTGAAGGTCCCGGTTATCTGCTAGGCCACACACGATACGATCAATATGAAAGAATAAATGGAAAATAAGTAGAAAAAGAGAATAAGAGGATCTTATTTCCGAATTAGTGTATGAGCGTGAACAACGAGTAAAGACCTAGGCTAGAAGAGCTGTCGATACGTTTGCTAGTCTAGCGACCTAAATCTAAACTAGTTGAGTCGCAGCTCGATTAGTAAAAACGGAAAAAGATGCCTAAATTGCTCTAAGTGCTAAGTTGCTCTGATCTCCTTTTTTCGTCCCCTCCCTCTTCGTCCTAGGTCCTCCTTATATACTCCTCCTTAGGTCGGTTTACCTCTTCTTGGGCCGGATTTATCGCGAAGCGGGCTTTTCCATATTTCCTTCTTCTTTGTGATTATCTTCGGAAATTTGACATTTATCTCTTCCTGCGGATGAGATAAACTGTCATACCAGTCTTTGGGCTCAAGTCTTCTGGGACCATAGATGGGCCGTTGTCCGCAATTCGGACCCTCTTTAGGCCGTATCGAGACTTAAGCGTTTTTACGATTTTTCTCGCGAAGTAGCCGTTGGCATAGGCATGGTTCTTCCAACGGAACCCTGTTTTTCGCATAGCCGAGGCAGTTGGTGTTAAGTTAACAGTAACCTGCTCTACTACGAAGAATAAGAAACTGTTCGAGAGACTTAACCTTCCCAACTTCCAGAATACTTTCGACGATGTTTTCTAGACGGAACATTGGTGTCGTATCCACGGACCCGAAGACGGAGTTACGGAATCTTCGGACGAAGATGCATGGTTATGGGATGGGACCGGGTTTGGAATGGTCCACGGAGAATTGGCCGTGCTCGCCGGGCGAGCTGATCCGTGCCGCGGTCGAGCTCGCCAGCGAGCTGGCTCGTGTCGCGGCCGAGCTTGACGGCGAGTCAACCGGCGACACGGTCGTGCTCGCCGGGCGAGCTGGCTCGTGTCGCGGCCGAGCTTGACGGCGAGTCAACCGGCGACACGGTCGTGCTCGCCGGGCGAGCTGGCTCGTGTCGCAGCCGAGTTCGCCGGCGTGTCGACCGGCGACACGGTCGTGCTCGCCGGGCGAGCTGGCTCGTGTCGCGGCCGAGCTTGCCGGTGAGTCGACCGGCAACAGGGTCGTGCTCGCCGGGCGAGCTGGCTCGTGTCCCGGCCGAGCTCGCCGGCGAGTTGACCGGCAACACGGTCGTGCTCGCCGTGCGAGCTGGCTCGTGTCATGGTCGAGCTCGCCAGGCGATCCGTTTCGGCTATTCGTTTCTTCGGCTTTTGAAGTTTTGAACGAGATTGGGTTTTTCTTAGGACTTTCGGACATCTATTCCGTCGTGACCGATTTTGACCCGAACAATCGATCGATGGAAGGCTTGTATCATCGATCGACGGCGAAGCCACCCGAGAGTTAATGACAAATTAGAAGATTGCAAGTTTCACAAAAGTTCCAACAATTACATTTTAAGTCCCTGGTCACGTGTTAGGCTTTATTAGGGTTTTATATTATTTTAGAGGCAGACTTGCCTAGAGACCTTTGAGACCTAGTTTGGAGAGAAGCAACAAACCACCATTGGAGAGATAGATATGAACTACAAAACAGAGAAGATCTTGAACTCCCATGCTTCTATTTACTCTATTGCTTACTCTTGTTATTAAGTATTATTCAGACCATCATAACCATGTGCCTTATGAATATACCTGAGTAGTCTAGCTGTTAGATTTAGGTTTCTCAATAGGTTGATATATGTATTAATAACTTGAACTGTTCCTAGGGTGTTAAAACTATAGTTCTTCATCTAGTTGTTCTTAAAGCTAAGTTTAGGATTGATCACCCTTTAAACTTAGATCTTAGGATTAATTGAGAACATGCCATTGCTTGACTCAATACCTGAAAATAAACTAGCATGATCTAACTGACTAGATACACAAGAGAGTTGGTCTAGTAAGTTAGAGAATACTAATCAAACCCGTCCGTAAAACTTTCTGGAAGAAGCATCGACACAACAACAGTTCTGTCGATCGATATTTTGAAAGGTGTATCGATCGATATTCTTTACGAATCATCGATCGACACTTTCTCGTGATTAACATACGAGAGTTTAAATCCGAGATCCAAATTAGATAATCTAATTGATTATACCTAAGTTTGAGTTCGAAAACAATTAATATCAATAAACCCCTAAAACCCAAATTAAGTTATTTATCATACCTAAGAAATTACCTGAATCTAGCTATTTTACCAACTGTTAACAACCTCAAATCAAACCAATCGAGCAACTGCCTTGCTCGTCAATTCATTTAGTGCTTTAAAACCTACTCATCTAGCTTTATTTCAAAGACTCTAAATCTATTGTGTAATCCTAGAGTCTCTGTGGATTCGATTCCTAAGTTCAACATCTGAACCTCTTATTTGAGAGAGTAATTCACTCCTTAGGGTAATTTGAGTGATATCAAATTTGGCGCCGTTGCCGGGGACTCTTTCTTATTACCATTAGATTAAGTTTAGAATTTAGTCTAGATTTTGTTACTGGATTTGCTAAAGTTTTCGTCTTTTCCTGTTGAGACAGATACCTAAGATGGAGGACATGGATTTTGGCCGGACATCGATCGACGAAATGAAAACAACATCGAGTGACGAGTTGACGGAAACATCGATTGAAGTTTCACTACGAATATCGATCGACGATACCCCGCCGGAAGCAGGTAAGTTTTTTCTTACCAATCATGCTAATGAGGAAGTAGTCCTAGGTGAACCTAAAGGTCAACTAAGCAACGCAATTAACCAAATCATAAATGAACAGCGGACTGCAATCCCTATTAAATTTAATTCAATCTCAAACATAGAGGAGGAAGCAAAATTGCCTCTGCAAGACAACTTAAATCATGGCAGGACCTATTCCAATAAATTCTGGTAGCCATTAAACTACCAAAGGACAATACCAAGAAATTCGGGCTTAGCCTTGAACAGCTAATCTTGGTACGAGAGAACCCTTTCCATGGAACCGTCTCAGAACACCCACACGATCGCATCAAACACCTAGAAGACATGATGAATGACGACCAGAAAATGGCTGGACCAACTACCAGCAGGATCTTTGTAAACTCTTCTCATTTTCCTTCGAGGGCGACACCAGAAAATGGCTGGACCAACTACCAGCAGGATCTCTAACCTACCTGAAGGAAATTAGGAGTGTTTTCATTAATCGCTTCTTCGATGAGATGCGTTACTGGGATGTAAGGAAGAAAATATCCGCGTTCCGCGAAGATCCACGAGAATCATTCAGAAACGCATGGGAAAGATTCAAGAGTTACCAACTTGAATGTCCCCACCATGGTTTTTCAGAACCACAACTTATTAACACCTTTTACAGGGGGGGGGGTGTTCACCTACATTACCAAATCATGCTCGACACAGCTAGTGAAGGGAGCTTCCGTACCAGGAACCATGAAGAAGCAAAGCGTTTGATCAAAAATGTATCGACGGGTAGATCCTATGAAATGATGGACGTAGAAGGAGGAAGAAGAGTTGATTCCATAGATGGGCCACATTTCACTGAAATTAAAGAATCTCTGGACTCACTTCACTCTGTGCTAGACGAGCAAAATCAAATTGGGATTTACCAAATTGACGATGATGCCCTTTCTGATCTAGAGCAACAAGTAGATTTCGTGGATATTCTAACCCTGAAAGATCGGTATCCCATTCCTGACACCGACAGTTTTACCCAAAATTATGATGCTACTGTTGGATCACGCCGAGGCCGAGCAAAATTTAGGTTAAACCAAGCCTTCACGGGTAATCCCAAAATGGCCACTGACCTGAATGGAAAGATAAATTTAATCTACAATGAGCTAATGAGGAAGTTTGACGCTCTAAGTGAACACATTAAGAGACTTGACAGTCAAGTAGCGGAAAACGCGACTGCCATCAAAAGAGAAACAGGACGTCTCCCTGGGAGAACTGACGCAAATCCAAAACGTCAAGTTAAGGTTGTGTCACGAAGAAGCGAAAAACGCCTGACCCCGAGCACTATAGAAATCAACTATGCAGAAAAACCCGCTGAAGTTGAGAAAACTGGCGAAAGTAGATCACAACCAATAATTCTCGATAATCCCAACCTAGAATCATAAACTTCTCGAGAGAAAGGACGGTCCAACACTGAAAAAGCTGAGAAAGCAACTATCAACCTCGATGAAGATTAGGAGGAGTTGGAAGAAGATATGGAAATCGATCGACAAGAAGGAAACAATGTCGATCGACCGACCACGGTAAATATCGATCGACGCCCGACTCTTGCCAAACCTGTGGTAGAGAGAGTGTATAGGACTTTTGCCACCCTTTCCACCTAACAAGACGCAAACTAAGCGACAATTGGATAAAGCGATCTGCAAGAAAGCATTCGATAAAAGTACGCTAGAAATGCCACTAAGTGATGCCATAAAAGTATCTCCTTCGATAAAGAAATATGTAAAGGACATGGTATCCAACAGCTTCCCAGCTGCTGAACACAGCGTCATGACGGTTTCGGAGGAAGTAAGTTCAATAATCCAAGGCGAAACTCTGATCAAGAGACCTGATCCGAGCAATTTTTTTCTAGATTGCAACATACGAAACAAGAGTTTTTCTCGATCCCTTTGTGACCTAGGGTAGACGAAAATTCATGGACTAATTGTCATATCGATGTTTCGGTAGAGCTCGGTCGCTACGTAGTGACCGAGCAGAACGAACGCTCGGTCGCTACGTAGCGACCAAGGTTTGGCTCGAGCTTGGTCGCTACGTAGCTTTTTCTCGATCCCTTTGTGACCTAGGGTAGACGAAAATTCATGGACTAATTGTCATATCGATGTTTCGGTAGAGCTCGGTCGCTACGTAGTGACCGAGCGGAACGAACGTTCGGTCGCTGCGTAGAGACCTTTTTCGAGCTCTTGTCCGATGTCTCGTGTTTCCTCCGCAAAAATTTTTTGTAAGGAAGAATCTATTTCGAAAAAGTATTTGTCGAAGAAAGTTTCTCATTTTCTTCTTCGGACGTTTTGAATGTTAACTTCATCGTAACCGTTTTTGACCCCAACAGTTAGCCCCCAGCTCGTTAGAGTGGAGACTCTAGTGCGCGGTTTGACGATTTTGGCAAAGTTTGGCGTATTGGACGAAGTTTACTTTAAACTCCGGGGAAGAATATTCTTGAGAAATTATATATTAAAAATATAAAATTCTGAGCCCATACTTCTATAAGTAGTGAGCTCTTGTCATTCATTTGCTTCACACATTCCCTTCTTCAAACCTCCAAAACCTCTCTAGCTCCAAATCTTTTGCCTTCAACATGTCTTCTTCCCACGGTGACAAGAGAAGTTCCGATGATGAGATGGGCGAGGCCACCTCTCCGGCTCCGATTCCGACTTCTCCGGTCGAAGCGCCGGCTTGCGTTGCTGACCATCTCTCCTTTCGAGAGAGACTAGCTCGTCGCCAAGCTGAGAAGGAACAGGTTCGAGCTGGCGCCGAGTTCCCATCCTCTTCTGCACTGGCCATTGCTCCGGGTCACGGGACCGAGGTCGTAACTTCGTGAGACGCGGGAACTCTCACAGGTTCGGGCGTTCCGGATGCTTCGGCTCTACCTGCCGGATCGTCCACGACTCCGATTATCGTCGAGGATAAGGAGAGGGCTGCTGACTCTATGCCTCCTCCTCCGGCCAGGAAAGAGATCGTTCTAGCGCTGCGCGCTCCTAGTGTTGTTCCGGTTGCTCAGCCTAAGGGCCGGAAGAGGAAGTTTACCAAGGGCGGTTATGTGGAATCTTTGCAGCAAGGAGGCTCGAGCATAGCGTCGGGGCTTCGTGGAAAGGTTTGTCGCTCACTTAATCTCTTGATTGTTATATATTTTTCTAAAAGACAAAAAATCCCTAACTTTCTTCTCGTTTCGCAGTTCATGTCGTTGATCGATGGGATGATCAGCAAGTGCGGTTCTGAGACCAGTCGTCTTGCCGGGGAGTTGTTAGATCTGCAGGGTAGATGGTCTGAAACCGGGGCCATGTTGACGGCTGTAAGGGATTCTCACTCCGTGAAAGTGTCGAAACTCGAGGTCGCGATAGGGTAGCTCGAGAGGGACCTCGGGAAGACGGCGAGTTCACTGCTTAAGGAGAAGAAAACCAGGAAGGACAAATCTTCGGCGGTGCATCGGCTTCAGCGTCAGATCGAGGGCGATGCAGGATTAGCGCGCCGCGGGATCAGAGAGGCCACAGACGCTCTTCGTTCTGAGTTTCAGGCTCGCTTAGCGAAGATCTCTGCCTTTCTAGGCTTCCTCGAGTGCATCCGGAACAGGGATTTAGCCTTGGCGACGATTGAGGGTGGGGTGGCCATGGTTCAGTCGTTCCAGAGTGAGACTCCACTGACCTTAGAGGCCGAAGAGGCTCGACTGTCCATCTGCAAGGAAGATTTGGCAGTCGTGGATGGAGATTTCAATCTCATCCTAGCTGACCTGAAATCCGCGTGCTTTCTTCCGACGTGTTCAGAAGGTCCAGAGGGGAAAGATCCGGTGCTCGGAGAAAGCATAGGTGATGCGGCTCCAGGCTTGGACAAAGCGACGGGTGAAGAGGGAGCGTGAGTTCTGAGGATGACTTTGGTTAGATCTCTTGCGAGAGATTTTTTTTTTATGTTTGATGTTTCGGCCTTAGATGGCCTTTTTTCATATTTCGGGACTGGCCGTATGTGGCTTTGAATCCCTGCCGCTCTGCGGCTTTCTTTTTATGACAAGATGACCTCATAAGCTTACGTATGGCGTGGAAGAAGGGTGATGAGTTGTCGTCTCATATCCTTCTTCGATGTGAAATGTTATGTTCGAGATCTGTTTCGAGAGTTTTTCTGCGAGGTATAGACTTCGCGGGATATCTGAAGATGTCGAATATAAAACATAGAGGCATGGTTTTGGGATCTCGTATCTTTTGGATATCATGCCTTGAGATGTTAGAGACCAGTGCGCTGGGTTTAGGGCAAGACCTAGGTTTACTTTCGATTTTACGATTTTATGCGGTGACTAGCCGGCTATCGATTTATCTGTCACAATTTTAACCTGATTCGTACCGATTTAAAGTCTGCGATAGGTTCTCAGCTTACATGACTTGTTAGATATGAATCGAGCATCTCTCCGGAGACAATTTTTAAGCCAACCGGAAGTGCTGGACCAAAATTTAGGTTTCTTTTATAGCGCTATTATCCTTGTGTCGGATGTACGAGAGTCATATTCGTGAGATGGCTATGTCTGTTTAGGACGTTGGAGAGTTCGATGTGATCAGCACCGGACTTGGTGGCAGATGCCGTCGTTTGGAGTTTTTGCGCAAAATATGTGTTAAAATGTTCATCATTTTTTTTTTGACGGAGTGTCCGTTTTTGTCGTTCGGAAGAAGTAATTGTCGAGGAATCTCTTGCGACGTCTCGCGATGCCAAAGGCTGCTTCTCCCTAACGGCTGATTTATTTCCGAATATTGAAAATCTTTTGCGGATAAAGAATAATTTGCTTGGTTATGATATGTCGGAAACATCGAAGGCATGGTCGGATGTTTTCGAATTTGAGAGTATACGAGTATACGTATCCACTCCCCCCCCTTTTTAATGATAGCTAAATTTGCCTTTCGACAAACTGCCTACGTACTCCTTATGGAGATCAATCCGTCTCGTAGTTCGGTCATTGCGAGTTGGTTTGTTTAGTGATAGTATTTTTTTGAGATGCTTCGCGTTCCAGGTCCTTGGAATTTTTATGCCTTGCATGTTGGCTATTTCGTAGGAGCCCGGTCGGACGACTTTTTCGATTTTATAGGGTCCTTCCCAGTTTGCTCCAAGTTTTCCCGCGTTTTGTTCAGCGGTGTTTTGGAAGACTTTGCGAAGGACCAGATATCGTTGATTAAATATGCGATTCCGTACGTTAGAATTATAGTACTTTTCGGCTGCGTGTTGGTAATTTTGGATTCGGATGAGCTCTCGATCTCGGCGCTCGTTAATGGGATCGAGATCATCCAGGAGCATGGCGTTATTGAGCTCCTATCGTTCGGGAAGTAATCTTCTTCGAACACCAGGGAACTCTACTTCTGCGGGAATCATGCATTCCGTTCCGTACACCAGAGCGAAAGGGGTACCTCCCGTTGCTCGCCTCGGGGTGGTACGGTGGGACCAGAGGACTCCCTCGAGTTCGTCAGCCCACCAGCCTTTTTTGGCCTCTAAGCGTTTCTTTAGCCCGTCAATCTCCGATCATCGTCGGCCAGTAGTATCCATGGTGTTTGATTTTCAACGCCAGCGATCTTCCACCGGAATGGTTGCCGTATGACCCAGAATGTACTTCCTCCATCACTTTTCTTGCTTTTTCCCCTTCCAGGCACGTCATGAGTGGTCTGGAGAATCTCCATTTGTAAATTTCGCTGTCCACTGTTACGTAGTGCGCGGCCTGTGTTCGGACTTTGCGGGCCGCCCATTTCTCGGTGGGCAGGTGTCCGTTGATAATGTAGTCTCGAATTGTCTGCAGCCATGGGGTATCGCAGCCGTAATCAGATTGCTCCAATTGCGGTTGTATCGTAACTTCTTCTTCCTCTTCATCTTGACCTTCTATGAGGTTGACGACAATTAGTGGTCCGATGCTCGGATGTTCGATGAACTCGACCGGAATTACCCTTTTAAGTCCTAGGTCAGAACCTGATGCTAAGGCCGCGAGAGCATCTGCCTGGACGTTTTCGGAACGGGGAATTCGCGTAAGGGAAAAACAGTCAAACTTTTGAGCTAGTTTTTGGACCAGTTTGAGGTACGCGTCCATCCGTTCGTCCCT
>NC_027756.1:25151777-25153291 GCF_000695525.1 Brassica oleracea var. oleracea
TCGCAGTAAGCGTGGATGTTTCGTATCTTCAAACCGTGAGCCAAACGCAGCCCTGTGATGAGTGCTTCGTATTAGGCCTCGTTGTTTGTGGCGTGAAATTCCAGCCTGAATGATTGCTCTAAGATCTCGCTCGTCGGAGATGTGAGGCAAATTCTGATGCCGGATCCCTGCTTGGATGAGGATCCGTCGACGTGGAGGAGCCAAGTGGAATTTGGTTCCTCGTTGGTTATGGTCCCTGTCGGTAATTCGACCAAGAAGTCTGCAAGCACTTATGATTTTACGCTTGTTCTCGGTCGGTACTCGATATCGTACTCGCTCAATTCGACTGCCCATTTGGCCAATCGGCCCGACTAACTCGAGCTATGCAGAATCGTCCGCAGGGGAAAAGGCGTGAGGATGACGATCGTGTGGGATTGGAAATATGGTCTTAGTTTTCGGGCCGATGTTACGACCGCGCATGCTAATTTTTCCATTAGCGGGTACCTAGATTCGGCATCCAGCAAAGTTTTGCTTATATAGAAAATAGGTTTCTGTTTGCCGCATTCTTCCATGATCAGGACGCCGCTCACAGCTGTTGCCGACACAGCGATGTACAAGAACAAAGGTTCCCCCTCCATGGGTTTTGCGAGGACTGAAGGGGAAGCTAAATGCCGCTTCAGCTGTTGGAAAGCATTTTCGCATTCTTCCGACCATTCAAATTTTTTATTTCCCCGTAAGACATCGTAGAAAGGCAGGCACTTGTCTGTTGATCGTGAAATAAATCGGTAAAGTGCCGCGACCCTACCGGTCAGCCTTTGGACTTCCCGCTTATTCTTCGGTGAAGCCATCTCGATCAGTGCGTTGATCTGTTTTGGATTAGCTTCGATGCCACGGAATGTGACTAGGTAGCCGAGGAATTCCCCTGATGCCACGGCAAACCTGCATTTTGTCGGGTTGAGCTACATGTTACGGGAATTTAACTGCGCGAAACATTCCTCGAGATGTGATATGTGATCCTTTGCTTGGAGGGATTTGACGAGCCTGTCATCGATATAAACCTCCATCATTTTACCGAGTTGTTTGGAGAACATACGGTTCACGAGTCGTTGGTAAGTTGCGCCAAAGTTTTTGAGGCCGAAGGGCATTACCCTGTAGCAATAGGTTCCGCGATCGGTAATGAACGCAGTCTTCTCGCGATCGTCAGGGTTCATCATAATTTGATTGTAACCTGAGAAGGCGTCCATAAAAGACAGAAGTTCGTTATCCGCCGTTGCTTCTACTAATCGATTGATGTGTCGCAGAGGGAAACTATCTTTTGGACATGCCTTGTTTAGGTCGGTAAAATTCACGCAAACTCGCCATTTCCCGTTTTTCTTTTTGACTACTACGGGGTTAGCGAGCCAGTCTGGATACCTCACTTCCGTAATTGACTCGACCTTAAGCAATTTTTCTACCTCGTCGTTTACCGCGGAAGCCCGTTCGGGTCCTAGCTTCCGCCTTTTTTGTTTGACGGGTTTGAAGGTCGGATCGATATT
>NC_027756.1:25153302-25161668 GCF_000695525.1 Brassica oleracea var. oleracea
GTGACACGTTATGTTAATGTCGATCCCTGGCATATCTTCTGCGGCCCATGCAAAAGTATTGAGGTTCTTTTTTGACAGGTTATGAGCCCTGTCCTCAAAGGCTGGCGGAGATTGGCTTTGATCTCGACGCATCGTTCCGGAAATGCTTTGTAGAGACAGACTGTGACCACAGGTTTGCAAGTTGGTTCGCGTTTTTCCTCTAGGGCCGTGATGTTACGAGACTGCCAGAACAGTTCCGCTGAATCTTGACTTCGCGAATCCTTGTTGGAGATCTTTTTCTCTGCTTTTCTAGGAGTGGAATCGAGGTCTGGTCTTTTTCGTTTTTGTTCTGCGGCGTAACACACCTGTGATACTCTTGGGTTTCCCCATATTACCTCGACTCCATTCGGGGTTGGGAACTTGAGGCAAAGATGGTACGTTGATGGGATGGTACGCATGGTGTTCAACCATGGCGTTCCCATGATAACGTTGTAAGATGCGGGACGGTCAACGACTAGAAACACTGTCTTGTCACGGTTCCGTCTTTTACTACGAGATTAATTGACCCGTAGGCCATGGTTGTTTCTCCCGAAAGTCCCAGTAGTGGGCTAGGGTATTTCTTGATTTCGGATTGATCGATCCCCATTTTCTCGAGAGTATCCTTGAAAATGATATCGGCCGAACATCCGGTGGCGATTAGCACCCTAGCGACGTCGACATCTCGGATCGTCAGCTCGATAACAAGGAGATCGTTTCGAGGTTTGGCTCGATCGACCGTTGCTCCCCCCTTGAACGAGATGACGTTCGCGCACGTCGAGTCTTGCATATCGTTCCTGATCGTTGAGTGGCTTTTGCGGGTTATATTGATCAGTAGAGGAAATTTGCACTGTCGATTTACGTTTAAATTAGGAAAGTTAGGAAAACCCTAATTTTCCAGAGGTCCCGGATATCTGTTAAACCACACGCCAAGCAATCAGAACACTCAAGTAAAGACGAAAAGAAATAAGAAATCGTAAAAGAGAGCAAAAGGAGTTTTATTCGCGTATGGGCGTTACAACAAGGTAGAATCCTCGGCTATGAGAGCTGTCGGCGAGATTCCTAGTTCTAACAACCTAAGACTGCAAAACCTAGTTGAGTCGCAGCTCGAAATAACAAAAACCGGAAAGTTGCCTAATTGCTCTAAGTGCTAAGTTTGCTTTGAGAAAAGTCCTTCCTATGCTTCTAGCCTAGGACTCCTTATATACTGGATCTTAGGTCGGTTTGCGCTTTTCCTCTTCTGTCCTTAAGCCGTCATAGTGTAAAAATGGAGATATTCTATTTTTTTCAATCTTCGTAATTATCTTCAAAATTTCTTATTTATCCGCGGAAACTTGACATTTATCTTTCCTTGCGAACCAAGCGTAAACCGTCATGCGGCTTATGGGCTGCTGGTTAAGAAATCGTAAGTTGGGCCTCGAGTCATGTCTTAGGTCCCTTTGGGCCGTCTTCTGACTCGAAGCATTTATTACGGCTTCTTTCGATAAAGAACGAACTTTCCGCGGTTTTTACCGTAAAGTTTGATCGATGACTTAGAATGGCGGGAAACATGAAATGGGTTCGCTACGGTCTTCGGGAGATAGCATCAAAGGGTAGACGAGAATGCATGGACTAATTGTCGTATCGATGTTTCGGAAGAGCTTCGGCTCGAGCTCGGTCGCTATGAACGCTCGGTCGCTACGTAGTGACCGAGCTTCTGCTCGAGCTTGGTCGCTACGTAGCGACCGAGTGGAATGAACGCTCCATCGGTACGTAGCGACCGAGCGGAACGAACGTTCGGTCGCTGCGTAGCGACCTTTTTCGAGCTCTTGTACGATGTCTCGTGTTTCCTCCGCAAAGATATTTTGTAAGGAAGAATTTATTTTGAAAAAGTATTTGTCGAAGAAAGTTTCTCATTTTCTTCTTCGGACGTTGTGAATGTTAACTTCGTCGTAACCGTTTTTGACCCCAACAGAATCCTTCATAGACCTATGCTCAGATGATCCTCTGGAAAAAGTGCTCACATTTACCGAAGAGGAAACATTTAGCATCGACAGCATGGCTGATGAATACGCACGATTAATGGACGCAAGTGTAGAAATAGCAAATATCGATAACATGGAAGATGACGATTCGGAAATCAACCTCGATCGATATTTAAAGGCTGCTGTCGATCGACAACCATCCTCGCTAGAAAATTGGGATCCAAAAAAAGCACCAAAAATTGAGTTAAAGCAACTGCCTGCCGGACTCAAATATGTTTTTCTCTATAATAATTCATACCCCGTAATCGTAAACGCCAACCTAACCAACAGAGAACTTACGTTGTTATTAAATAAACTATGCAAGTATAGGAAAGCCCTCAGATACTCTCTCGAGGATATTCTTGGTATCTCTCCAGATCTGTGCATGCACCGAATGCACTTGGAAGACGATTCCAAATCATGAGTGGAACAACAAAGAAGTCTAAACCCAAACTTGAAAGAAGTTGTTAAGAAGAAAATTATCAAACTTTTAGATGCTGGAGTCATCTACCCAATTTTGGTGAGCCCTGTGCATGTTGTACCTAAGAAAGGCGGGATTACTGCGGTGAAGAATGATAAAAACAAACTCATCCCTACACGAATTGTCACTGGACATCAAATGTGTATCGATTATAGAATGCTAAACGCTGCCACCAGAAAAGATCACTTTCCTTTACCCTTCATTGCTCAAATGTTCGAAAGATTGGCAAATCACCAATACTACTGTTTTATTGACGGCTACTCTGGATTATTCCAAATCCCTATACATCCTGACAATCAAGAAAAGACCACCTTTACAAGCCCTTACGGAACATTTGCATACCGCAGAATGCCATTCGGTCTTTGTAATGCCCCTGCCACTTTCCAATGTTGCACGATGTCAATCTTTACAAATATGATAGAAGATTTCATGGAAGTCTTCATGGACGATTTCTCAGTATATGGATCCAGTCTCAAAAACTGTCTCGATAACCTAAGTAAAGTTCTGGCAAGATGTGAAGAAAAAACCTCGTTCTAAATTTGGAAAAATGCCACTTCATGGTTAACGATGGAATCATCATAGGACATAAAGTATCTGCTACTGGTATAGAAGTGGATCGAGCAAAAAATGAGGTAATGACCGGTTTGCCTGCAACCACAAATGTAAAAGACGTGAGAAGTTTTCTCGGGCATGCCGGATTTTATAGGATGTTTATACAAGATTTCAGCAAAATCGCAAGACCACTAACCGCCCTCCTCTGTAAAGAAGTTAAATTTGACTTCACACCAGAATCCATAAAAGATTTTGAAGAAATAAAGAAAGCCTTAATAATTGCCCCTATCGTACAAGCACCTTACTAGAATCTTTCTTTCGAAATTATGTGCGATGCGAGCGATTTCGCTGTATGAGCAGTTCAAGGCCAGAAGAAAGACAAACAGCTACATGTTGTCTACTATGCCAATCGAACACTCTATGAGGCACATAGGAATTAGGCAACAACAGAAAAAGAATTACTTGCTTTAGTCTATGCATTTCGGTTTGCAAATCATTGTCCATACCGACCACACTGCAATAAAATAACTAATGCAGAAGAATGACGTGAAACCACGACTCTTGCGATGGATATTGCTACTCTAGGAGTTTGACATCGAGATTAAAGATAAAAGAGGAGTAGAAAACGGAATCGCAGATCACCTTTCCCGGATACGAATAGAAGATGATGTTCCTATCGTCGATTTCTTACCAACAGAAAACGTTTACCAAACAGATTCATTCGTCGGAAAAATATGTCTCACATCCAAGGAGCAATCGATCGACGCCGACAATGCTATGACGATCGACACTTCCGATGATCATTAAGGGATAGACCTTGGTACGCTGATATAGTAAACTATCTGGCTGCTAACGTAGAGCCCGAAGAGTTAAGAGGTTATACAAGGAAGAAATTTTTAAGAGAAGTTAGGAGATATCATTGGGATCATCCATATCTCTACAAACATTGCTCTGACGGTTTATATAGACGCTGCGTCGTCGAAACTGAAATCCCTGATATTATATTCCAATGCCATGGATTCGATTATGCTGGACATTTTTCAACCTTTAAAACGGTATCAAAGATTCTTCAGGCAAGATTCTGGTGGCCAACCATGTTTCGCGATGCTCATGCATTCATAGCACAATCCAACAGATGCCAACGAAGAGGAAAAACAGCAAAAGACATGAAATGGAACAGAAGTCTATTCTAGAAGTAGAAGTATTTGATTGTTGGGGGATAAACTTCATGGGTCCTTTCCCTTCCTCGTACGGGAACAAATATATCCTAGTCGCTGTTGATTATGTATCAAAATGGGTCAAAGCGGTAGCTTCCCCAACAAATGGAGCGTCTGTAGTTATCAAGCTTTTCAAAAGCATTACCTTCCCGAGATTTGGAATTCCCCGAGTAGTCATAAGTGACGATGGATCCCATTTCATCAACAAAATTTTTGACGGATTACTCTAGAAGAACGGAGTGCACCATAGAGTTGCTACACCCTACCATCCGCAGACAAGCGGACAAGGAGAAGTCTCAAATCGGCAGATCAAAGAAATCTTAGAAAAGACCGTAGGAACCTCTAGGAGAGATTAGCCTAGGAAACTGGACAATGCACTCTGGGCCTACTGGCCAATGCACTTTGGGCCTACCGGACTGCATTCAAAACTCCATTAGGAACGACCCCATTTCACCTACTCTATGGAAAATCATGTTACCTTAACGGTTGACCTAAAACATAAATATAAAAAGGATACTGGACAATGCACTCTGGGCCTACTGGCCAATTACTAAATTTTGACATCAAACCAGCTGCAGAAAGGAGACTCATGCAGCTTAACGAGCTGGATGAAAAAAGACACTTAGCCTATGAGAGTTCAAAGATATATAAAGAAAAGACGAAAGCATATTACGATAAAAAGATCATCTCGAGGTACTTTGAACCAAATGATCAAGTCCTACTATATAACTCTCGGCTTACGTTGTTTCCCGGGAAACTCCGATCTTGTTGGTCAGGTCCTTTCACTGTTGTGGATGTCAAATCTTATGGAGCCATTACACTAATAAACGATAAGATAGACGAATTCACAGTGAATGGTCAACGAGTAAAACATTATTAGGCTAAGCCGCGAATCAGCATGCCTTTGAATTTAGGCCTTCTTCCTGACAATTAGACAGATCGAACTTCGAGTCAAGCTCAAGACTTAAAATAAGAGCTGAATGGCGGGCAACCCATTTCTAGTTTTAGGATATTTTGGATTTCGTTAAAAAAAAACAAATTATCAGAAAAACATAACGGCTGTGGATCGATGAAGATATCCCCTCATCGATCGACAGGAAATGAAACACCACGGGCTCATTTAAGTCGACATTAAGTCGACATTCAAACAAACCCGAAAACCCTTCGAAACAATCACCACTCTTTTTCTCTCTCGTTTCTTGGCCAATTCAGAGGATTCTTGCACGAAATCCCCTCGATTTTCAGTTCTCTATTCGTTTAGATCACTTAATCCACGAATCAACATGGTATGAACACGAAATTTTCTAAATTTTCGTTCTTGCTAGGGTTGACTTAGAAGATGAACTAGAATCGGGATTTTAGGGCTTATATAGATTGCTTTGTTGTGATGAAAAGATAGAATAGGGATTATAGATCGATTGTCAATGATTATTATTCAATGCAATCCGAATTTGCGTTGAGTGAGTTTTTACAGGTTTTCGCGATAGATAATCGATCGATGATACTCACTTTCATCGATCGATTTTAGCGCTGATATGTCGATCGATATCGACACACAACCGTCGATCGATATCAGGCACTGAACCACTGCGATTCGCTGATTTTGTATCCTTGTTTGTGAACTTTGGTTGCAGATGAATGAAAGGAGAACGAAGAGGCGATTCGATAGAGACGCCACCAACACCCTTGGTGATACGCCCTAAATTGAAGGATCACTTTAGCTGGGTGTTGGATATGATCCGAGAAGGCAAATGACACTTCTGGAAATGAAATGGAATGAAAGGATCGTCAAGAGATGCAGAATGGCTCTTGATATACCCACGATCTAAGGCTAACCACCTAAGAAAGAATGAATGTGTTGGCTAACCACCAAACAACACACAAAGATGAATTGGATGACCACCAAATCAACAAGCCAGTTCACACCAATGAACTAGATAAAGAACTTTCCCTCTCACTCAGCGAAAAGAAGAAACAAAAATATAACTCAAACTTAGACTGATTTTAGTCATAGAAGAGTTTACATATTTATAGTAGCAATAGTCAAAGAAAGACATAAAGAAATTGTGGAAAATTACAAACTTAGAAACCACAAACAAAGACTAAGACTTTTGACCAGAAATAAGTGTGTTGTTGAATGCCTCTTGGATGATCACGACTTTGACTTCTTTTCCTTTTGTTGATATTTCTTGATGCAAATGGGCAGGAAACCATCAGCAAAGGCCTGTCGAATTTGGTGTAAAACCTATCCAAATTGAATTTGTTATGAATTTTTCCTTGGGCTGAAAAGGGTCCATTTCGCCCAGCAGCTAAACCAACTCCATCTTCAGTGTCACTTAGCTCATTCACCTCCAAGCTAGCGTCACTTAACTCACTCAGCTCATCCACCTCATCTACTCTCGCTTCAGCAGGTTACAGCTCATGCACACTCTCTTCAGCTGGTTCCAGTTCATGCACACTATGTTTCAGCTCCTCCTCTGTCTCACCAGCTGGTTTTAGATCAGTATACTCGCCATTAAGCCCTCCTGGTTTGTTTGTTGAAGAATCAACTGACTCAGCCATGGTCGCATCATCCTGGTTCGGGTCTACGATTCGAGGCGTATCACTTTGCCACGAAAGCGGGAGGATGAACCCATCCCTCTCTTTGAACACTCCGCCAACCCTCATGCTGCGGCCAAAATCTTGGAATGCAAGAACCGAGCGATCAGGGACGACTATGACAGCATATTCTACAATGAGTGGCTGAAGCATTCCATTGAGCCGACGCGATTCGTCGACTCGGATGTGATTCGACGGCTAGGTCTCTGAGAGGACCTAAAGGACATGTTTGTGGAGCTTGGAATGAGGAACATGGCCACCAACCAACACGTCCTCTACCCGGAGCTGGTCCGTCAGTTCATGGCCACGGTGCAGGTCTATTACACCTGCGAGAGAGCAAAGATAGCCAGTGAGGGTTCCTTGACTTTTGTTGAGGTCAAAATCGGTAACGACGGAATCGATGTCCGAAAGTCCTCAGAAAAACCGAATCTCGGTCAAAACTTCAAAAGCCGAGAAATCGAACAGCCGAAACGGATCGCCCGGCGAACTCGGCCGCGACACGAGCCAGCTCGCCCGGCGAGCACGGCTGCATTGCCGGTCGAGTCACCGGCGAGCTCGGCTGTGACACGGGTCAGCTCGCCCGGCGAGCACGACTGTGTTGCAGGTCGACTCGCCGGCGAGCTCGGCCGTGACACGGGCCAGGTCGCCCAGCGAGCACGGCCGTGTTGCCTGTCGGCTCGCCGGCGAGCTCGATCGTGCCACGGATCAGCTCGCCCGGCGAGCATGGCCAATTCTCCATGGACCATTCCGAACCCGGTCCCATCCCATAACCATGCATCTTCGTCCGAAGTTTTCGTAACTCAGTCTTCGGGTCCGTGCATACGACACCAATGTTCCGTCTAAAAAACATCGTCGAAAGTATTCAGGAAGTTGGGAAGGTTATGTCTCTCGAACAGTTTCCTATTCTTCGTAGTAGAGCAGGTTACGGTTAACTTAACACCAACTGCCTCGGCTATGCGAAGAACCAGGGTTCCGTTGGAAGAACCATGCCTATAACAACGGTTACTTCGCGAGTAAAATCGTAAAAACGCTTAAGTTTCGATACGGCACAAAGAGGGTCCGAATTGCGGACAACGGCCCATCTTTGGTCCCAAAAAACATGAACCCAAAGACTGGTATGACGGTTTATCTCGTCCGTGGGGAGAGATAAATGTCAAATTTCCGAAGATAATCACAAAATAGAAGAAAATATGGAAAAGTCCGCTTCACGACAAATCCGGCCCGAGAAGAGATAAACCGACCTAAGGAGGAGTATATAAGGAGGACCTAGGACGAAGAGAAAAAGGGGCATTCTAAGAGCAAACTTAATACTTAGAGCAATTTAGGCTTTTTCCGTTTTTACTATCGAGCTGCGACTCGACTAGGTTAGATATTAAGTGGCTAGACTAGCGAACATACCGACAGCTCTTGTGGCCTAGGATCCTACATGTTGTTCACGCTCAAACGCGAATTCAGAAATAAGACCTCTTTGTTCTCTTTTCGCTCTTTTACGATTTATTA
>NC_027756.1:25161692-25162785 GCF_000695525.1 Brassica oleracea var. oleracea
GTGGCCCAGCAGATAACTGGGACCTTCAGGGAAGACTAAGTTAACTTGGCTTTCCTCCGATTAACAAAACTCGATGGTGAGAATTTCGGTTCCCACAGTTTGGCGCTAGAAGGAGGGGGGGGGTACGGATCTATCTCTCTCGCAACCACACAAGCTCAGTCCGATAAGATGACCAACGCTGACAAAGACCCGCAAACGCACGACGCGACTCCTGTCAATGCCAACGCTGATAAAACTCCAGCTGGAAACGTATCAACGGTCACTGCCGACACCGCGATACTAGACCAGATGAAGGAAATGTTCGCTCCGCTCAGAAAAAGACGGACGAACAAGGAAAACACGTAGCCTCTCTCGCAAAACAGGTGGAAACCTTAACGGCGAAGGCCAGGAGCAAAGCCCCGCGCGGAACCACGAGAGCCCGCAGCGGTAGAAGACAGGATTTCGAGACTCCGGGTAATCGAGCTGCACACGCGGACAAGGCTTCCTCAGGCCAAAACCCTGATGAAATGCTCCGGCCAGGTGCACAGCCAACTGCGGAGAATCTTCCACCTCCTATCGGGAGCAACTTTGGAGAAGAAATCGAGCGCATCGACCTAGATATAAGCGACCAGTCCGATCACTCGGACGACGGTGCTGACATCCACCCAAGAAGAACGCGAAGCCAGTCCGCTCGGCAGGACGCGTCCTTCGAAAAACCCATGACTGAGGAAGAAGAAAACCTTTATTGGGTAGAACAGGAGGAGCTGGCTGAAAAGCAGGCCAGGATCCACCGCGGCCAACACAGACAAGCTCGCAAGGCTGCCAGAAATCCTGATGAGATCCACGATCTCCGCGAGTACATCGCGAAAACCGCAGCGGACGTGAAAGCGGTGAAATCACAAATCCACCACGCAACAAGCGCATAAGGCAACAGACTTCATCGTAATGGAAGAGGAGATGAAAATCCTCACCCAGAAGTACAACCCGCAGAAGACCCCCACAAAAAAAGAATAGCTCTCGAAACGACAAGTATGTCCACCACGAGGGAGAAGACATCCAGGGCGAGCACAACTACACTATCAATTCCGAACAAGGGAAGACCTCCGGAAACACC
>NC_027756.1:25162831-25163292 GCF_000695525.1 Brassica oleracea var. oleracea
TCATTCCACTACGAACTGCAAAGTTCTCGGCGCAAGGCTAGCCGCAAAAATCCTCGCTGGCAAGCTCTCGAAGGTCACTAGCATAAAAGACCTCATCCTGGATTCCGACCGCCCTCCCAGGACTGATAAAGAGTCTCCCGAGAGGGACGCACGCGCAAACCAGTCTGGCGAGAAACACGGAAGAAAGCAGGATGACCATGGAGACAATAGTACCCGCCGGAGGATAAACATGATCATTGGAGAATCGCAATTCTACCGTGACTCTGTTTCATCCATCAAGGACTACGAAAGAAAGGCAGAAACAAGTTCTAACTGGATGACTCGGTCCCTGACCGACAACGCTCCAAGCGATACGATTGTTTTTGAGGAGGAGGAAACCGTCGGACTCGATAAACCTCACTGCGACCCGCTGGTCATCGACTTGGTGATTCGAGACCTCGAAGTGGGAAGAATCCTCATCG
>NC_027756.1:25163636-25163863 GCF_000695525.1 Brassica oleracea var. oleracea
ACTACAAAGGATATACCTTTCGGAAAAAATGAGACGTCGTAAATATTTTCGAGAGATATTATCCAAACACACGGTCACACACGGTCCGTCCGCGACTCTAAAAATTGCCCGTCGATTGGCCCCAACGGACAAACCCAAAAAGTTCTCTAAAAAAGAACTCGTAGTCAAACCTTTCATAAAAACTAAAGGTTCTCTTACATCCGACAAGGATACCATAGCGCGCTATA
>NC_027756.1:25163949-25174291 GCF_000695525.1 Brassica oleracea var. oleracea
GACTTTAAATCGGAAAGAACCAGGTGGAAATCGGCCACAGGCAAAACGAGAGCCGATCAGTCGTCGCACAGCCTTAGAGCCGAAAGTAAACCTAGGTCTTGCCCTAAACAGAGTCCTACTGGTCCACTAACATCTCAAGACATGATACGAGATCTTAAAAATATATCCCATCGTCTATATCTAATACGCTAATGAAACTTCGCGAAACTCCTAAACGTTTCCGAACGCCCTCGTTCATTAAGAGCAAACGAACAAGATGATAAACTAAGAGTTAAGATACGAAGTGACTACTCGTATCTTTCCCTCACACTTGGCAGAAGTATAAACTAAACCGCACAGAATGTCAATCATTCATCATATATATAGAAGCCGCAAAAAAAACGGCTAGGACCCAAAGCCACCAAACGGCCGGTCCCAAACACATAGTTCACATAGCCTCGCAAGGACATAACACACATAAATCAAATACGGCCACACTCAGCCTAGATACATTAAACCTCGAAATAAAACTAAGGGAAATAATTCCAACAATCCTCAAAGCTCGAAGTCGAGGAACCTGGACATGGAGATCCCGAACGAGCTCACGGGCAGATCCACCTCTCCGTCCGCGACTCCGGCTCCTTCATCACCGACACCGGTTTCGGTTCCCGCTTCCGCCGTGTCCTCCGAGACCTCGATGGAATCCCAAAGCTGTCGGACCCTTCCTTCGATCGGAGGAACCAAAGATTCGGCATGGGCACACCCGTTCATAAGACCCGACATCTCAGCGACCTCGGCAGGAAAAGAGAAGTTCTCGTTCTGCGACTTGTAGAGGGTAGCAACTGATCCACGACACTCGCGAAAATCGCCCACGAATTCTTGAGCATCTTTAAAGCTCTCGAATTCGGTGGCAAACAAAGCAGCACTCCGCCTCATTTCGGTGACAATCGCTCTCATTCCTCTCCTCTCCGCACGGACAAGGGCCCGAGAATGGAGCTCAGCCTGTCTCCGGCTCTGTTCTTCGACCTCCTTCCGAAACCGAAAGAGTTCTCTTTCAGCCTCCTCGGCTTTGAAGTGAGAGATACGCGACTCCCGGAAACTTCCGTCGAGCGCCGCATTGAACACCCTCATCCCCTGCACGAACTTAAGATCGGAAAGGGAAACAAAAAAAAAAAATAATTTAGATCAAAGTTCAAAGGATAAACCTCGTTGATTAAGCTGGAGCCTTCGGCGACTACTTTCCTCCTCGGCTCTTCGTCCAGCAACTTATGAGTAGTAAAACCGGGAGGGAGGTCGGCAAAAAAGTCGATAGGAAGGGGAACCTCGCTGGTTCCACTCCTTGCCCTGGGGAGAAACTAGGGTTCCATTCTGGCAGCGGAAGGTTTCCCAAGACATTCTCGGAGGCAACTCCCTTGCCTTTCCGAGACCTGATTCTCTGCCTCTGAGCAGACAAGACATCAATGACCGCCTCTGAGCGGGCAAGACATCAATGACCGGTTCTACGTCATACGGAATGTCCAGAGGCTGAGAGATGGCTCGAGATAGATGGAGCTCCACCGCGCTTCAAATCCGTTCGACGGTGAAGGAATTCCAGAAGAACGGCCTGCTGCGGAGAAGATCGCGCTTGGCAAAAAGATCGGCAGGAGTCGACGGAAGGATCCTGTTCACTGCAAGATAATAAAAAACTCATCTTCGCATGTCTTCAAGGTATCAAAACGAAAAATATAGCTATTCATATTACCACGGGTGAAGTTCCACTCCCGACGGAATAAGTGGAGGGAGCTCTCCTTGACAGACTCCCCATCTATCCGGACAAAGAAAAAGCGCTCGAACCATGCCTTAGGATGTGAAGTGTGCCCCTGAATTATAGCCATACCCTTCTTTGGCACCATCCCTCGGAGTCGCCAGGGTTAAGATCCATTCCTAGCTCGTAACTCGAGATCAACATGCTGAGCCACTGCTGCAAGGCCGGAACGCTTAGCTGGCTGATCGAAAGCCCAAAGTGGCGAAGCGCGCGGACGATGGTACCAGGGATCGGAAACAACATATGGTAATACACCAGGAAGGCCTTGTCGCAAGTAAAGAAACCTTCTGGATGGTTCTTCGCACTCTCGTGGCCACTCGGGATCCGAAATACGACTCCACTTGGGATCTGGTAAAAGTCCCTGAGAGTAGTGAGGTAGTGGGCCTCACGGGCCTCTTAGGAATCGGAATGTCTTGCGAAGGCGGAGGCGAGCCGCAAAGAGCTTTGTAGTACGCATCCTTTGCTTCTTCCTCAACTTCAAACTCTTCTTTCGGGGCGATCACCTCATTGGCAGAAGAGTCACCCAAAGATGAGTGTGAGGAAGAATTCCTCTTTGAAATCCTTTTCTTGAAGACATTTTCTTTGAACAAAGAGAGATCTTGGAGAAAAAATTTCTATCTTGGAGGAATCTTTTCTTCAGGGAAGAAGTGAGTAAAGAATTTGAAAAACTTACTTCCCTTACTTATACAATTTTTTTTTCTTTTTTACTATTCACCTTAGATCTTTCGACAAACGATTACGTCTAAATTCCACCTAGAACAGACCATACCGCAAGCTAGGACCTAACACCCAGGTCCACGGATCCTAGCTAGCTGGGGGGCTAACTGTTGGGGTCAAAATTGGTCACGACGGAATCGATGTCCAAAAGTCCTCAGAAAAAACCGAATCTCGGTCAAAACTTCAAAAGCTGACAAAACGAACAGCCGAAACGGATCGCCCGGCGAGCTTGGCCATGACACAAGCCAGATCGCCCGGCGAGCTCGGCCATGACACAAGCCAGCTCGCCCGGCGACACGGCCGTGGTGCCGGTCCAGCCGCCGGCGAGTTCGGCTGTAACACAGGCCAGCTCGCCCGGCGAGCACAGCCGTGTTGCCGGTCGAGTCGCCGGCGAGCTCAGCCGTGACACGGGCCACCTCGCCCAGCAAGCACGGCCGTGTTTCCTGTCGGCTAGCTGGCGAGCTCGATCGTGCCACGGATCAGCTCGCCCGGCGAGGACGGCCAATTCTCCAATGACTATTCCGAACCCGGTCCCATCCCATAACCATGCATCTTCGTCCGAAGTTTCCGTAACTCAGTCTTCAGTTCTGTGGATACGACACCAATGTTCCGTCTAAAAAACATCGTCGAAAGTATTCTGGAAATTGGGAAGGTTATGTCTCTCGAACTGTTTCCTATTCTTCGTAGTAGAGCAGGTTACGGTTAACTTAACACCAACTGCGTCAGCTATGCGAAAAAACAGGGTTCCGTTGGAAGAACCATGCCTATACCAAAGGCTACTTCGCGAGTAAAATCGTAAAAACACTTAAGTCTCGATACGGCACAAAGAGGGTCCGAATTGCGGACAACGGCCCATCTTTGGTCCCAAAAGAGTTGAACCCAAAGACTGGTATGACGGTTTATCTCGTCCGCGGGGAGTGATAAATGTCAAATTTCCGAAGATAATCACAAGGAAGAAGGAAATATGGAAAAGCCCGTTTCACGGCAAATCCGGCCCGAGAAGAGATAAACCGACCTAAGGAGGAGTATACAAGGAGGACCTAGGACGAAGAGAAAAAGGAGCATTCTAAGGGCAAACTTAATACTTAGAGCAATTTAGGCCTTTTTCCGTTTTTATTATCGAGCTGCGACTCGACTAGGTTAGAACTTAGGTGGTTAGACTTGCGTACATACCGACAGCTCTTGTGGCCTTGGATCTTACCTGTTGTTCACGCTCAAACGCGAATTCGGAAATAAGACCTCTTTGTTCTCTTTTCGCTCTTTTACGATTTATTACTTTCGAATCTTTCATATTGATTGTGTTGTGTGTGGCCGAGCAGATAAATAGGACCTTCAGGGAAGGCTAGGGTAACTTGGCTTTCCTCGGATTAGCAAAACTCGACAGTGTGAATTTCGGTTCCCACAACTTTCTTCATACACGGCATCCGCTACAGAGTCCCTCTCATGACTCTTTGCACCATCTACGGGTTTCAGAACACAAATCTTCAGCACGCCGCTGAGCGTAGCTTCCCTGGGAGATCAAAATTCTGGGGCATATAGCTTATGGCATCTTCGACTCAGGCTTGGCCCTTCAGACGGACATCCGTCACCCGACTCTGCTATACTTCATGAAGGTCCTTGCCAACACCCTGTTGTGCAAGATGGAACCTAGCAAGGTTCGGGTGCAGGAGCTCACATTGGTCTACTATGCGGTGAGGATTCTGGTTCACATGGAGGACATTGAGGAGCCGGACGACGACACATGGCCCAACCTCGGAGCCCTCTTCGCTGAGCACCTCGTCAATCTCAAGAGTAAGCCATTCCAAACATCGGGAACGAAGAAGGAGACGGTCCGGAGTCTGTTTATTCCGATCTTCAGCACACTTCAAGGGCGCATATGGATGCAGCACACCTCACGAGCGTACACTAGCTAAAGGACAACCACTACCGGAGCTTCAGGGATGAGGGCGGCACACACTTGGTAAGGCTACCCCATCGTGCACTCATGGACTTCTCAGCAGGCCTTGCCAGCATCCAGTTTCACCCTAACCCGCTCTTCCTATGTACTCCATCAACCATGCCGCGCCGCTACACCGTGCAGCGAGCTGGAGGACCTCATCACGAGCAGCCAGTGGCAGCGCTTGCGCCATTCCCGCCTATGCTAGACCTGTCTACACGCCCTGAGGGAGATTTCCAGCGCGTTGTAGTTTATGCTCTCACCGCCATCTGGGCTAGAGTATCGAGATGTCGTTGTTCGAGCAGGGCGAGTGTGTGGGCCAGATCACCGTCAGCTGCAGGACCATCACGCCAGCGCCGAGGCGACTCCGAGGATTCCTCCGACGAGACCACTAATGAGGATTAGTCCTCATGTGTCTATCCCTATTTTTGAGGTAAAAAACGGTTATCTCGAAATCAACGTCTCAAAGTTGCTTTTCTGTACGAAAGCTTTCTCAACACACTCTCGACAAAAGTTCTCGAAGCGAAAAGAATTGACAGAAATGGATCTCAGAATCGGACGAGCAGTCCAACTCCCCAAATGGGCGAGTTGGACCAATCACACCGTCCAACTCGCCCATTTGGTGAGATGGACCGATCACACCATCCAACTCGCCCATTTGGCGAGTTGGATCAATCACACCGTCCAACTCGCCCATTTGGCGAGTTGAACCGATCACACCGTCCAACTCGCCCATTTGGCTAGTTGGACCAACTCCTATTGCAGTGGACTGGACCTCATGCCTTTCACCGAGCTTTGACAGATCAATCCCTCGTTTCGTATCGATCGGAGTTACCATTGGAGGTTTACAATAAGAACCATGAAGACTCGTTTTCCCGAATAAAGTTCATAGCTCTCGTATAAACGACGACGGTTAACTTAACACCACACTTGTCTAACTATACGAGAAGTGTGAACTTCCTCGGCAAATCGACGTCGCACCAAGAAACCTTCTTTGAAAGTAATCGTAAAAACGCTTGTCGGAAAACGGCCCAAAGAGGCCTAGAATGTGGCTACGGGCCCACTTACGATTTCATAACGAAATCGAGCCCAACGATGCTACGACAGCCTATCTTTACTTGTAGAAGAAGATAAATCTCACGAAATCGGAAGATAAATATCAAGTTTCCAAGATAATGATGAAGATCGAAAAGAAAAGGTATGTTTCTTCGAAGCAGTAAACTCGACACAGGGGCAAAAAAGGAAGCGGAAACCGACTTAGAAGGAATATATAAGGGGAGCTAAAGCCAAAGACGCGAGGGAGGAGAGACCTAGAAAGAACCTCGGCTAGCTTAGGAAAACTTAGAATTTAGGCGGCTAGATTTTGACTTAGATTCTTGTAACCTTGTTCTTTTATCAGTTAATAATACGCCACTGTCTCACTCACTTCCAATATTCTGTTATCTTTGTCTCTTTTGTTCTTCGTGTGTTTTCGCAGATAATCCGGGACCTCTAGAGAATTAGGGTTTTCCTAACTTTCCATATTTTACGGAAAATCGACAGTGCGGATTTTGGTTCCCACACCTATCTACTAATGTTTTCTTTTTCTATCGTACTATTTGGATTACTTTTCGAATTTATTCTATTATGCTATGACTGGAGTTTATCTATTACTGATCTTGCATGTGTTTGGAATGTCTAACAGAGCTAACTTCACTGACTGAAACTCATATTGAGATGAGTTGGACCTTTCCACACGTTATACCAAGCACAAAAGTTTTCTGTCTCTGTGCCATCGATCGACGAAGAGGTGCTTACGTCGATAAACAAATGGGTGCTATTGTCGATCGACAAAGATTTACTCATGTCGATCGACATTCGAGACAAAAGGGTACGCACATTCTTTTCTCTTGTCTAACATCTAACTTAGTACTTATGATTTATTCTCTAACCAATCTTAGACTGGATATCACTGGGGACAGTGAAGTTTAAGTTTGGGGGAGGTATTTACTGATACTAGTTTGTTATATGATTTCTATTTAAAAAATGTTTCCAAAGAAAAAAAATGTTTTATCGAGTCAAGAAGGGGATAATGAACTTCTTCAAAGTTTTCACTTGTCATCTAACGACTCTATAACGCCACTCTTACACTAACTGGCTGCAGAAAGCACTATAGATACTAAAGTGGATTAACATATCAACTATGACAACACTTTCTGAGAATGTTTGAAGAAACCAATGCTGACCTCGAACCTAATTGATCTCAACTCTCCTTGTCTTGGGGCTTGCTATACATTGAATCGGATTCCTCTTTCAGGCATTCAAAAAAAAAGATTGAAATGATTTCCTGCGGTTTAGAGAGATAGGAGTGTCTCCTTCGACACCATTATTCTTCTCTAATGGAATGATCACACATCGTTGGAAGCGAGGGGTAGGTACATTACCGATGACCTCACTATTCGCCTACACTTTGCCAATGTAAGAAAATTGAAAAGAAGATGAATAAGATGCACTGCATCAGCATCATTTTTCATTGGATTTGAGATAAAAGGATTCAGAGAAGAGAGATATAGGGAGAAAAGAAACCTAGAATAAGACTACGTGTCTACTCAGATACCTGCTTGGGTAAGAGTCCATGTGTCCTTTGATCGATACTCCCAAGATTTAGCCTACACTTTTATTTATGCAAGAAATAAGGTTAGTAGAGGATAATGTCAGATAAGATATGTTCAGTTGTTGGCTAGGTGAATTTGGTTGCTATACTAGGATAATGTATGATGTGTTTCTAAAGTTAGGATTTCATTGATGCGATTAGCAACATTATAAAAGTGATGATTCTTAGTTTTAACTCTGTGAATCCTGGCTGTTTTCAAACCTCTCTAAGATAGACTGATCTAGTATGTTTTGCATGAGGACAAGCAAATGAGTAATTCTGGGGGAGTTGATAGACCATGGATTTTACCCTTTATAACCATTGTATATATGTGTTTTAAGGTATTTTTATTACGATATAGAGTCTATTTGAGTAATTACAGGTTCAAGTACTTACTTGAGGAATATGATTGTGGGAACCAAAATTCACACAGTCGATTTTCCATAAAATAAGGAAAGATAGAAACCCTAAATTTCCCAGAAGTCCCGGATTATCTGTATAAACCACCAAAAACGAAAGAGACAAAGATAACATAATATCGGAAGTAAATTGCACGGCGGCGTATTATTGATTGACAAAAGAACGAGATTACAAGATTTTCGTGAGACAAGACGGACAGAGTTTCGCTAGCTAGGTTAATCTTAGAACAAGAATGAAAAGAGTCTAAGTAAAATCGAGCCGCCTAAATTCTAAGTTTGCCTAAGCTAGCATAGTTTTTCTAGGTCTCCAATAAATCTTCCTCTTTCGCCTCTGGCTTTGGCTCCTCTTATATATCCTCTAAGTTCGGTTCCCCCTTCCTTTTTCGTCTTTGGTTGAGTTTATCACTTCGCGGAAACTTTCCATTTTTCTTTGACCTTTGTGTTTATCTTCGGAAACTTCACATTTATCCTCCGAACTTGATATTTATCTTCTTCTGGGTAATAAATGATAAACTGTCGTAACGATTGGGCTTGATTCCGCATAAAATCGTAAGTGGGCTCTTTGTCGCATTTTGGACTTTTTCGGGTCGTTTTCTGATTTAAGCGTTTTTACGATTTCATAAAAAGAGTGCTTTCAAAACGACGTCGATTAAAAAGAACATTCAAATTCCTCGTATAGGCAATTCTAGGTGTTTAGCTAACTGTTATCGCCCTATACGGACTTCCGGAAACACGTTATCCGATGATGGAAAAACAGGTGCTCATAGTCGTAATGTCAGCGCGAAAGCTAAGGCCGTATTTCCAGTCCCAAACAGTCGTAGTGCTCACATCATTCCCAATGCGGACGATCCTGCATAGCCCCAGTCAATCCAGAAGGTTAGCAAAATGGGCAATCGAGCTGAGCGAGTACAACATCGAGTACCGAGCAAAAGCTTGCGCAAAATTGCAAGTACTCGCCGACTTCTTAGTAGAACTCCCTACAGGGTGCACGACTAACCAAGAGCCCGATTTGACCTGGGCCCTCCATGTCGACGGATCCGCTTCCAAACAAGGCTCCGAAATCGGGATCAGGCTCACATCGCCGACTGGGGAAGTGTTGGAACAATCATTCCGACTAGTATTCCACGCCTCAAACAATGAAGCCGAGTATGAAGCCCTAATCGCAGGCTTACAATTGGCTTGTGGCCTAAAGATATGCAACATTCACGCTCATTGTGATTCCCAACTTGTGGCTAGCCAATACAGCGGGGAATACGAAGCAAGGGACGAGAGAATGGATACTTACTTAAAATTTGTTCAACACTTGGCTAAAAGTTTCGATCAATTCGCTCTCACCCGGATTCCCCGGGTCGAAAACGCACAGGCCTACGCCCTAGCCGCCTTGGCATCTAGTTCAGATCTAGGTCTGAGCAGAGTATTCCCCGTGGAGTTCATAGAGCATTCTAGCATCGGGCCACCTGTCATTGTACACCTAATCGATTCACCCAACGGCGACCCTGAGGAAGTCGATGTCTAGGCAACGTAGGATCCAGAGCAGTCCGAATATGGATTCAACCAACATTGGACAGAAACGATCCTCGCGTATATCACCGACGGAAAACTCCCAGCGGAAAAATGGGCAGCCCGAAAGATTAAGACCCAATCCGCGCGATACGTCTTGGTCGACGGAGAACTCTACAAATGGAGATTTTCCGGGCCACTCATGACCTGCGTGGAAGAAGAGAAATCAAGAAGGATAATGGAAGAAGTTCACTCCGGATCATGCGGAAACCATTCTGGCGGAAGATCCCTCGCAGTCAAAATCAAACGCCACGGACACTACTGGCCAACGATGATCAAGGATTGCGAGAACTTAGCGCGAAAATGTGAAAAATGCCAGAAGCATGCTCCTACTATCCATCAGCCGGCAGAAGTTCTCTCGTCAATCTCGGCACCATATCCGTTCATGCGATGATCGATGGACCTAGTCGGACCCATGCACATATCAAAGCAAAAACAATTCCTGTTAGTTTTGACGGATTTCTTCTCGAAATGGGTCGAGGCTGATTCGTACGCAACATCAAAGACGACCAAGTTGAAAGCTTCGTGTGGAGAAACATCGTCTACAGCCGTATCCCGTACGAAATCGTAACGGACAACATATCCCAATTTATTTCAACCAGATTCGAGGCCTTCTGCGAAAAATGGAAGATACGACAGACCAAATCGAGTCCTCTATACCCACAATGCAACGGCCAAGCCGAAACAATTAACAAGATCATCCTCCATGGGCTTAAGAAAAGATTGGATGCCAAAAAGGGTAGATGGGCCGAAGAACTCGAAGGAGTCTTATGGTCACATCGCACGACTCCGAGGCACGCAACGGGAGAGACTCTGTTCTCTCTCGTTTATGGAAGCGAATGTATGATCCCAGCGGAAGTCGAATTTCCCGGATTACCCAGAAGATTACTTCCAGAATGAGAAGATTCAAAAAATCTAATGTTGCTGGACGAGCTCGATCAAATCAACAAACGACGGGACCAAGCCCTTATACGAATTCAAAACTATCAACAGGCGGCTGCAAAGTACTACAACACCAACGTACGCAGCCATAAATTCAAAGAAGGCGACGTAGTCTTACGGAACTTTTTCCAAAACACCGCCGAACGGAATGACGGAAAACTCGGAACCAATTGGGAAGGACCTTACAAAATCATAAAAGTAGTCCGACCAGGCACGTACGAAATCGCTAATATGCAGGGCGTAAAAGTTCCGAGAACTTGGAACGCAATGCACCTCAAGAAATACTACCACTAAGTAACACTTCGCACTGAACCACAAGACGGATTGATCCCTGAAGAGGGTACGTATGCAAT
>NC_027756.1:25175423-25176918 GCF_000695525.1 Brassica oleracea var. oleracea
AATCGACAGTGCGAATTTTGGTTCCCACAGTTTGGCGCTAGAGAGAGGGGAGGGGGGTACTAATCTAACCCGCAAAAACCACTCGACGATCAGGAACGATATGCAAGACTCAACGTGCGCGAACGTCATCTCATTCAAGGGGGAGCAACGGTCGATCGAGCCAAACCTCGAAACGATCTCCTTGTTATCGAACTGACGATCCGAGATATCGACGTCGTAAGGGTGCTAATCGACACCAGAAGTTCGGCCGACATCATCTTCAAAGATACTCTCGAGAAAATGGGCATCGATCAATTCAAACCATGGCCTACGGGTCGATTAATCTCGCAGTCAAAGCCGGAACCGTGAAAAGAGTCACAGAGTTTCTAGTCGTTGACCGTCCCGCATCTTACAACGTTATCATGGGAACGCCTTGGTTGAACACCATGCGTGCCATCCCATCAATGTACCATCTTTGCCTAAAGTTTCCAACCCCTAACGGAGTCGAGGTAATATTGGGAAACCCAAGAGTATCACGGGTGTGTTACGCCGCAGAACAAAAACGAAAAAACCAGACCTCGAGACCACTCCAAGAAAAACAGAGAAAAAGGTCTCCGAAGTCAAGATTCGGCTGAACTCTTCTGGCAGTCTCGTAACTTCACGGCCCTAGAGGAAAAATACGAACCAAATTGCGAACCAGTGGTCACAGTCTGTCTCAACGAAACATCTCCGGAACGATGCGTCGAGATCGGAGCCATTCTCCGCGAGCCATTGAGGACAGAGCTCATAACATGTCTAAAAAAGAACCTCAATACTTTCGCATGGGCCGCGGAAGATATGCCAGGGATTGACATTAACATAACGTGGCACGAATTAAATATCGATCCATCTTTCAAACCCGTCAAACAAAAAAGGCGGAAGCTAGGACCTGAACGGTCTTCCGCGGTCAACGACGAGGTCGAAAAAATTGCTTAAAGTCGGGTCAATAACGGAACTGAGGTATCCAGACTGGCTCGCTAACCCTGTAGTAGTCAGACAAGGCCTGTCCAAAAGATAGTTTCCCCCTGCCACACATCGATCGATTAGTAGAAGCAACGGCGGGAAACGAACTTCTGTCTTTCATGGACGCCTTCTCAGGTTGCAACCAAATTATGATGAACCCTGACGATCGCGAGAAGACTGCGTTCATCACCGATCGTGTGCTACAAGGTAATGCCCTTCGGCCTCAAAAACGCTGGCGCAACTTACCAATGACTCGTGAACCGTATGTTCTCTAAACAACTCAGTAAAACGATGGAGGTTTATATCGACGACGTGCTCGTCAAATCCCTCCAAGCAAAGGATCACGTATCACATCTCGAGGAATGTTTCGCGCAGTTAAATTCCCATAACATGAAGCTCAACCCGACAAAATGCAGGTTTGTCGTGGCATCAGGGGAATTCCTCGGCTACCTAGTCACATTCCGCGGCATCGAAGCTAATCCAAAACAGATCAACACACTGATCGAGATGCTTA
>NC_027756.1:25177158-25181363 GCF_000695525.1 Brassica oleracea var. oleracea
GGCGTGCTGATCAGGGAAGAACGCGGCGAACAGAAACCTATTTTATAAATAAATGCCGAATCTAGATACCCGCTAATGGAAAAATTAGCATGCCCGGTCGTAACATCGGCCCAAAAACTAAGACAATATTTCCAATCCCACACGATCGTCGTCCTCACGACTTTTTCCCTACGGACGATTCTGCATAGCCCGAGTCAATTGGGCCGGTTGGCCAAATGGGCGGTGGAACTGAGCGAGTACGATATCGAGTACCGACCGAGAACAAGCGCAAAGTCACAAGTGCTTGCGGACTTCTTCGTCGAATTACCGACAGCGACCATAACCAACGAGGAACCAAATTCCATTTGGCTCCTTCACGTCGACGGATCCTCGTCCAAGCTGGGTTCAGGCATCGAAATTCGTCTCACATCTCCGACAGGCGAGATCTTAGAGCAATCATTCAGGCTGGAATTCCACGCCTCAAACAACGAAGCCGAATACGAAGCACTCGTCGCAGGACTGCGTTTGCCTCACGGCTTGAAAATACAAAACATCCACGCTTAGTGCGATTCCCAGTTAGTGGCAAGTCAGTTCAGCGGAGAGTATGAAGCCAAGGACGAACGGATGGACGCGTACCTCAAACTGGTCCAAAAACTAGCTCAAAAGTTTGACTGTTTTGCCCGTACGCGAATTCCCCGTTCAGAAAAAGTCCAGGCAGATGCTCTCGCGGCCTTAGCATCAAGTTCTGACCCAGGACTTAAAAGGGTAATTCCAGTCGAGTTCATCGAACATCCGACCATCAGACCACCAATCGTCGTCAACCTCATAGAAGGCCAAAATGACGAAGAATAAGTTACGATACAACCGCAATCAGAGCAATCTGATTACGGCTGCGATACCCCATGGCTGCAGACAATTCGAAACTGCATTATCAACGGACACCTGCCCATCGAGAAATGGGCAGCCCGCAAAGTCCAAACACAGGCCGCGCGTTACGTAACAGTAGACGGCGAAATTTACAAATGGAGATTCTCCGGAACACTCATGACGTGCCTTGAAGGTGAAAAAGCGAGAAAAGTGATGGAAGAAGTACATTCCGCGTCCTGCGGCAATAATTCCGGCGGAAGATCACTGGCAGTGAAAATCAAGCGCCATGGATACTACTGGCCAATGATGATCGGAGATTGCGAGAAGTTCGCACGATAATGCGAAAAATGCCAGAGGCATGCTCCAACCATCCGACAACCAGCCGAAGTTCTCTCCTCCATCACATCGCCCTATCCTTTTATGCGCTCGGCCATGGACATCGTCGGTCCCCTTCATAATTCAAAGCAAAAGCTTTTCCTTTTAGTCCTCACCGATTTCTTTTCAAAATGGGTAGAGGCAGATTCGTACGCAAGGATAAAAGATGTTCAAGTCGAAAGTTTCATATGGAGAAACATCATCTGTAGGCATGGAGTTCCTTACGAAATCGTAACCGATAACGGATCTCAGTTTATCTCGACCCGGTTCGAGGCTTTCTGTGAAAAATGGAAGATACGGCTTAACAAATCAACGCCCCGGTACCCGCAGTGTAACAGACAAGCTGAAACAATAAATAAAACCATTCTCGACGGACTGAAGAAACGCTTAGGCCAAAAGAGGCAGGTGGGCCGACGAACTCGAGGGAGTCCTCTGGTCCCACCGTACCACCCCGAGGCGAGCAACAGGAGAAACCCCTTTCGCTCTGGTGTACGGAACGGAATGCATGATTCCCGCAGAAGTAGAGTTCCCCGGTGTTCGAAGAAGATTACTTCCCGAACGAGAGGAGCTCAACAGTGCAATGCTCCTCGACGATCTCGAGCTCATTAACGAGCGCCGAGATCGAGCGCTCATCCGAATCCAAAATTACCAACACGCAGCCGCAAAGTACTACAATTCCAACGTACGGAATCGCCGATTCAATCAGGGGGATCTAGTCCTTCGCAAAGTCTTCCAAAACAACGCTGAACGAAACGCGGGAAAACTCGGAGCAAACTGGGAAGGACCCTATAAAATCGAAAAAGTCTTCCGACCGGGCTCCTACGAAATAGCCAACATGCAAGGCATAACAATTCCAAGGACCTGGAACGCGATGCATCTCAAAAAATACTATCACTAAACAAACCAACTCACAATGACCGAACTACAAGACGGCTTGATCTCCATAAGGAGTACGTAGGCAGTTTGTCGAAAGGCAAATTCAGCTGTCCCCCCTCATTAAAAAGGGGGGGGGGGAGTGGATACGTATACTCGTATACTCTCAAACTCGAAAACATCCGCCCGCGCCTTCGATGTTTCCGACATATCTTAACCAAGCAAATTATCTTTTATCCACAAAACATTTTCGATATTCGAAAATAAATCAGCCTTTAGTAAGAAGTAGCCTTTGGCATCGCGAGACGTTACGATAGATGCCTCGAGGGTTACTTCTTCCGAACGACGAAAACGGACACTCCGTCAAAAAATGATGAACATTTAAACACATATCTTGCGAAAAAACTCTAAACGACGGCATCTGCCGCCAAGTCCGGTGCTGATGACATCGAACTCTCGAACGTCCTAAACAGACATAGCCATCTCACGAAGATGACTCTCGTACATCCGACACAAGGATAATGGCGCTATAAAAGAAACACGAAATTTTGGTCCAGCACTTCCGGCTGGCTTAAAAATTGTCTCCGGAGAGATGCTCGATTCATATCTAACAAGTCATATAAGCCGAGAACCCATCGCGGACTTTAAAACGGTACGAATCAGGTTAAAATCACAAGAGATAAATCGATAGCCGGCTAGTCACCGCATAAAATCTTTAAACCGAAAGTAAACCTAGGTCTTGCCCTAAACCCAGCGCACTGGTCTCTAACATCCTAAGGCATGATATCCAAAAGATATGAGATCCCAAAACCATGCCTCTATGTTTATATTTGACATCTCCAGATATCCCGCGAAGTCGATATCTCGCGGAAAAAATCTCGAAACAGATCTCGAACAAAACATTTCACATCGAAGAAGGATATGAGACGACAACTCATCACCCTTCTTCCACGCCATACGTAAGCTTATGACAAATGTAACTCGATCATCTTGTGATAAAAAAAGCCGCAGAGCGGCAGGGATTCAAAGCCACATACGGCCAGTCCCGAAACACGAAATGAGGCCATTTAAGGCCAAAACGTCAAACATAAAAAAAATCTCCCACAAGAGATCTAACCAAAGTCATCCTCAGAGCTCACGCTCCCTCTTCACCCGTCACTTCATTCACACCTGGAGCCACATCACGTCCGCCTTCTCCGAGCACCGGATGTTTCCCCTCCGGGCCTTCTGAACACGTCGGTAGAAAGCACGCGGATTTCAGGTCAGATAGGATGAGATCGAAATCTCCATCCACGATTGCCAAATCTCCCTTGCAGCCAGACAGTCGGGCCTCTTCGGCCTCTAAGGTCAGAGGAGTCTCGACCCGCGGGTAATGACCCAAATTCCCAGCTCTACATCCCGCCCTCAATCGTCGCCAAGGCTAAATCCCTGTTCCGGATGCATTCGAGAGAGCCCAGAAAGGTGGGGATCTTCGACAAGCGAGCTTGAAACTCAGAACGAAGAGCGTCCTTGGCCTCTCAAATCCCGCGGCTCGCTAATCCTACATAGCCCTCGATCTGACGCTGAAGACGACGCACATCCGAAGATTTGGCCTTCCTGGCTTTCTTCTCCTTAAGCAATGAACTCGCCGTCTTCCCGAGATCCCTCTGGAGCTCCCCTATCGCGACCTCAAGTTTCGACACTTTCACAGAGTGAGAATCCTTGACAGCCGTCAGCATGGCCTCGGTTTCAGACCATCTACCCTGCAGCTCCAACAACTCCCCGGCAAGACGACTGGTCTCAGAACCGCACTCTCTGATCATCCCGTCGATCAACAACATGAACTACGAAACGAGAAGAAAGTTAGGGATTCTTTGTCTTTTAGAGAAATATGTAGCAAACAAGAAAGAAAGTGAGCAACAACCCTTTCCGCGAAGCCCCGACGCTATGCTCGAGTCTCCTTGCTGCGAAGATTCCCCGTCACCACCATTGGTAAACTTCCTCTTCTGGCCCTTAGGCTGAGCAACCAGAACAACACTAGGAGCGTGCAGCGCTAGAACGAACTCCTTCCTGGCCGGAGGAGGAGGCATAGAGTCAGCAGCTCTCTCCTTATCTTCGACGAGAATCGGAGT
>NC_027756.1:25181533-25182587 GCF_000695525.1 Brassica oleracea var. oleracea
AACTAATTTCTCTCGAAAGGAGAGATGGTCGGCAACGCAAGCCGGCGCTTCGACCAGAGAAGTCGGAATCGGCGCCGGAGAAGTGGCCTCGCCCATCTCCACATCAGTACTTCGCTTGTCACCATGGGAAGAAGACATGTTAAAAACAAGAGATTTGAAGCTAGAGAGGTTTTGGAGGATTGAAGAAAGGAAGGTGTGGAGCAAATGAATGACAAGAGCTCACTACTTATAAAAGTATGGGCTCGGAATTTTATATTTCTTAATAAACACTTTATCTTGAATTTTCTTCCGTGGAGTTTGAAATAAACTTCGTTCAATACGCCTAGCTTCGCCAAAATCGTCAAACCGCCCGCTAGAGTCTCGACTCTAACGAGCTGGGGGCTAACTGTTAGGGTCGAAAACGGTTGCGACGAAGTTAACGTCCAAATCCCCGAAAAAAAAACGTAGAAACCTTCTTCGACAAATACTATTTCGAAATAGATTCTTCTTTACGAAAAGCTTTCCAGAGGAAACGCAAGTCATCGGACAAGAGCTCGAAAAGGATCGCTACGCAGCGACCGAACACGTGCTCCGCTCGGTCGCTACGTCGCGACCGAGTTTGAGCCAAGGCTCGGTCGCTACGTAGCGACCGAGCGAAATGGACGTTCGGTCGCTACGTAGCGACCGAGCGAAATGGACGTTCGGTCGCTACGTAGCGACCGAGCTCGAGTCAAAACTCGGTCGCTACGTAGCGACCGAGCTCGAGCAGGAGCTCAGTCGCTACGTAGCGACCAAGCTCTTCCGAAATGTCGATACGACATTAGTCCATGCATTCTCGTCTACCCTTCGATGCTATCTCCCGAAGACCGTAGCGAACCCATTTCACGATTCCCCGCCATTCTAAGTTATCGATCAAACTTTACCGTAAAAACCGCGGAAAGTTCGTTCTTTATCGAAAGAAGCCGTAATAAACGCTTCGAGTCGGAAGATGGCCCAAAGGGACCTAAGACATGACTTGAGGCCCAACTTACAATTTCTTAACCAACAGCCCGTGACGGTTTACGCTTGGTTCACG
>NC_027756.1:25182627-25187208 GCF_000695525.1 Brassica oleracea var. oleracea
AAATTTTGAAGATAATTACGAAGATCGGAAAAAATGGAATATCTCCATTTTTATGCTATGGCGGCTTAAGGGCAGAAGGGGAAAAGCGTAAACCGACATTGGAGCCAGTATATAAGGAGTCCTAGGCGAGAGGCATGGAGGAGGACTTTTTCAGAGCAAACTTAGCACTTAGAGCGATTTTAGGCAATTTTTCGTTTTTGTTATTCGAGCTGCGACTCAATTAGGTTTTTGCCGTCTTAGGGTTTTAGAACTAGGAATCTCGCCGACAGCTGTCATAGCCCAGGAATTTACCTTGTTGTAAACGCTTAAACGCAGATTCAGAATAAGAACTATCTTGCTCTCTTTTTCAATTTCTTATTTTATTATTGTTCTCGTTTCGTGTTCTGATTGCTTGGCGTGTGGTATTAGCAGATATCCGGGACCTCTGGAAAATTAGGGGTTTCCTAGTTTCCTTATTTAAACGGAAATTGACAGTGCGAATTTCGGTTCCCACACATATACGTACACTCGTATACTCCCAAAAAGAAATATCCGGTCCAAGACTCGATATTTTTGAAACTTCCTTTTAACACAGCGGAAAACATCCTAAAAACCCGAATGTTATCAGAACACTCTATCACACGAAAGAACACTTTCCAGGTCGAGCAAAGTTTTACTTACGTAAAAGATGGGCTTTTGCTTGCTGCGTTCTTCTCGGATGAGGACGCCGCTCACGGCTGTAACTTGTACGGCAATGTACAGGAACAATGGTTCTCATTCTACGGGTTTTGCGAGTACCGGGGGTTTGGCTAAGTAGTGTTTCAGCTGTTGGAAAGCTTTTTCCCACTCTTCGGTCAACCCGAATTTTTTATTCCTCTTCAAGGTGTCGTAGAAAGATAAACAATTATCTATTGATCTCGAGATAAAGCGGTTGAGCGCTGCAACTCTCCCAGTTAATCTCTGTACCTCTCGCTTCGTTCTTGGGGATGCAATCTCGATTAGCGCGGTGATCTGTTTAGGGTTGGCCTCGATTCTGCGGAAGGTAACGAGGTATCCCAGGAATTCTCCTGACGCTACTGCGAACCGACACTTAGCGGGGATAAGTTTCATATTGTGCAGGTTTAACGTTTCGAAGTACTCTTCGAGGTGAGTAATATGATCCCGCTCTCCGAGGGATTTCAGGAGCATGTCATCAATGTACACCTCCATTGTTTCTCAGAGTTGTTCGGAGAACATCCGGTTGACAAGTCGTTTATAAGTTGCGCCTGCATTCTTAAGACTGAACGTCGTCATCCTGTAGCAGTAAGTGTCGCGGTCAGTAATGAATGCGGCTTTCTCTTGATCATCAGGGTTCATCATGATTTGATTATACCCGGAGAATGCGTCCATAAAGGATAAGAGTTTGGTCCCTGCCGTTGCTTTGACCAACTGACCGATATGTGGCATGGGAAGCTATCCTTCGGACTTTCCGTTTTTCTTTTTGACAACGACTGGGTTAGCGAGCCAGTCGGGATACCTCACCTCTGTTATGGATCTGACTTTGAGGAGTTTTTCGACCTCGTCGTTAACCGAACCTGCGCGTTCGGGTCCCAACTTTCATCTCTTTTGGTTGACAGGTTTGAAAGTTGGGTTACCGTTTAGCTCGTGACATGTGACCTTGATGTCAATCCGCGGCATGTCCTCTGCGGCCCATGCGAACGTATGCAAGTTCTTTTTCAGTGAGCTATGAGCTTGATTTTTAGAGACTCACTTAGGTTCGCGCCGATTTCCACTCAGTGATCTGGGAATGCTTCGTCTAAGCATACCGAGATTACGGGCTTGCTGGTCGGCTCGCGTTTTGCTTCCAAAGCTTCGGCTACTCGTGATTGCCAAAAGAGTTCAGTTTTTTCTTGTTCTAGGGCGTTGTCAATGACAGACGATTTCTTTTTCTTTTGAGGCGGACACTCGGCCGATAGGTTTTTTCGTTTCAATTCCGCAGCAAAGCAAACTCGCGAGATTCTCCGATCTCCCTAGATGGTCTCGGTCCCACGAGGGGTTTGGAATTTGAGGCACATGTGGTATGTTGAGGGGATTCCTCGCATGGAATTCAGCCACAGAGTTCCTACGATCGCGTTATACGATGTGGGTCTATCGATGACCTAGAACTCCAAGATTTTTGTCACGCTGCTGTCTTTAAACGAGGGGTTGATTGTCCCGAGAGTCATGGTAGCTTCCCCCGAGAGTCCTACTTTCGAATTTGGATCTTCCGCGATTTCGGATGGAACGATTTCCATTCTTTCGAGGGTGTTTTTGAAGATGATATCGGCCGAGCTTCCGGTGGTGATAGACTATGGATTTGACCCATTTTCATCCATAGTTTATAGGTGTTTTTACTAATAATTATTATATTATAGAGTCTATTTATTATATTTATAAGATCAGGAGTGTTTTGGAGATAAGTGATGATTTTGGAGGATTTTGGAGATATTTGGAGCAAGCACCCGAGATGACCATCGAGCTCGACATCGGTCGATATTGGAGAGGAATAATCGATCGATACTCACATCTGTGTATCGATTGACAGCGAAGCGCGCAGAAAACCCGTTTGGTCACAGCCGACTTGAAGCCCAAGTCTTCACCATTTTACAAGATTACCTCTGACGAGTTTTACCCTATAAACTTTGCCGCCATGTTAGAGACAGGGTGTGGTTTTCTTGTTTTATTATTTTCACAGCAAGGTTTTTAGGATTTTGAAAGATTGGAGAAAAGATCCAAAGTTATCATTTGTGATTGGAACTCTGTTGGGGTCAAAATCGGTCACGACGGAATCGATGTCCGAAAGTCCTCAGAAAAACCGAATCTCGGTCAAATCAAAAGCCGAGAAAACGAACAGCCGAAATTGATCGCCCGGCAAGCTCGGCCGCGACATGAGCCAGCTCGTCCGGCGAGCACGGCCGTGACACGGGCCAGCTCGCCCGGCGAGCACGGCCAATTTTCCATGGACCATTCCGAACCCGGTCCCATCCCATAACATGCATCTTCGTCCGATGTTTCCGTAACTCAGTCTTCTGGTCCGTGGATACGACACCAATGTTCCGTCTAAAAACATCGTCAAAAGTATTCAGGAAGTTGGGAAGGTTATGTCTCTCGAACAGTTTCCTATTCTTCGTAGTAGAGCAGGTTACGGTTAACTTAACACCAACTGCCTCGGCTATGCGAAGACATAGGGTTCCGTTGGAAGAACCATGCCTATACCAACGGCTACTTCGCGAGTAAAATCGTAAAAACGCTTAAGTCTCGATACGGCCCAAAGAGGGTCCGAATTGCGGACAACAGCCCATCTTTGGTCCCAAAAGACTTGAACCCAAAGACTGGTATGACGGTTTATCTCGTCCGCGGAGAGAGATAAATGTCAAATTTCCGAAGATAATCACAAAGAAGAAAGAAATATGGAAAAGCCCGCTTCACGACAAATCCGGCCCGAGAAGAGATAAACCAACCTAAGGAGGAGTATATAAGGAGGACCTAGGACGAAGAGAAAAAGGGGCATTCTAAGAGCAAACTTAATACTTAGAGCAATTTAGGCTTTTCTCCGTTTTTAATATCGAACTGCGACTCGACTGGGTTAGAACTTAGGTGGCTAGACTAGCGAACATACCGACAGCCCTTGTGGCCTAGGATCTTACCTGTTGTTCACTGTTGGGGTCAAAATCGGTCACGGCGGAATCAATGTCTGAAAGTCCGTAAATATCGGCATTAAGGTTTTTACGAAAAATAAATCTTAGAAAAAGATTTATTTTTACGAAGAATCTTGCGGAGGAAACACATTCACGAAAAATCGGAGATAGACTCGAACAAGGTTGCCGCGTAGCAACCAGCGCAAAAGCTGGTCGCTACGTAGCGACCAAGCACGTACACGGCTCGGTCGCTAACCGAGCTCTCGCCGAAGATCGGTCGCTACGTAGTGTTGGGGTCGAAAACGGTTACGACGAAGTTAACGTCCAAATCCCCGAAGAAGCAAAACGTAGAAAAATTCTTCGACAAATACTTTTTCGAAATAGATTCTTCTTTACGAAAAGCTTTGTGGTAGAAACGCGAGTCATCGAACAAGAGCTCCAAAAGGATCGTTACGTAGCGACCAAACACGTGCTCTGCTTGGTCGCTACGTAGCGACCGAGTTCGAGCCAAAGCTCAGTCACTACGTAGCAACCAAACTTCCATTCCACAAAACGCTTGATCAAAACAATGTCTGAAAACACGAAAGACAAAATCGGAGTTCGCAACAATGCTGGTAAGACAACCCCAGCCGCCACTGCGCTTATGGCCAAAAAAAAAACCTAGCTGTGACTTTTCGCCAACAGGAAGTGCTACAAGACGAGCTTGCGATTTCTCTGTCTAAACATAAAGGAAAATGTTAAATTTTATCAAATCCCGTAAGTTTGGCTCATTTCCGAGCTAAAGAAGTTTCAATACGTAAGGGTTTTACCAAAACACGTTTTCTGAAAACTTTTCGAAGGGTAAAACTTGTTCTCCCAAAAACCGCAGAAAACCCCTAGGTTAATCGCGGAAAAAGGAAGCGCAGGAAATCGATTACACAGCTCGGTCGCTACGAAGCGATCGAGA
>NC_027756.1:25187376-25188167 GCF_000695525.1 Brassica oleracea var. oleracea
GACCGAGCACGAACACGGCTCGGTCTCTACGTAGCGACCGAGCACGCACACAGCTCGGTCGCTACGTAGCGACCGAGCTCAAGCCAACTTTCCACTCGCTAGGTAGCAACCTGCAAGGCCTCGGAAAGGTCCTCCTTTGCGTTCTCGTTTGAATCCTCATCGAAACGCTTTTCGTTTCGTCTCAATCGAAGTTTCCGTCGAGATTTTACGACGAAAACAAGAAGGACTCTTCTTAGCTTGCTTCCACTCGCTATGTAGCGACCTGTTAGACCTTCACTCGCTACATAGCGACCTATCAGGCCTCAGAAAGTTCCTCCCTTGCGTTCTTGTTTGAATCCTCATCGAAACGTTTTCGTTTCGTCTCAATCGGAGTTTCCGTTGAGATTTTACGACGAAAACAAGTAGGACTCTTCTTGGCTTGCTTCCATTCGCTACGTAGCGACCTGTCAGACCTTCACTCGCTACATAGCGACCTGTAAGGCCTCATAAAGGTCCTCCTTTAGGTTCTCTTTTGAATCATCATCGAAACGCTTTTCGTTTCGTCTCAATCGGAGTTTCCGTTGAGATTTTACGACGAAAACAAGTAGGACTCTTCTTGGCTTGCTTCCATTCGCTACGTAGCGACCTGTCAGACCTTCACTCGCTACATAGCGACCTGTAAGGCCTCATAAAGGTCCTCCTTTAGATTCTCTTTTGAATCCTCATTGAAACGCTTTTCGTTTCGTCTCAATCGGAGTTTCCGTTGAGATTTTACGACGAAAACAAGTAGGACTCTTCTTGGCTTGCTTCCA
>NC_027756.1:25189021-25190884 GCF_000695525.1 Brassica oleracea var. oleracea
GAAATCTTCAATCACCAAAGCATTTCTTTCAGTTTCCGTTGTACCAAGTGAGTCACGGAAAAGCATCGAAAACATTTGTGACGAAGAAAACTCGAGAATAGATGTAGCATCGTGCACAAAGAGACGCTTTCCTCTCGATGGTGGCTAGATCCACGTCTGGTCGACCAATTCGTTCCAGAAACGAATGTGTCATGAGAATCCTTTAATAAAACCTATGAAAAACGTTCTGCGACTAGATCGTAATGAAATAAACTTCGGTAACACTCCATGAGTAACTCCAAGCAAGTTTCACCTAGGATCGAAATCATAGCAGAAACATTTCTCGTGAAACCCACAGAAATAACGCTACTTTAACATATGTTTACATATGACCGATCTACAACCTTCGTAAAACCGGTCCCCGTTACTTACGCGAAAAATCCTTCGTACAATCAGACCAAGTCTTACGAAGAAACTTTCTAAAGTTAACATAACAGGCTTTACGAAGAACCATGCGGCTTGCTGGCTTATGCTTTTCTTTTTCCTCGGTCACATCCGAGAAGGCAGTCGTCCTGCCACTGACTCCACACTGGTTATGTAGCAAAACCTCTTGGGCTTCGTCTTCCTCAGGCAAAAAAGATTCGATTTTCATAAGACTACAGGTCACATTATATGAAATATTCGTCGTATAACTGAAACCTAGAGCGGAGAATCGTTTTCTACGGCTATCGGCCATATTAGCATGGATAACCCCGTCAAACTTGGCCTATCAATCTCAACAAGCGCTCTTTGGCCCTCGGTCAATTACGCCTTCCACTAAAGGTCCAAACCAATATTTGCCATCCCCAGGAAGAACAATCGTAAACTAACATGACCTTAAATGTTAAAGTACCATGGTATAATCTTTGACCTACAACATCCTTGGCTATCTGAGTGAACATATCCCTCACGCCAAGCCAAACTATTTGAGAAACCATCGCTCCATCATTTAACGGCTAAATGACAATCTACGATTTGTCTAAAAACGTCGTGTAACTATTAAGAGAATAATTATCGTATAGCCTACAGTCGGAAGTCATATGATAAATTCTTCGTAACGAAACTCAGTCCTAACAACCAAATGGTTAAAGAAAGATCTAAACTTTTCGAAAATTGACCGAGTTCAATACGCTTGACAATTCACTTTAAGCCCGCAACGTTTTACCCATAATACGCGGCATGTAAGGAAAAATCCGTAACAAAGCTTCAAGAGCTATACGAAATATCCTAAAAAATGCACGAAATAGATCTCGGAAAGCCAACACTTCACAAAGCACTATAAAGGAAAACGCTTCTTCCCATAAAAAAATTTACGCGACACCTCAGTCCGAATTCCTCGATCGCAAATCAAATTATTAGCATCCAAACAGGAACAACAATTTTGGCTGCGAACAACCGTAGTCAAACAATAACGTTTCTCAAACGCAGGGCTAAGACTAAACCCTTGCAACATCGCAAAACATCTTCAAGCCCGCGAACATTTCAAGTACGAAACGCGGCATACAAAAGAATAACAAATCTTCAGCCTCGCGAGACGTCGCAGACGCCTGAAGATTTGTTCATTGACGAAATTTCCTTCCTCGATAAAAACACTTTCTTGGAAGACCAGACAGTCGTACGCACTAACTATCCTCCGCGAAGATTCAAAACGGTATTTTTTACCATTAAGTTTGTTGCTGATCACAACGAACTCTTAACGTCCTAAATAGACTTAGCCATCTCGTGGAGATGACTCACGTACATCCGACAAGGATAATAGCGTTACAAAAGAAACCCAAAATTTTTTGTCAGCACTTCCAGGAGGCTTAAAAATTGTCCTTGGAGAGATGCTCGGTTCCAACCATA
>NC_027756.1:25191673-25193018 GCF_000695525.1 Brassica oleracea var. oleracea
GAAGATCGGAAAAAATGGAATATCTCCATTTTTATGCTATGGCGGCTTAAGGGCAGAAGAGGAAAGGCGTAAACCGACCTTGGAGCCAGTATATAAGGGGTCCTAGGCGAGAGGCATGAAGAGGACTTTTTTCAGAGCAAACTTAGCACTTTGAGCAATTAGGCAACTTTCCGTTTTTGTTATTTCGAGCTGCGACTCAACTAGGTTTTGCAGTCTTAGGTTTTTAGAACTAGGAATCTCGCCGACAGCTCTCGTAGCCAAGGCTTTTACCTTGTTGTAACGCTCATACGTGGATTCAGAATAAAACTCCTTTTGCTCTCTTTTACGATTTCTTATTTCTTTTGGTCTTTAATCGCGTGTTCTGATTGCTTGGCGTGTGGTTTAACAGATATCCGGGACCTCTGGGAAATTAGGGTTACTTTCAAATCTTTCATATTGATTGTGTTGTGCGTGGCCCATCAGATAACCGAGACCTTCAGGGAAGGCTAGGTTAACTTGGCTTTCCTCCGATTAACAAAACTCGACGGTGCGAATTTCGGTTCCCACACTTACGGAGTTGGGACACATGGAACACATTGTGAAATGCATTCATGGCCGGTGGCAAGTTTAGTTTATAAGCCACGGTTCCCACTCTCTCCATGACCATGAATGGACCTAAGTACCTCGGGTCTAACTTCCTCCTCCCAGAAATTTTGGTTCTTCCCTTGAAGGTGATCATCTTGAGATAGACCAAGTCATCAACCTCAAACTCAAGATCTTTCCTTCGTTTATCTGCATTACTCTTTTGGCGATCATGTGCCTCTTTCATCTTTTCCTTTAAGAACAGTATCTTCTCCGTGGTTTCTTGCACAATCTCAGGACCCAACATACTGCGCTCCCCTCAAAACAGGTGGAAACCTTAACGGCGAAGGTCTGGAGCAAAGCCCCGCGCGGAACCACAAGAGCCCGCAGCGGTAGAAGACTTGATTTCAAGACTCCGGGCAATCAAGCTGCACACGCGGACAAGGCTTCCTCAAGCCAAAACCATGATGAAACGCTCCACCCAGGTGCACAGCCAACTGCAGAAAACCTTCCACCTCCTACCTAGAGCAACGAAGGAGAAGAAATCGAGCGCATCGACCTGGATATAAGCGACCAGTCCGATCACTCGGACGACGGTGCTGACATCCACCCAAGAAGAACGCAAAAACCAGTTTGCTCGGCAGGACGCGTCCTTCGAAAAACCCATGACCAAGGAAGAAGAAAACCTTTATTGGGTAGAACAGGAGGAGCTGGCCGAAAAGCAGGCCAGGATCCACCGTGGCCAACACAGACAAGCTCGCAAGGCTGCCAGAAATTCTTATGA
>NC_027756.1:25193191-25193521 GCF_000695525.1 Brassica oleracea var. oleracea
AAATTCCATCGGAAGTTTCCGCCAACTTGCTTCAGAGTTTCTCAAGCAGTATTCCATGTTCATGGACAGAGAAACCTTGGACGTCGATCTCTGGAGCCTGTCTCAAAGAGAAGACAAGCTACTTCGCGAGTTCATGAACAGATTCAAGCTAGTAATGGCAAGAGTCACCGGGATCAGCGAAAAAGTGGCAATCGATGCTCTGAAGAAAACTATCTGGTACCGGTCGAAATTCCAGCAATGGGTATCCCTCAAAAAATCGAGAATGATTCAGGATGCTCTTCATAAGGCAACGGACTTCATCGTAATGGAAGAGGAGATGAAAATCCTCTC
>NC_027756.1:25193611-25196394 GCF_000695525.1 Brassica oleracea var. oleracea
AGGGCGAGCACAACTACACTATCAATTCCGAACAAGGGAAGACCTCCGGAAACACCTGGTCCAGGAACCAGCATAAGGATAACTCCTACAGCAAGTTCCACCAGACCAAAGGTCATTCCACTACGAACTGCAAAGTTCTCGGCGCAAGGCTAGCCGCAAAACTCCTCGCTGGCGACCTCACGAAGGACACTAGCATAAAAGACCTCATCCTGGATTCCGACCGCCCTCCCAGGACTGATAAAGAGTCTCCCGAGAGGGACGTACGGGCAAATCAGTATGGCGATAAACATGGAAGAAGGCAGGATGACCTTGGAGACAATAGTACCCGCCGGAGGATAAACATGATCACTGGAGAATCGAAATTCTACCGCGACTCTGTTTCATCCATCAAGGCCTACGAAAGAAAGGCGGAAACAAGTTCTAACTGGACGACTCGGTCCCTGACCGACAACGCTCCAAACGATACAATTGTTTTCGAGGAGGAGGAAACCGTCGGACTCGATAAACCTCACTGCGACCCGCTGGTCATCGACTTGGTGATTCGAGACCTCGAAGTGGGAAGAATCCTCATCGACACAGGCAGCACGGTCAATGTCATTTTCCGCGACACTCTCCGGAGAATGAACATCAAACTCTGGGAAATCATCCCGGAACCAAAACCACTGACCGGTTTTTCGGGCACAACATCAATGACCCTCGGATCGATCAAAATTCTGGTCATGGCAAGTGAAGTCACGAAAATCGTTGACTTCACCGTAGTCGATAACCCGGCCATCTATAATGTTATCATGGTAACCCCATGGATCAACGCAATGAAGGCGGTACCGTCGACTTACCACCTTAGCATCAAGTTCCCAACACCAAACAGAACAGCAGTAATCTGGGATGCCCGAAATAATCTAGGCTTTGCTTTTTGGCCGAGCATATGCTACGACAAACTCGGAACACCCCTTCGGTTAGCCCGAAGCGAGTCAGGAAAACTCAGAGTACTCCTGAAGGTTCCACAAAGAGCGATTCGGAATCACTCTCCCAGGTAACAGCTCCGGACAGCGACGCGATCCCGGAGTTCATCGCCCTACCAGCGGAAAACCCGACTCACGAAACGGCCGCCGATTTAACTAAAGCCTCAACGGCCAAAGTAACAGAATAGGCCCTATCCAACGAGTAGGAACGCCCGCAACAACAAAGCAGAACTACGAGATGGCTTGATCCTCGAAAGAGGTACGTAGGCAGCTTGTCCTATTGACAAGTTCAGCTATCCCCCTCTCCAAAAGGGGGGGGGGGGAGTGGGTACGTATACTCGTATACTCCCACAAAGTTCGGAATATCAAAACATGTACTCGATATTTTCGAAACTTTTCCAATAAACTCATTTCATTTCGGTCTCCTGATTCACTTGCAATAAGCCATAACAATCGGAGATTGACCAGAGAAACACCCAAAACAAGGGTCGCCAAAAACGCATACCTTTCAAGCAGTCCTTGGATGGGAACTAACTTAAACAACAATCACTGCGTATCAATGGTCAAGCAAGACCAAATGCATCTTCTCTACAAACGAAGATCGTAAATTTCTCACTACAAAGGATACACCTTTCGGAAAAAGCGAGACGTCGTAAATATTTTCGAGAGATATTATCCAAACACACGGTCCGTCCGCGACTCTAAAAATTTCCCGTCGATTGCCCCGATGGACAAACCCGAAACGTTCTCAAAAAAAGAACTCGTAGTCTAACCTTTCGTAAAAATAAAGGTTCTCTTACATCCGACGAGGATACCATAGCGCGCTATACAAGAAATCCGTAATTTTGGTCAGCCCTCCAGATGGTCTCTGGAGAGTGCTCGGTTCGTTCCATACAAGTCATATAAGCCGGCGCCAAGTCGCGGATATTAAATCGGAAAGAACCAGGTGGAAATCGCCCACAGGCAAAACCAGAGCCGATCAGTCGTCACACAGCCTTAGAGCCGAAAGTAAACCTAGGTCTTGCCCTAAACCCAGTCCTACTGGTCCACTAACATCTCAAGACATGATATGAGATCTTAAAAGTTTATATCTAATATGCTCACGAAACTTCGCGAAACTCCTAAAAGTTTCCGAACGCCCTCTTTCAGTAAGAGAAAACAAACAAGACGATAAACTAAGAGTTAAGATACGAAGTGACTACTCGTATCTTTCCCTCACACTTGGCAGAAGTATATACTAAAACGCACAGAATGTCAATCATTCATCATATATATAGAAGCCGCAAAATAACGGCTAGGACCCAAAGCCACCAAATGGCCGGTCTCAAAAATATAGTTCACATAGCCTCGCAAGGCCATAACACACATAAATCAAATACGGCCACACTCGGCCTAGATACATCAAACCTCGAAATAAAACTAAGGGAAATAATCCCAACAATCCTCAAAGCTTAAAGTCGAAGAACCCGCACATGGAGACCCCGAACGAGCTCGCATGCTGATCCACCTCTCCGTCCGCGACTCCGGCACCTTCATCACCGACACCGATTCCCGCTTCCGCTGTGTCCTCTGAGACCTCGATGGAATCCCAAAGTTGTCGGACCCTTCCTTCGATCGGAGGAACCAAGGATTCGGCATGGGCACACCCGTTCATAAGACCCGACATCTCAGCGACCTCGGCAGGAAAAGAGAAGTCCTCGTTCTGTGACTTGTAGAGGGTAGCAACCGAGCCATGGCACTCACGAAAATTGCCCACGAATTCTTGAGCGTCCTTAAACTCTCGAATTATGTTGCAAACAAAGCAGCCCTCCGCTTCATTTC
>NC_027756.1:25196399-25197177 GCF_000695525.1 Brassica oleracea var. oleracea
CCTCTCCTCTCCGCACGGACAAGGGCCCGAGAATGGAGCTCAGCCTGTCTTCGGCTCTGTTCTTCGACCTCCTTCCAAAACCGAAAGAGTTCTCTTTCAGCCTCCTCGGCTTTGAAGTGAGAGATACGCGACTCCCAGAAACTTCCGTCGAGCGCCGCATTGAACACCCTCATCCTCTGCACGAACTTAAGATCGGAAAAGGAAACAAAAAAAAAATATAATTTGGATCAAAGTTCAAAGGATAAACCTCGTTGATTAAGCAGGAGCCTTCGGCGACTACTTTCCTCCTCGACTCTTCGTCCAGCAACTTATGAGTAGTAAAACCGGAAGGGAGGTCGACAAAAAAGTCACTAGGACGGGGAACCTCTCTGGTTCCACTCCATTCCCATGGGGAGAAACTAGGGTTCCATTCTGGCAGCGGAAGGTTTCCCAAGACGTTCCCGGAGGCGACTCCCTTGCCTTTCCGAGACCTGATTCTCTGCCTCTGAGCGGGCACGACATCAATGACCGGTTCTACGTCATACGGAACGTCCAGAGGCTGAGAGACGGCTCGAGATCGACGGAGCTCCACGGCGCTTCGAATCCATTCGATGGTGAAGGAATTCCAGAAGAACGGCCTGCTGCGGAGAAGATCTCGCTTGGCAAAAAGATCGGTAGGAGTCGGCGGAAGGATCCTGTCACTGGAAGATAATAAAAAAATCATCTTCGCATGTCTTCAAGGTATCAAATCGAAAAATATAGCTATTCGTATTACCACGGGTGAAGTTCCACTCCCGAC
>NC_027756.1:25197271-25197601 GCF_000695525.1 Brassica oleracea var. oleracea
TTAAGATCGAAAAGCACATGCGGCAATACACCAGGAAGGCCTCATAGCAAGTAAAGAAACCTTCCGGAGGGTTCTTCGCACTCTCGTTGCCACTCGGGATCCGAAATACGACTTCACTTGGAATCTGGTAAAAATCCCTGAGAGTCGTGAGGTAGTCGGGAGAGACCATGCTCGGCGTAAGGGGCGCGTTTGGCGACCTCACGGGCCTCTTAAGAATCAGAATTTCTTTAAAAGGCGGAGGCGAGCCGGAAAGAGCTTTGTAGTACGGCATCCTTTGCTTCTTCCTCAACTTCAAACTCTTCTTTTGGGGCGATCACCTGATTGGCAGCA
>NC_027756.1:25197608-25198421 GCF_000695525.1 Brassica oleracea var. oleracea
CGGGGCGATCACCTCATTGGCAGAAGAGTCACCCGAAGATGAGTGTGAGGAAGAATTCCTCTTTGAAGATCCTTTTCTTGAAGACATTTTCTTTGAACAAAGAGAGATCTTGGAGAAAAAATTTCTATCTTGGAGGAATCTTTTCTTAAGGGAAGAAGTGAGTAAAGAATTTGAAAAACTTACTAATATAATTTTTTTTCTTTTTTATTATTCACCTTCAAATAGTTAAATAAATATATAATTTGTAAACTAAATAATAGAAAATGGTAAAAAAAAAATAACAAAAATTATGTTATTTTTAATTATGAATAAATTAATGTTGGGGTCAAAATCGGTCACGACGGAATCGATGTCCGAAATTCCTCAGAAAAAAACCGAATCTCAGTCAAAACTTCAAAAGCCGAGAAAACAAACAGCCGAAGCGGATTGCCAAAGGAGCTCGGCCGCGACACGAGCCAGCTCGCCCGGCGAGCATGGCCGTGTTGCCGGTCGAGTCGCCGGCGGGCTCGGCCGTGACACGGGCCAGCTCGCCCGGCGAGCACGGCGGTGTTGCCGGTCGACTCACCGGCGAGCTTGGCCGTGACACGGGCCAGCTCGCCCGGCGAGCACGGCGGTGTTGCCGGTCGACTCACCGGCGAGCTTGGCCGTGACACGGGCCAGCTCGCCCGGCGAGCACGGCGGTGTTGCCGGTCGACTCACCGGCGAGCTTGGCCGTGACACGGGCCAGCTCGCCCGGCGAGCACGGCGGTGTTGCCGGTCGACTCACCGGCGAGCTTGGCCGTGACACGGGCCAGCTCGCCCGGCGAGCACGGC
>NC_027756.1:25198555-25204452 GCF_000695525.1 Brassica oleracea var. oleracea
TGTCTCTCGAACAGTTTCCTATTCTTCGTAGTTGAGCAGGTTACGGTTAACTTAACACCAACTGCCTCGGCTATGCGAAGAAACAGGGTTCCGTTGGAAGAACCATGCCTATACCAACGGCTACTTCTCGAGTAAAATCGTAAAAATGCTTAAGTCTCGATACGGCCCAAAGAGGGTCCGAATTGCGGACAACGGTCCATCTTTGGTCCCAAAAGACTTGAACCCAAAGACTGGTAAGACGGTTTATCTCGTCCGCGGGGAGAGATAAATGTCAATTTTCCGAAGATAATCACAAAGAAGAAGGAAATATAGAAAAACCCGCTTCACGACAAATCTGGCCCGAGAAGAGATAAACCGGCCTAAGGAGGAATATATAAGGAGAACCTGGGACGAAGAGAAAAAGGGGCATTCTAAGAGCAAACTTAATATTTAGAGCAATTTAGGCTTTTTTCCGTTTTTACTATCGAGCTGCGACTCGACTAGGTTAGAACTTAGGTGGCTAGACTAGCGAACATACCGACAGCTCTTGTGGCCTAGGATCTTACCTGTTGTTCACGCTCAAACGCGAATTCGGAAATAAGACATCTTTGTTCTCTTTTCGCTCTTTTATGATTTATCACTTTCGAATCTTTCATATTGATTGTGTTGTGCGTGGCCAAACAGATAACCGGGACCTTCAGGGAAGGCTAGGTTAACTTGGTTTTCCTCCGATTAACGAAACTCGACTGTGTAAATTTTGGTTCCCACAAACTCCATTAATATCTATTTACTGCTCTAATGAAGTTTTCATACTTAATTTCTGTTATGAATTGCTTAGCGATGTTTGAGTAGTTCCATTTTTAGATTTTAGGGTTTAAATAGGTTAGGAGGGATTAGCCCCAACTATAGATTGATTAGTTGTGATAATCATCTTTAGGATTGTTCATTAATGCTTGTGCCTAGATTAGCTACTTAGAACCTGCCCTTGGTTTGATTGATAAAAGCGAGAGCTTTATTCTCATCCTGAAAACATTCTAATAGAACTATGTTTACTGCTATGAGCAAGGCGAGAGCTGATCTAGTGAGCTTAGTAAGCTATTATTCAACCGGCGCATAAAGCTTGACTAGAGCGCGTCGATCGATATCACACTTGAATAACCGATCGACGGAGTAAAATGTGTATCGATCGATATCCCTATAGGATTATCGATCGACACTTTCTATTGATCAAAATACGACAGTTGAGATCAATAAATCTAGTTAACAGACAAGTCAATACATGCGAGAGCTGATTATCAAGTAGTTGAGCTTTACATTATCATGCATGCAACTCATTAGGCATCTGTAGGATTATAATCCCAATTATCCTGAATAAAAATCCTAAGCCTAACTATTTCCTTTTTAAGCACCAAAACCTCAAACTAGCAATTTATATTAAAAACTCTAAAACCATCTTGCTTAACAAATCATATTAGATTTCTTAGGGTCCCTAGTTCCCTGTGAATTCGATCCCTAAGTACTACAACTCGACCTCTTATTTGAGAGAGTATAAATCACTCCTTAGGGTAATTTGAGTGGTATCAAATTTGGCGCTGTTGCAGGGGAGCTTTTGATTGCCTATTTATCTAATTTTTGTTAAGTTTCTGACATAAAATTTTTCTTGGATTTTCAGGTACATGCCCAACAATACCAGAAGCAACAAGGAAACTCAACTGCTATTCTCACCAGATCCTGCAAGTTTGGAACGTTTGATCCGCAAGGAAGCGCGCTCCTCATCGAGTGACAACAACACTTGTGTGTCGCTCGATTCTGCTCAACCATCGTCGACCCTGACTGATACTCGCTCACCACTGTCGACCGACAACACTCACCTTTCGTCGACCAACATCCTTCATCCGACATCGATCGATACTGAGCCGCAAGAGATTGTGTTGCCTTTGATACTTGTACAAGATAACAATGGAGACCTGCATGACTATGAGGGTCATCAGCGTAATACAGCAAGTCATAGGATAGATGCTCAGGGGGCTGCAATCCCTGAGCCTAATGTTAATGCTACAGGTACTACTTTACCTGTGGATGAGGCTGCGCAACCCAAAACGTTGGATGACTACAACCGTCCAGATCGATACTACACCAAAAGATCAGCCATTCGTTCTCCCACTATCGAGAGGGATTTTGAGTTGAAAGTGCAGTACTACACGCTTGTGGGACAGCTACCCTACCATGGATTAGCCCACGAGCATCCTATGAACCATCTGGAGAGGTTCGAAGATCTGATTTCTGCTATTAGAGTCGAGGGAGTCTCTGAGGACTACCTGTTATGCAAGCTCTTCAGGTACTCACTTGCTGGAGAAGTTCTGCATTGGCTCAAGCAGTTACAACCTAGATCTCTTAAATTCTAGAGAGACATCAAGAATGCATTCTTATGCAATTTCATTGATGAAGTGCGTCTGAGGACTTGAGGAGCAAGATTGCTACATTCACTCAGGAGCCTGCAGAATCTTTCAAGGGGCTCTTGGATCAGATTCAAGTTCAATCAGAGAGACTGTCCACACCATGGATTCAATGAGGTACAACTGCTCAGTACTTTCTGCAGAGGCATCGCAGTGCAGTACCAGATGGCTCTTGATGCTTCCAGCAATGGAAACTTCAATACCAGGAATCCAGAGGAGGCAGTCAAGGTTATTGAAAACCTAGCATCCAGCAAAAGCACAAAGAACATTGATTTTGAGAGGAAAAGATCTGCCACCATCCTTGGGAATGATCAGATGGTTGAGGTGAAGGCAAAGCTGGATAGTGTTCACAAGCTTCTCAGGAAGCAGGTTAGCTTTGTTGAAGATGCAGAAGCTGTAAAGGGTAGAGCATAGGAAGAAGAAGTGAACTACATTGGTGGAACTAGATTCCAAGGTTCTGGAAGCCAGGGTGGAAACAGAAACTCCTATGGAAATAGGAGTAATTTCAACCAAAATTCACAGTACCATAAACCCTACAACAACAGCTACAGCAACAACAAGAATTATGGAAGTTCCTACTATCAGAAGCCACCGCCGCCTACTCAAGAGAGCAAGATTGAAGAGATGATCGATAGGGTTCTTGAGGCACAGTAGCGAATGACAGTGGACTGCAATGGGAAGATAGATTCTGTCTACACCAACCTGAACACAAAATTTGAGACTTTGAGCACTCATGTGAAGAAGCTGGAGATGCAGGTTGTGCAGACAGGAGATTCTGTTAAGAGGCAGGAAGCTTCGACAAGAGGAGGAGGGGATGATGGGATGAAACACCATGTGAATGCCATCATTGAGGATGATTTTTGGCAAGTGGTGAAGGAAGAAAAGCTGCAAGAAGTAGATTTCGAGATAGAAAGTTTGATGAGTTTCGGCGGATCACACTGGTGTCGATCGACGCCAGACCTCGAACATCGATCTACATACACCAGTCCAAATCGATCGACAGGAACTCCAGAGCATCGATCGACGACGCCTAAGGAGTCAACCGCATCTTGCAATGTCGTGAAGATTCTAACTCACGAGGAGTCGCACCAAAATAAACACATCCGCCCAGCCCTGTTAACGTACGAATCGATCGACATGCTAAAAATAACATCGATCGATACGAAGAGGCCGACATCGATCGACGACCTCCAGCGCCTATCGATCGACGAGCACCTATTACCTAGCAAGTGCAGATGCCAAAGATAGATGTTGCACGACTTAATGCACTCATGCCCAAACCCAAACCTTCAGAATACCCACCAGAGCCCGTCAAGACACTTTCAGATGATGGAGAAGATCCTATGGAAGATGATAAGGTTCCTACTGGAAGAACCCTAAGGAGAAGAAAAAAATGTGGCGAAACATCTGAAGAGGGGGGCCAATGATAAGAAAACGGAAAGTTTCCGGAAGAGAGTCTTCAGGATTCCTATAGATAAGCCATTCGAGGATGCTTATTAAACCCACAAATTGTGGATGTTCTTCAGAGAAACCAGAGAGAAAGACGAAGACATCAGGAGAATGTTCTGTGAAGCTGGAGAAAAGATGAGGAAGAGGGTTACACTGAAGAAGAAGAGTGATCCTGGGCAATTCGCAATACCATGCACGGTGAAGGGTATTGAGTTCCCACATGCCTTGTGCGACACAAGAGAATCAGTCAGCATCCTACCTTGGGTTATGGCAGACCATCTGGGTGTGCAGGTGGAGCCTTCGCATGAATTGTACACTACAAGAAAATAAGGGTATTGTGACAAAATTTTCCGTCACAATAGAAAAGAATTCGTAACAATATCATCATTGTTACGTTTTTGTTACCAATTATTAATGGTTGCAATACGTGTGTCACAAATGTTCTGGAGTAACAAAAATGTCACAATTTCTTGCGACTAATTTTTTGTAACAAATCGTCACACATAGTTACGTTGTATATTAGTAACATAACCGTTACAATTTCTTACTTATCAAATTGTCTCAAACTGTCTTAATTTGTGACTGTTTAATGTGACAACTACGTCACCTGTAGTGACGAATCTATTGTCACAAAATGTCACTAATATAGACGACATAATAGTCTTTTTACCGTCACCAATTCTGACATTATATATTGTCCCAAACCGTCACTATTCATAACTAATTTAAAGTCTTAATTTTGTAGCCTATTATAACCAAAAAATCAGTCACAAACGTAATAATCAAAGACTAAAAAAGGTATGTATCCGTCTTCAATACATACTATAAATGTCACAAACTATGACCGTAAAATGGTAACATTTCAGTTTGAATTGGTTACAATTTCATAACGCAACTTTTCTTTATTTAAAATCTGTCACATATTTTTAATTTATTATTAAATTATTGGAACACTAGAAACTATAAATAAAAACTGAAATCAAATATCAAATTTGCAAATAATATGATATACATAAATTTCTCATAGAACTGCTTGAATTTTATTTAAATAAACGTAAGCATAAAACAACAATTCGTTTACTAAGTAAACTGAAACTGCTTGGTAAACAAAAGAAAACCAAATGAAAACCAAACTAGAAACACCAAGCTAAAACACCAAACTGAGAAACAACTTCATATGGCTGTGGTAGTATCTGTTGGAGTCAACACATTTTCACCAAAAGCAGACATCAATATTTTCTCTATTGCTTGAATCCTATTCTGAAACTGAACCTTTTCTTCATTACTCTTTTGCAAGTCTGACTCCAGCTCTTTGACTCGGTGAGTTAAAGTACCATCATCTTCATCAGCTTGTGGTGAAACTGTAGAACCATCTAGTGGCATATAAACTCCACATTGAAGTGATCCAAGTCCAAACACCCGACCTTGTTTTGATATTCCAGCAACCTACCAAACATATAACAGTTACATAAACACATATACAATTAAAATGCAAAGACAACTTTAATTAAGCAAAGCTATGCAAAGAATCAATCGTATCTCCAAATATAAGAAAAAATCACGAAAAAAAACAAATTTGAAATGTGATAGAAAATTACCTTCACATAGATTTCATTTCTTTCCTCGACAGTAAGAGGCTCTGTCAAAACCTCTCCATTAGAAGGCTCAACCAGTGACAATCTTTCTTGCACATATGCATCATATTTTTCTGCAATTAAGCATGCTCTTTCATCAACATATGTTCCATCAGATTTCTGGTGGGTTTTCTTCATCACAGCAATGAAGGAAGAGTCTTCGTTGTTTGCCACCTAAAATATTAACATAAGCTGTAAACTCATTTTAAAAGTAAAAGTAAATTCTTTTGAAGTAAAATAATATGTACACTACCAGATTATCTTGAACTTTAGCATAGGAACGTGAGCCTGATCTGTGGCTGTTGATATTTCAGTGTTGTTCTTGAACCTGTACGGATACTGTTGAGTTTGTTATATATATACTTTGTAAATCAGAAAA
>NC_027756.1:25204662-25212183 GCF_000695525.1 Brassica oleracea var. oleracea
ACGAGCAGTCCCAATCAAAGAAGACTGAAGCTGCTGCATGCCAATCTTCTCCACAGAAGAACGCCTGATCTGTAAAAAAAGTGAGCTTTTTAAGACTTGTAGTTGTTTCAGAATCAGAGATGAATCCAGAACAAAACAGAGATGAACACTTACTTGAACCAAAACGAAGAGTCCCACAGTGAAGTGCCTGGCTTCGGAATTCATGGTTTGATCTCCGACACTGAACCTGCTTTACGTGCCAATCTAAGAAGAAATCAAGAAGCAAATTCGATCTCTTCCTCTATTAGTCTCTGGTCGAGATTTGGATTGATTCTTCATTTCTTCTTCGTTCCGATCTAAAAAGGGTTAGTCGAAAAAAAAAAAGTAAATGAACAATGCAAGCTGCCTTTCGGTTATATAAACCATCTCAAAACTTAAAAGACATCAAAGATTAAATAAATAAAATAGTTTAAATTTAGTTCCAAAACCAACGCCATAATCATATAAAATATAAAACTATAACACCAAATTTAGTTAGATTCTTCATCTGTTAACTCATAATCATTATTTTCATCATCAGCATCTGATCTTAATTCCGCTTCTTCTTCTTTTACATCTTCGAGATTTTTAGTTTGACCATTTTGATTGACTAATGTCTCGACATGTAGTACATCAGTAGAAACAACCGAATTATCATCGCTATGTTGCATTGCAATGTTATCATATGTGCATATCATGTTTAAATACAGAGAAGAAGAAAACTAAATGGGAAAGTATACAATCACAATCACGAGTAATGAGATAATATACTAATTTAATGATTCCTAACTTTATCATTGAAATCTTGAACAAGATGAGATCCAACGAGCCACTTGCATAGTGTAGCGAAACCAGCTATTGTAACGTATTTGCTATATTTTTAAGTCACAACTTACAACATTTTTTTTGTCATTGTTTCGTAGGAATTCGTGACAACCATTTAATTTTTCTATCGTCATAAACGACGACACAAGATACAGTCACATATTCGTCGTATTGGTAATAGTAAACGTAGTCACCATTTTGTCACGACAATTATTACGTTTATTTTCGTCTTATATATGTCACTAATTGTGACAACATTTTGTTACAAAACAAACAGTCACGATATTGTGACGAAGAAGCTACTTTTTTGTAACGTAAAATATAAGTAACAAAATAGTTTCTATTATGTCACAAATATGTGACTGGAAATTTTAGTCTCAAAAAATTGTAACAATAGCCCCTTTTTTTTGTAGTGTGTTCACTTTTGTGGATTGTTCCCAGAGGAATTCAGGAGGAATTGTGAGAGACCTAGAGGTGCAGATTGGTGATGCTCTAGTTCCAGTTGATCTCCATGTATTGGACATCAAGTTAAATTGGAACTCTTCTCTACTACTTGGGAGAGCTTTCTTGTCAACAGTGGGAGCAGTGTGCAACTTGCAAACCAACCAGTTGTGTCTAACACTCATCGATCCTAATGCCCACTACGACCCTATCCTAGTCAAGACACCACAGACGATCTTCAGAAGAATCAACGTACCAAGAATCATTGGAGCTTGCCATTGTGGAGCCGAGTACGAGACAGAATACTCAGCATCGATCGAGACTCACACAGCAACATCGATCAACAGTGGCCATCAGAAATCGACCGACATACCACAATGAGAATCGGTCGATAGTCGTCCAGATGATTGGGAGAATGACTACTACAATCCCGCTATTGCCGCATACACCAGACAACACATGCACACAGAAGAGTCTGATGAAGACTATGTTGAGGAACGAGCTACTGAGTACAGAGCCATCCTTGATGAGGAAGATAAACTATTACATCATTCCTCCTGGAAAAGGAATGCACCATCGATCGACATGACAAGCTGGCCATCGATCGACACTCAACCTCATCAACGATACATAAAACGAGCATCGACCAACACTGAAGTCAACCGTGCACAAGAAGGAGACTACTCGATTGGCAGTTTGGCAGATGAACACCACCACGAAAGCTTTCAGTAGAAACAGCAACCTACACCAGTAGTAGATAAACTACAAGACAGTTTCACAGACGAGGAGCTGCTCAACATGCAAAGACGCGATGAAACAGATCAGATTCTAGCAGAAGCTGCTTGGGAAAGAACTCGTTTCAGCCATTCGATCAACAGGGCAATCCTCCCATCGATCGACACTCATTACCAACAATCGATCGACAACAACAATGCAACATCGATCGACAACCGTCCAATACCGAAAACCACCGTAAGCGAAAAAAATAAATTCATTAACCAATATCTAACTCCAGACGAATTTGGTATTTTCAGAGAACCTGATGGCTACGCAAAAGCAATAGACGGCCGCACACTACATGTATCTCGAGAAGATATCGCAGATATCCTTCAGACAGCCAATGGGGCAGACAATCTGTTCATGCATCAACGCAGCAATCCAGAACAGAAGGCTACAATGGAGTTCTATGACACAGCTGGTGGCATAGACAACGGATTCATACAAAGATCTCGCCATCCAACTTAAACATCGATCGACGTTGCCGTCCCAACATCGGTCGACAGACAGCTAGAATTCTGCAGAAGAGCTTTTGATTCCCACAGTACCAGGAGATTCTACTGGGAAGAAAAGGATCAGTATGGCGTCTACAGAGATGAACAGGGATACGCCAGAGATCTAGATGGAAACACCATTCGCCTTCACAACACGGATGTCAGAAGAGTTCTGAAAGAGCTTCGAGAGATGATCCAAGCTACATATGTCTTTCTATGGGAAGAAAAGGATCAGTATGGCGTCTACAGAGATGAACAGGGATACGCCAGAGATCTAGATGGAAACACCATTCGCCTTCACAACACGGATGTCAGAAGAGTTCTGAAAGAGCTTCGAGAGATGATCCAAGCTACATATGTCTTTCTAAACATGCTAACCTATTCACACAGACAAAGCTGGTACCAGAGATCTACACCAAGGGCGAGATCAATGAGATGTTCTATAGAGTATGTGGAGAACATGAGAAGAACAAAGAAGCTTTCCAGATGAAGCTTGATGGTGTCTACTATCCATTTAATGATAGTATCAGTTGGCAAACTACTTGCATCGAGGAGATGAAGCAAGACATAGCCAGAATTCAGCACGCGACCGACGTTGCTCGACCTCCATCGATCGACAGCAGACAACCTCCATCGATCGACAGCAGACAACCTCCATCGATCGGCAGGCATCATCGCACATCGATCGACAATCAGATGCCAACATTGGTCGACAATGATCCACCACGCCCACATACGATGAAGTCTCAACAAAACTTTCACACCAGGGAAGAGATAAATCAGTTGGTAGAAGAGATCTATAGAGCTCTGGAAACTACAGAAGAGATGCTTGATGGGAGATGTCATGACATCTATTTCCCGCTGGATCTTAGCATTGGTGCTTTGACTTCCAAGATTGAAGCTATACAAGGGGAATTGGTGTAAATTCAGAGTTACATTGCCCGTCGACCAGAAGCATTGTTATCGATCGACAGACGCAATAACATATCGACCGACATTCGCCATCGAACATTAGTCAACGACGCTACAAACGAGGCCGGCTAGTACCAAAGATGACATCAGACAAGTCCGACACACATTACCATGGAGAGGAGATCTCAGCTGATACTTACGCCACACTTAGGAGACATCAGTTCAACCTGGGGGTCTTGAAGAAAGATTGCAGAGGATGGAAAACACAACTACAACAATGAAAGAAAAATGGCGTAGAGGGGATGAAGCTATGAGAGACTTCACTGGTACATGGTCCAACAAGCGCAAAGAAGAAATGGATACTTGTTTTCCAACAAGTCCCAGTTCTCAACACTATAGCCAATTCACCTCCAAAGTCAAGCTAAATGACTATAACAAAGCGTTGAGTGGGAGGCAACCCACTATTAAGTAATATTCATTAAGTTTTTATTAATATACTATTTATGTTGGTTTTTAATTATTGGCATGAGAAGATCCAAGTAGACGATTGCCATGAGAATCGACGAACGAGAAGCTGTCGACATCGATCGACATTTTCTAACCTGCCGTGACCAATATCAACATCCCTACATCGGTCGATATCCATTCCGGTCTGGTATATCGTTCTTACTTGTTACATTGAGTCCTTATGATTTATTTCTCACCATACCTCCGACTGAGTTTACACTGGGGACAGTGTAGTTTAAGTCTGGGGGAAGGTTTACTGATATTTATTTACTTATTAGTCTTATCAATATGTTTTCAAAATTAGGTTATTATTGAGTCAAGAAAGGGATTATGAACTTTTAGATTTTTCTAGATATCTAACCACTCTTTAGCACCATTCTAGCCTTACTAGGTGCAGATGGTACTAAAGATACTAAAGTGGATCAACCTGTCAAGTATCCACTCTTGCTGAGAATGTTTTGAAGGAACCAAAGCTGACCTCCAACACTAAACTTGACACAACTACTTGTCTTGGGGCTTGGTATGCATGGGATCAGATTCTTCAAACAAGTCTGGAAGGTAAAGCCTTGTGTATATAGATTTACCACCTTTTCTCTCTCTATTTTCGAAATTATAGATATATAGAATTAAAAAAAAAATTATTATTATAATATATATATAGAGATTTATTAGAAAGGAATTCGAACATGACTTGGTGGCTACAACCACTAAGGCTTGCTTCATAAGAATTTCATAGGTAAAGGATTAGAACAAGACTTGGTGGCTACAACTGTTGAGGCTTGCTTCACAAAGAATACTAGGATATAGGTCAAAAAGAAGTGAACAGGACTTTGTGGCAACCACCATTAAGGCTTGATTCATGGAAGCATGTCCAATCTTGGTCAATGATCTTGCTAATATAATCAGACTTTGCCTAGGAGAGAAAAGTTAGTAGAGAGAGAGAATAGGAACTAATGTTTACCTGCAGGTCCAGATACTTGTTTGAAAGTCCTTGCATCCTGTGATCGATACCCCCAAGGTAAAGCCTGCACTTTTATTTATGTTAAGAAATGATGTTGGTAGAGTAGAATGTCAGACAAGATTTGCTAAGTTGTTGGCTACATGAATTTGGTTGCTAAGTTAGGATATGGTATAATGTGCTTTTGGGATTAGGACTTCTCAGATGTGGATTGCAATATTGTAGAGGTGATGATTCTAAGTTTTAAATCATGCGAGTCCCTGCTATTTTAAACCTCTTTCAGAGAGACTGCCTGTTTGTTGTGCTTGAGGACAAGCAAAATGGTAAGTCTAGGGGAATTGATTGACTATGGATTTGACATATTTTCATCCATTGTTTATATGTGTTTTTACTAAAAATTATTATATAATAGAGTCTATTTATTATATTAATAAGATCAGGAGTGTTTCGGAGATAAATGATGATTTTAGAACATTTTGGAGATATTTAGAGCAAGCACCCGAGATGACCATTGAGCTCGACCACCGGTCGATATTGGAGAGGAATAATCGATCGATACTCACATCTGTGTATCGATCGACAGCGAAGCGCGCAGAAAGCCGGTTCGGTCACAGCCGACTTGAAGCCCAAGCCTAATTATATAAGCTTTGCCGCCATGTTAGAGGGAGAGTGTGCTTTTCTTGTTTTATTATTTTCACAGCAAGTTTTTTTGGATTTTGATAGATTGGAGAGAAGATCCAAAGTTATAATTTGTGATTGGAACTCCATTAATATCTATTTACTATTCTAATGAAGTTTTCATACTTAATTGATGTTATGAATTGCTTAGATATGTCTGAGTAGTTCCATTGTTAGATTTTAGGGTTTAAATAGGTTTGGAGGGATTAGCCCCAACTATAGATTGCTGAGTTGTGATAATCATCTTTAGGATTGTTCATTAATGCTTGTGTTTAGATTAGCTACCTAGAACCTGCCCTTGGATTGATTGATAAAAGCGAGAGCTTTATTTTCATCCTGAAAACATTCTAATACATAAAACGAGCATCGACCGACACTGCCTACTACAAATCGATCGACACTGAAGTCAACCGCGCACAAGAAGGCGACTACTAGATTGGAAGTTGGGCAGATGAACACCACCACGAAAGCTTTGCAGTAGAAACAGCAACCTACGCACCAGGAGCAGATAAACTACAAGACAGTTTAACGGACGAGGAGCTGCTCAACATGCAAAGACACGATGAAACAGATCAGATTCGAGCAGAAACTGCTTGGGAAAGAACTCGTTTCAGCCATCCGATCGACATGGCAATCCGCCCATCGATCGACACTCATCACCAACAATCGATCGACAACCGTCCAATACCGAAAACCACTGTAAGCGAAAAATATAAATTCAATAACCAGTATCTAACTCCAGACGAATTTGGTATTTTCAGGGACCCTGATGGCTACGCAAAAGCAATAGACGGCCGCACACTACACGTATCTCGAGAAGATATCGCAGATATCTTTCAGACAGCCAATGGAGCAGACAATATGTTCATCAATCAACGCAGTAATCTGTTCATGACTTTGTGGCAACCACCATTAAGGCTTGATTCATGGAAGCCGGTCCAATCTTGGTCAATGATCTTGCTAATATAAGCAGACTTTGACTAGGAGAGAAAAATTAGTAGAGAGAGAGGATAGGAACTAATGTTTACCTTCAGGTCTAGATACTTGTTTGAAAGTCCTTGCATCCTCGATACCCCCAAGGTAAAGCCTACACTTTTATTTATGCTAAGAAATGAGGTTGGTAGAGGGGAATGTCAGACAAGATTTTCTAAGTTGTTGGCTAGATGAATTTGGTTGCTAAGCTATGATATGGTATAATGTGCTCTTGTGATTAGGACTTCTTAGATGTGGATTGCAATATTGTAGAGGTGATGATTCTACGTTTCAAATCATGAGAGTCCCTGCTGGTTTAAACCTCTTTCAGAGAGACTGCCTGTTTGTTTTGCTTGAGGACAAGCAAAATGGTAAGTCTGGCGGAGTTGATAGACTAAGATTTGACCCATTTTCATCCATAGTTTATAGGTGTTTTTACTAATAATTATTATATTATAGAGTCTATTTATTATATTTATAAGATCAGGAGTGTTTTGGAGATAAGTGATGATTTTGGTGCATTTTGGAGATATTTGGAGCAAGCACCCGAGATGACCATCTAGCTCGACCATCGGTCGATATTGGAGAGGAATAATCGATCGATACTCACATCTGTGTATCGATTGACAGCGAAGCGCGCAGAAAGCCCGTTTAGTCACAGCCGACTTGAAGCCTAAGCCTTCACCTTCACCATTTTACAAGATTACCTCTAACGAGTTTTACCCTATAAGCTTTGCCGCCATGTTAGAGGCAGAGTGTGCTTTTCTTGTTTTATTATTTTCACAGCAAGGTCTTTAGGATTTTGATAGATTGGAGAAAAGATCCAAAGTTATAATTTGTGATTGGAACTCCATTAATATCTATTTACTATTCTAATGAAGTTTTCATACTTAATTGATGTTATGAATTGCTTAGCCATGTCTGAGTAGTTCCATTGTT
>NC_027756.1:25212238-25213621 GCF_000695525.1 Brassica oleracea var. oleracea
TGTGTCTAGATTAGCTACCTAGAACCTGCCCTTGGATTGATTGATAAAAGCGAGAGCTTTATTCTCATCCTGAAAACATTCTAATAGAACTATGTTTCTTGCTATTAGTGATAGACTATGGATTTAACCTATTTTTATCCATTATTATATAGCCTATTTATTATATTTATAAGATCAGGAATGTTTTGGAGATAAGTGATGATTTTGGAGCATTTTGGAGATATTTAGAGCAAGCACCCGAGATGACCATCGAGATCGACAATCGGTCGATATTGGAGAGCTAGAATCGATCGATACACAAGTCATTGTGTCGATCGATAGTGAAGCGCGCAGAAATCCCTTTAGGTCACAGCCGACTTGAAGCCCAAGATTTTACTATTTTACAAGATTGCCCTGACGAGTTTTACCCTAATTATATAAGCTTTGCCGCCATGTTAGAGGCAGAGTGTGCTTGTGCTTTTGTTTTGTGGTCTTTTTGTGTTTTATTGTTTACTGATAGATAGGAGAGAAGATCCAAAGTTATAATTTGTGATTGGAACTCCATTGATATTTATCTTATTTATTCTATGTAGTTTTTATATCTAACCATTGTTATGAATTGCTAAGCCATGTCTGAGTAGTTCTCTTGTTAGATTTTAAAGTTTAAATAGGTTAGGAGGATTAGCCCCAACTATGGATTGCCGAGTTGTGATAATCATCACTAGAATTTGATACCACTCAAATTACCCTAAGGAGTGAATTACTCTCTCAAATAAGAGGTTCAGTTGCAGTACTTAGGGATCGAATCCACAAGGAGCTAGGGAACCTATTAAATCTAGTCAGGTTATTAATTCTAGGTGTTTGTTGTTTTATGGGTTTAAAAGTAAATAGCAATCCTAATTGAGCAAGATCAGGGCTTCTATTCAGGTGTTAGAGATTATAATCCTATAGATGTCTAACAGTTGCATGCATGTTATATTAGAGCTCAACTCCTTCATCACAGTGATCAGCGATGACAATGTTTCATTGGTTAACTAACTAGATCTTGGATATCAACTGTCGTCTTTTGATCACAAGAAATTGTCGATCGATGATCCTATATGGATATCGATCGATACACCTTTCACAATATCAATCGATTGTCAGATGACGATATCGATCGATAGCTTCTAGTTAAGCCATAGGCGCAGGTTGATAATGTTCACTAGTCTCCTAAATCAGCGGTTAGCTCTCTCTAGCAGTCCTAGCATGACAGATTAGATTCAGGACAGGATGATCAAGGATGCTTAACATATGCAAATTCCTAGGTTCAATATTCTAGTTAGCATGGCTAGAACAAGCATTAAGAACAATCAATCAATGAATATCACAACTAAGCAATTCTATAGTTGGGGCTAATCCCTC
>NC_027756.1:25215011-25225783 GCF_000695525.1 Brassica oleracea var. oleracea
GGTTGGCTACGGTCTTCGGGAGATAGCATTAAAGAGTAGACGAGAATGCATGGATTCGTGTCATATCGATTTTTAAGAAAGCACGGTTGCTACGTAGCGACCGAGCAGTGTACGTGCGACCGAGCTTTGGGGAGAGCTCGGTCGTTACGTAGCGACCGAGCCGTGTACGTGCTCGGTCGCTACGTAGCGACTGAGCTTCGGTGAGAGCTCGGTTAGCGACCGAGCCATGTACGTGCTTGGTCGCTACGTAGCGACCAGATTTTCCACTGGTTGCTACGCGGCAACCTTGTTCGAGTCTTTCTCCGATTTTTCGTGAATGTATTTTCTCCGCAAGATTCTTCGTAAAAATAAATCTTTTTCTAATAATTATTTTTCGTAAAAATGTTCATGCCGATTTTTACGGTCTTTCAGACATTGATTCCGTCGTGACCGATTTTGACCCCAACAGTTAGCCCCCCAGCTCGTTAGAACCATGAGCTTCTAGCGTGAGGTTTTAGCGAGTGGCTTGGCAAGTTAGGTGAGTTAGGCAGAATTAATGGTCGAAAAGTTTCGTGGCAAGTGGTCTTCTCGCTCTTCTACGAGTAGAACGCGATAAGATTGGGGCTGCGCCTTATGACGGCTGCCTACGTACCCTTGTTGAAGGGATAAAGCCTTTCGTAGTTCGTCTTGGAATAAAGGTTCTTATGACTTGTTTTCCAGCGAGACCTTTACGGTCTAGTTTTTATGTAGCGGTTATCAGGCGTGTTGCTGCCGATGGCATTTTATATGGGTGTAGAAGGAAGACTATGAGTTGTCATCTCGTAATCTAACTCTGTGTGAACTGCTATATCCGTGATCTGTTTCGAGATTTTTCCGCAGTGTGTAAATCTTGCGGGATTTCTGAAGACGCTCGAATATTGGCAAAGAGACAAATTTTGGGATCTCGTATCAAGGTTTTTGATACTATGCCTAGAGATGTTAGATACCAGTGCGCTGGGTTTAAGTTTGAAATCTTGTGAGTCCCTGCTGTTTTTAAAACCTCTTTCAGAGAGACTGCCTGTTTGTTTTGCTTGAGGACAAGCAAAAGGGTAGGTCTGGGGGAATTAATAAACTATGGATTTGACACATTTTTATCCATAGTTTATGTGTTTTTACTAATATTTATATTATTATAGAGCCTATTTATTATATTTATAAGATAAGGAACGTTTTGGAGATAAGTGATGAATTTAGAGCATTTTGGAGATATTTATAGTAAGCACCCGAGATGACCATCGAGATCGACAATCGGTCGATATTGGAGAGCTAGAATCGATCGATACAGAAGTCATTGTGTCGATCGATAGCGAAGCGAGCAGAAAGCCCTTTTGGTTACAGCCGACTTGAAGCCCAAGATTTCACTATTTTACAAGATTGCCCCCTGACAAGTTTTACCCTAATTATATAAGCTTTGCCGCCATGTTAGAGGCAGAGTGTCCTTGTGCTTTTGTTTTGTGTTTTTTTGTGTTTTATTGTTTACTGATAGATAAGAGAGAAGATCCAAAGTTATAATTTGTGATTGGAACTCCATTGATATTTATCTTAATTATTCTATGCAGTTTTTGTTATGAATTGCTTAGTCATGTCTGAGTAGTTTTCTTGTCAGATTTTAGGGTTTAAATAGGTTAGGAGGGATTAGCCCCAACTATGGATTGCCGAGTTGTGATAATCATCATTAGAATTGTTCATTAATGCCTGTCTCTAGATTAGCTAACTAGAACTTGTCCTAGGATTGATCGATAAAAGCCATAGCCAATTCTCACTCTGAAAACATTCTAATGGAACTTCGTTTCTTACCTATGAGGAAGGCGAGAGATGATCTAGTAAGCTTAGTAAGCATTCATTCAACCTGTGCATAAAGCTTAACTAGAGCGTGTCGATCGATATTATACTTGAATAATCGATCGACGGTGCAAAAGGTGTATTGATCGATACGCCCATTGGATTATCGATCGACACTTTCTATAGATCAATATAACGAGAGTTGAGATCATAGATCTAGTTAATAGTCAACTAGTCAATGCTCGCAAAGGCCGAAAGACTTTTTGACTAAATAGTTGAGCTTTACATTATCATGCATGCAACTCATTAGGCATCTATAGGATTATAATTCCAACTTGCTTTTTCTTTTTTAAGCACCAAAACCCCAAACTTGCTATTGAACAATTATTTGTTCAATATATAAACTGGAATTTACTTTTAAAACTCGTAAAACATCTTGCTTGACAAATCATATTAGAAACTCTAGGTTCCCTAGCTCACTGTGAATTCAATCCCTAAGTACTACAAGTCGACCTCTTATTTGAGAGAGTATAAATCACTCCTTTGGGTAATTTGAGTGGTATCAATGAGCAAGGCAAGAGCTGATCTAGTGAGCTATAGTGAGCTTAGTAAGCCATTATTCAACCTGCGCATAAAGCTTGACTAGAGCGCATCGATCGATATCACACTTGAATAATCGATCGACGGAGCAAAAGGTGTATCGATCGATATCCCTATAGGATTATCGAACGACACTTTCTATTGATCAAAATACGACAGTTGAGATCAATAGATCTAGTTAATAGACAAGTCAATACATGCGAGAGCTGATGGACTTGTTGATGAAGTAGTTGAGCTTTACATTATCATGCATGCAACTCATTAGGCATCCGTAGGATTATAATCCCAATTTTCAACCCTAAGTCTAACTATTTCTTTTTTAAGCATCAAAACCTCAAACCAGCTATTGAACAAATATTTGTTCAATATAAAACTGCAATTTATATTAAAAAAAGTCTAAAACCATCTTGCATAACAAATCATATTAGATATCTTAGGTTCCCTAGCTCCCTGTGAATTCGATCCCTAAGTGCTACAATTCGACCTCTTATTTGAGAGAGAATAAATCGCTCCTTAGGGTAATTTGAGTGGCATCATGTGTCGACCAATATCCTTGCGACATCAATTATTCTGAATTGTCAGCTCGACGACAAGGAGATCGTTGAGAGGTTTGTCGGATCGATCGTTGCTCTTTCCTTGAAGGAGATGACATTGCCACCCGTTTGATTAGGCATATCGTGTCTCAGTCGTTTGGCGATCTTTGAGTTAGAGAATCCGACGCCCTCCTCCTTCTAGCGCCAAACTGTGGGTACCAAAATTTGCACTGTTGATTTTCCGTAAAATAAGGAAAGATTGAAACCCTAAATTTCCCAGAGGTCCCGGATTATCTGTATAAGCAACGAAAAACGAAAGAGACAAAGATAACAGAATATCGGAAGTAAATTGCACGGCGGCGTATTATTGATTGACAAAAGAATGAGATTACAAGATTTTCGTGAGACAAGACGGACATAGTTTTGCTAGCTAGGTTAATCGTAGAACAAAAATGAAAAGAGTCTAAGTAAAATCGAGCCGCCAAAATTCTAAGTTTTCCTAAGCTAGCAGACTTTTTCTAGGTCTCCAAAAAATCCTCCTCTTTCGCCCCTGGATTTGGCTCCTCTTATATATCCTCTTAGGTCGGTTCCTCCTTCCTTTTTTGTCGATTCCGAAGAACATTCAAATTCCTCGTATAGGCAATTCTAGGTGTTTAGCTAACAATTATCGCCATATACGATCAATCCGAATGTTATTCGAGAAAACAAGTTCTTGTGGTTTCTAAATCGTAAAGTTCCAACAAAATTTCCGATCGAGACGAAACAAGAGCGAGTTCAATACAATCTTGGGAGAGGAGCCTTCTGGACAGGACGAGAATAGCGCGATCGTTCCAGCTCAGCCATCCGCCGAACTGGACTGATCCAGTTCGGCGGATGGCCGAGCTGGTTACGCGTTCGATCCAGCTCGGCCATCCGCCAAACTGGACTGGTCCAGCTCGGCCATCCGCCGAACTGGACTGGTCCAGCTCGGCGGATGGCCGAGCTGGTCGTGCGTTCGATCCAGTTCGGCCATCCCCCGAGTCGGATGGGATCATTTTGTCGAACGGATGAGCTGGACTTTTTTTTTTTAGTTTCGGGGTTCGTCTCTCTTTGAAACCTACGCTCGAGAACTTTTTTCGAGAGTATATCGAGCAAGTCTTCGTGAGGAATGGTGATTTTAGATGTTGATTTCGAGATAACCGTTTTTTACCCCAACAATGATGTATTTGGAGCAATTTGGAGACTTTTTGAGAGCTTTGCTGGAAACAGAGAGTCTTTTATTTGTCAGAATATCGACCGAAGATTACCAAGCACAATCGATCGATGAAGGACTCGTATCATCGATCGACGGCGAAGCCACCCGCGAGTTAATGACAGATTAGAAGATTATAAGTTTCATAAAAGTTCCAATAATTACATTTTAAGTCTCTGGCCGCCTGTTAGGCTATATTATTAGGGTTTTGTATTATTTTAGAGGCAGACTTGCCTAGAGACCTTTGAGACCTAGTTTGGAGAGAAGCAACAAACCACCATTGGAGGGAGAGAGAGCTTAGGATTGGAGAGACAGATCTGAACTACAAAACATAGAAGATCTTGAACTCCCTTGCTTCTATTTACTCTATTGCTTACTCTTGTTATTCATTTTATTTAAGTATTATTCAGACCATCATAACCATGTGCCTTATGAATATGTCTAAGTAGTCTTACTGTTAGATTTAGGTTTCTCAATAGGTTGATATATGTATTAATAACTTGTACTGTTGCTAGGGTGTTTAAAAATATAGTTCTTCATCTAGTTATTCTTAAAGCTAAATTTAGGATTGATCACCCTTTAAACTTAGATCTTAGGATTAATTGAGAACAAGTCATAGCTTGACTCAATACCAGAAAATAAACTATCATGATCGAACTGACTAGATACACACGAGAGTTGTTCTAGTAAGTTAGAGAATACTTATCAAACCCGTCCGTAAAGCTTTCTGGAAGAAGCATCGATCGACGCAATGATAGTTCTGTCGATCGATATTTTGAAAAGTGTATCGATCAATATTCTTTACGAATCATCGATCGACACTTTCTCGCGATTAACATGCGAGAGTTGAAATCCAAGATCCAGATTAGATAATCTAATTGATTATACCTATGTTTGAGTTCGAGAACAATTAATATCAATAAACCCCTAAAATCCCAAATTAAGTTATTTATTTATCATACCTGGGAAAATACCTGAATCTAGCTATTTTACCAACTGTTAACAACCTCAAATCAAACCAATCGAGCAACTGCCTTGCTCACCAATTCATTTTCTGCTTTAAAACCTATTAATCTAGCTTTATTTGGAAGACTATCAATCTATTGTATAATCCTAGAGTCACTGTGGATTCGATCCCTAAGTACTACATCTGAACCTCTTATTTGAGAGAGTAATTCACTCCTTAGGGTATTTTTGAGTGATATCAATCCCTAAAACCCGATTCATAGAAACCTTCATAAACTGGTACTTCGTCGACATCAAAGTCCGAAACCCTATCAATAGGACCCATAACTCGAATGTCGACGTCGTCGGAAAGCTGATACTTCTCTCTCCAGCTCGCGACCTCCTCCACCCTTATTATCGAAAGGGAACCAACGAGGTGCAATATCTCCGCCTCAGCAGCTGGCGGCGCGCCGTCGACGATAGCATGACCAAGACTTTCGATTTCAGAAGTCAGATCTGTTAGGGTATTTTTGTGTACAAGCGATCCGTGCTCAGCTCTAAGGAATGATAGGAGGAAGGAGACGCGTCGTTGAGTGTATTCTCCTGGTTTGATAGTTGATAAACCATGAGATCCTGCTCTTAGGATACTGCCATATGGGTATAGGCCAGTATATGTCGTTGGTGCCTTAGTAGCAGCAGGGGAGATTGGTCGTTAGGCAGGGGCTGCCTACCGATAGTGAAGATCTCAGGGTCTTCTTGATCTATGATTGATGATTCCGAATACCAGGGTCGGTCCTTGGGTGCCTCCTGATCTGTAATTGATGGTTCCGACCATTAAGGGCGGTCCCTGAGCGTCTAGGTGTGGAACCGTGGAAGGTGTTTGGGTTTATAGCTGCATCCTTCAGTGGGACTTTCCTACGTACCCTTCAGTGAGGGATCAAGCCGTTCGTAGTTCATGTATATGGAGGCACGGAGCCTTGATGGGCGCGGAGCCTGATGGAGGCACATAGCCTGATGGAGGCGCGTAGCCTAATGGAGGCATGTGGCCTAGGGAGCACGGGGATCTAGGGGTCACATAGCCTAATGGGCACGTATCCTTGGGAGCACATAGCTCTTTAGTTGGTAGGAGTTATCTGTTCTAGGGGGCACATGGCCGGAACAGAAGGTAGACCTGTCGATATGCTGTAGTGAGCATGATGTGTCGAGGTGCTTCAGTGAGCATGGCGGGACCGTGCTGATGAGCTGGAGATCGTGGCCTGAGCCAGTAAGTAGAGTTGTAGACGTGCTGCAGGGAGCATATATCTTCATCTAGTTGAAAGTAATCGCATGGATTCGTCGGTTATAAGCCTGTAGATGAAGATGGTCTTCTAGGTGCGAAACCTTGCCTTCGCGGCTGTAGAATTGGTGTTTCTCTGGTTATGGACGTCTTGGACCCCTTTCTTTTGGTTTCGAAACCTATATTTATAGTGGAGGTCGTGCATCTCTCTTTGGATTTGAAAATATTCATTATATCCTTAGATAATATAATATATCCCTTTTTCTTAAGGGAGGTCATATGTATTGGAATACTTCCTCTTTCCCTCTTGTCCAAGCTGGTTATCTTATTAAAGGAAGATTTTCATTTATCCAAAGGCAGGATAAATCACTCGGCCTGGAAGCCGGAGGCTGTAGGCAGGGACCCGGACTCGGGGGCAGGAACCCGGAACCTGGAGGCGGGAACCTGGAAGCCGGAAGCTGGAGTAATCTCTTAATGGAATATTTTTCTCCAACAGTATGCCCCTTATTTTCTGGTTTCATGTTTGAAGGTAGGAAATAACATGGTTTTCTTTATAGGACTTCGTGAGTTGCTCCGTAGTATCAAGTTCCTCGTTGAGTTTGGAGTAGGACGTCGGCTCGTAGCCTGGGCCGTCAAACTTTATTATCGATAGTGCTCAGATGTACTTGCGCTCGGTCTGAAAGAATTCACAACCTGATTGGAGATGTATGGCCTGGAGAATGGGTAGTAATCCTTGACTCGATACAGACACGTGTTCTAGATCAGGTAGTGTATTCGTCGGTTAACCCAATGGGCATGTTGTCATGGCCTGGACGAATGTATATAGACTTACAGACATGCTTCAATGGGAATGTGTTTGGTCTGAGTGAGGATGGTCACATGGATGTAATTTTACCCTCGATTCTGATGGCCTTGAAGTGGATAATCAGGAAGAACCACCATGTAGGACCTAGTAAATGCTCTAAGGGCGGACATCGCTGTTGCGCAGGATCAAGTTGAGCCTGTAAGACTTTCCTCTTCTCCTTTATAAGGATGAGACGTTGCCCCCATGGTGGGGATTGGTCGGAGTTAGCCGAAAGTTTGATGGAGAAGCCATGAACGTCTGCATAAAGGGTGATGCTTCGGCTAATACCCCAGATGCTTGTGATGCTCCTGTAGCTATACTCGGCCTTAGTTCAAGCAGGACTTCAGTTTGCATTTCTTGAGGCTCTCTGAATCGTGTGGAGGAGTGTATGGGTCAGGACCCAGGAGTTCTGAGAGGGAGAATCTTGGCGAGGCTAAGTATTAGGGGGATGAGGAGGTTTAATAAGACCCGGAGGCCGAAACTGAGGATCCTCATGCTTGATTCCGCTGGCCTTGCTTGCGCCTCTTAAGCTTGTAAAAGCTGTAATGGACTTTCATTCAGGTCTTCGCACCGGTCTCCTTATTGCGTTTAGCATACTTGATGCTCCTTGAGGTTATGATGTTATAGTTGTAGCTTCTTGCGTTGTCTTAGAATTGTACCCTGACCTTCGGCAGAGGGACGTTCAGCGTGTTCGTCTTGGTACTTGGAGATAACCTAGTTGATTCTTTGTACAGGAGTAGAACTCTTGGACATGTTGTTTGCGGTGAGCAGTAGTGCCCATGCCGAATAAAGAAGGTGGAACCATTATTTGAACTCTGCCATTGATTCTTGGCCACTCTCAATTATGTAATATTGCAATCTGCACCCAGAGGTAGGCTAAAATCAATGCTGCGATGACCTTGTGTCGTGCTTTCTTGGAACCCGGAGGATCCTGGGCGTGTTTTCCTTCTGAAAAACATGGCTTGTGGATGCGATTCTTCATAAACCGGAGGTTTTATGGATTTTCGTCCATGAAACCGAAGGCTGGACGGACTTTCGTCCTGGAACCAGGAGGGTGGACGGACTTTCATCCTGGAACCCGGAGGATGGATGGACTTTCGTCCTGGAACCCGGAGGATGGATGGACTTTCGTCCTGGAACCCGGAGGCTGGATGGACTTGCGTCCTGGAACCCGGAGGCTGGTTGAAGTTTTGCCCAGAAACCTGATGGTTATGTGAACCTTCAAGGGGACCTTCTCATATATCTTTTCGACTCGAAGTCGCCTATGTCGGGTAGACTCTCGTTGATTGATAGGTAGGCTTTTTAGAGCAGTGTCTTCCTTTATCAAAACCTGGGAGCATCTTCCAATGCGTCGTCCAGCTACCCTTAGGAAGACTTACAGACGGAACTAGATGTGTTAAATTCGTGAACTTGGAGTATAGGGATGCGTCACATTCCACCTTCCGTAGATCGGTTACTCGTGAATTTTTCCCAAGAGATAGCAGGTCTCTCTTATGGACCCGGGGATTCAATTGCTGGATCATGGGATCGAACGAAACCGTGGTATTGTTTCCGAACCCGGAGATGTTGTTGGGACCGAAAGGTCGTTTCTGGAGCCTAGAGGCTGCCCTAGACCCGGAGGTCACCTTTAGAACCCGGAGGTTGAGTAAGGATCCGAAGGTCATTTGGGAACCCGGAGGTTTCTTCAGACCCTGAGGTCGTATTTAGGACCCGAAGGTTGTTTTGAACCCGAAGGTTGCTCAGGACCCGGAGGTCGTTTGGGAACCTGGAGGTTCCTCTAGACCCAGAGGTTGTTTTGAACCCGGAGGTTTCTTTTAGACCCGGAGGTCGTTTTGAACCCAGAGGTTCCTCTAGACCCGGAGGTTGTTTTGAGCCCGGAGGTTTTGGACCCGGAGGTTTCTCTGGACCCGGAGGTTGTTTTGAACCCGGAGGTTTCTTTTGGACCCGGAGGTCGTTTTGAACCCGGAGGTTGCTCTAGACCCGAAGGTCGTTTTGAACTCGGGGTTATGTAAGAACCTAGAGGTTTACCTTTTCCAGGCCCTGAGATTTTTTCAGGACCCGGAGACTGCATGGGGACCTGAAGGTTCTTAATAACCTGGGGGTTCTCATCTAATAACCTGAGGTTATCTTTAGACCCGGAGTTCGTAAGAACCCTGAATATTTGGTTTTCGCAGTGACCGTACTCCGCCTTCCTAGGCAAGACTACTATCGGTACCTGTTCGTATTTCGCATTCTGCCGCTCGGAAGCTGGCCACTATCGAGTTCCTATGCTGTATTCTACTTCTGCAAGAAGTCAATAACAGGTTAGAGGGTGCTGGTATGGGTGTTATGACCCAAGTGCCAGGCTTCGCTGCTTTCCACGTCTGGAGAAGCAGGGTTTTAATTGCTCCATGTATTTCACAATACTTTTGCAATAATAATACCACTAGGATAAGACCAAGGCGCAGGGTTAGTTTATTTGTATATATTATCGATAGTTTTTTTTATATATGTGATCATTTTATTTATATATATAAAATATTTTTTGTTGTTAGTATATAATTTCTTTTCGATGGATCGGATCAATTTTTATTAAAAATAATAGAACAAAACTATAATTAATAAATCATGGGTTGATCGGATTGGACATTAAACAAATTATGACATAAAAACCTTATTTTTTCCATCGATCACATTCTTGAAAAAGTGAACAGTATTGTTTTCTCATCGTATACTTAAGGAAAACTTACATTTTTGTAATTTAAAGTTGTTTTAAATAATTCAAAATATAACATATAAGAAAAAATCTATTTTTTTATTATATGGTTAATGTGATTGTTTATTTTTTTTAATAGTATAAAAATAAACAAAATGAAGAAGGAAGCAAAAATTGTTATCAAATCTTTATTATTTATAATTATTAATTTTCATATATATGTAAATCACATTAGGTAATTTCGTAGCTTTTATTTAGGAAACAAATACACACTTCTTATATTTTAGGTTAATATAATGTTCTCTAGTTGACATTAAACAAATTATGACATAAAAAACTTATTTTTTTTCTCGAACACAATTTTGAAAAAGTGAATAGTATTGTTTTCACAGTTGAATTATTTTGATTTTTAACTTACATATGGTTTTGAAAGCTTTCAAATCAACTATCGAACTGATACATGTCATTTTAATGTTTTTAGTCGTATACTTAAGGAAAACTTACATTTTTGTAATTTAAAGTTGTTTTAAATAATTCAAAATATAACATATAAGAAAAAAATCTAACATATAAGGTGTGCTCATTTTTGTATTTTAAATTCGTTTCTTTAAAAAAAATAACATATAAGGTTTCCTCATTTTTGTAATTTAAAGTCATTTTAAAAAATTCAAAATATAACATATAAGAAAAAATCTAATTTTGTATTATATGGTTAATGTGACTGTTTATTTTTTAATAATATAAAATTAAATAAAAATGAAGAAGGATGCAAAAATTGTTATCAAATCTTTATTATTCATAATCATTAATTGTCATAAATATGTAAATCATATTATGTAATTCTGCAG
>NC_027756.1:25226069-25240540 GCF_000695525.1 Brassica oleracea var. oleracea
ATATAAGAAAAATATAACATATAAGGTGTCCTTATTTTTGTATTTTAAAGTCGTTTAAAATAAATATATAACATATAAGGGTTTCCTCATTTTTGTAATTTAAAGTCATTTTAAAAAATTCAAAATATAACATATAAGAAAAAATCTAATTTTTTTATTATATGGTTAATGTGATTGTTTCTTTTTTTTAATAATATAAAATTAAACAAAATGAAGAAGAATGCAAAAATTGTTATCAAATCTTTATTATTCATAATCATTAATTTCCGTATATATGTAAATTATATTAGGTAATTCCGTAGCTTTTATTTAAGGAAAGAATACACACTTCATATATTTTAGGTTAATATAATGTTCTCTAGTGTTATATAACTATGTAATAATGTGACACTATTAGATTAAACTATACTTTATATTAGATGCTCTAGAATTCTTTGAAATGGAATTTAGAAGGCATTTATAGTGCCACCTAGGATTTCGGGTTTTTTTTAATTAATACAAAATTAAGGTTCTAATTTTTCAAATGCTTCTCAATTAATATATAGGGGATGTGTTCCCTGTATTGTGTAGCATGTACCGTTTTAATACATGTACTGTTCACAATGGTACTCTAGGGACCCCGATGCGCCTTAGGCTGCACAGGGGTTCAACAGCATACTCATGCTTGCGCAGACCCATTCATGCTTTATGTCTCATAACAAATATCGCTCTCTGTACAAACTCTGAGTTTGAATACAGTACTTTTGCGTTTGTATTTAATATGCTCCCTACCTGAGAGTAAGAATGTAAGCTCCTCAGGCAGTACCTTGCATTATATGTAATATGCTCCCTGCCTGAGAGTGAGCGTGTAAGCCCTTCAGGCAGTACCTGAGAGTGAGCGTGTAAGCCCTTCAGGCAGTACCTTTGCATTATATGTAATATGCTCCTTGCCTGAGAGTAAGCGTGTAAGCTCCTCAGGCAGTTCCTTGCATTATACGTACTTCGTATCCCTCATGGGAGTAGGCTCTTGAGAAGGAGTACTATATTTGACCGCATACTATGGCTTGTGCTAGCCCATTCCTGCGATTGTCAAATATTTTCCATGCGTCATATTTGTGGGTTTCCACTTATGCGCAAGATCATAGGATCTAGTAATCCCTTTTATTGATCTGGAGGCAGGGATGGATGCAGGGGTCGGAGCCGGAGCTTCTCTCAACAGGAACCTGGAGGACGGTGTCCTGCCCGAGGCCTGGATGATTTTTCCCAACCAGTTTGCCCCTTATTTCTCGATTTCGTCTTTGAACTTGGGGAATAACCTGTGCACTCAAGTCAACCGGAGTTGCTCATTCTCAACAGGCTTCCCCTGGACAGGACATCGCTCCAGTAATCCTTCTTTTCCAGGTTCTTCTTAGGTCTGTACCGTGTTCGGACCTGGAGGAGAACAAATTTTCCCGAGACAGACCGGGGTCTAGTTGATGTTTCCGGGTTTAAGGGGGCTCGTGGCCTGAAGTAGTTCTCTCTGGTTGGCGCGAGACCTGATGGAGAAACGCTCGATGCTTCAGTGGGCATCAACACCGGCTTGTCGGTGGCAGGTCCTTTGGGCTTGGCATGAACAGGACGTCGCTCTGAAATCTCCTTTTCTGGGTTCTTTTTAGGCATGGGGCGTGTTTGAACCTGGAGGAAAGTCGATTTCCCCGAGATAGACAGGGGTCTAATGGATATTCCCAAGGTTGTGGCTTGTTTAGGTCGACTGACCTAGGGAGATTTAGGATTCTGGCCTTGCTTGTCGATGGATGGCAAGAATCATAGATTTGGCTGGTGAAGATCACTTGTATCAGTTGAAATCTGCTGTAGGTGATCTGTTGCCCCGCTCCGAAGTAGGAATTCTTGATCTTGGATTCACATTGCAGTGATAAGCGAGATCGGTCTTCCTGGCGCAGGACCTCAGGGCGCATAGTCACATATTTCCTGGATCTGTGGCACGAAAGCGAATTATTGATTTGCTTCTTGCTTATGTCCCCCATGATTGGATATCGGCTGGAGAATGATCTTCTGAAGAACCTACACCCTGACTCTAGGATGGAGAAACCCAGAGTTTGTGGAACTGGTTCGCTTGGAACCCGAAGGTTTTGGGGTAGACCCTTCTGAAACATTTAGGTTCCTGGATGTTGGCGAGCTCCTTTGTCTGCCTTGCCAATGACCTTTGTACCTCTGGCGTATGGCGCAATATTTTTGCTCTTTGCACTAGGATGGTACTCCCTGTGTGCTTTTTTTTTTCAGGTAAAGTGATAGTACTTCTCCGTCCCTGGCTTGGAGAGTGTGGGTTGACATGATCTCATGTGATCTTTGACCCAGATTGGTCTATAGGCAGGAATTGGCCTAGGTTTGGAGCCGGACTCGGTTGTTTAGATAGCAGGAGTTGTCCAGGATGAGGTGATTCTTCTCTTGCTTCACAGGGGTTAGCGTTTTCTTATGCATACTAGGACATGATTAGTCCTTTCCTGCTGTTGATCATCTACGGATATTGATTTGCTCATATTCCTTGGATTTCCTTCTTTGTAGGCATCGTTCGATGACTCGTTCTAGCTGCTCTTTGCCCCCACTTGGGTGAGCCACTCTCAGCGTTTTCTGGACGTCAGTTTATTATTCGTCGCCTCTTCTTGAATCTCCTTTGCCACGGGCATGTTGATGGGAGTTGTTGATGTGTGTAGCCCCTTGGGTTAACGCTTAGCTCATCTGCCCCTGTTTTCCTCGTGGTCGTGTTTCCTCAGAGGTATATCAGGGTACATGGCCAGGAAAAGAGGTGGTAAGGAGGTCGGAACCTTGGATCTGGAACCTGGAAGCTGGAACCCGGAACCCAGAGGTTTTGCTTTTCCTTTTGAATGAATAGTAGCGGGAACATGTGTTCTTAGGCTTCTTTTACTCCCATTTGCTCCAAATGAGTAGAGGGTATGAAGACCAGCACTCCTTGATGTAGTACTAGAATTTTCCCTGGCTCCTTTGCAGGAGGCAGAGCGGTAGTGTTCCCGACCCTTGGGCAGGGTTCCTTTCGCAGAACGACTCCAATGGAATTTGACGACTAATCAAAGGCGTTCTATCCACCTAGATATCAGGCTTATCTAGGATTCCATTACCACTTAGATTCTAGAACCTAAAGAGAAAGATGGTTCTCCAGTTACCTCTTAGCGGTTTTCTGTGATCCTGGATGCATTCCTGGTGTCTAGGGCTTGCTAGATTGTTGCTGGTGGATTATCCATGAATATTGATGTTAGTGATGACTGCTCCTAGTCGGGATCATTAAATCCAAAGGTTGCAGGGGCCTGCTTTGCAGTTGAGACCCAAACCAGCAGGAACAAGAGAATGTAGAAGTGTGATTCCTTATTGGGATCTGGAACCAGCAGGAACTAGCACGCACTCGTAGGTAGTTCCTCCGTTGAATCATGCTACTGCTATCAGCAATGTGTTATCCTCTCTTGAAGAGGTGTTTCCAGCTGCGTGAGCTTGAGATCTGATGAGAATACGTCGTTTCTTGCCCCCAGGTGCTGGGGTTGAGAGATTTTGTAGGAATAGATGTAATGTCTCTTCCGCCTATCACATTATCACGTAGTTTAAAACTGCCCCTCCTTCTAGCGCCACACTGTTAGGGTATTTTTGTGTACAAGCAATCTGTGCTCAGCTCTACGGAATGATAGGAGGAAGGAGACGCGTCGTTGAGTGTATTCTCTTGCTTCGATAGTTGATAAACCAGGACATCCTACTCTTAGGATACTGCCATATGGGTATGGGCCAGTATTTGTCATCGGTGCCTTAGTAGCAGGAAGAGAGATTGGTCATTAGGCAGGGGATGCCTACCGATAGTGAAGATCTCAGGGTCTTCTTTATCTATGATCGATGGTTCCGAATACCAGGGTCGGTCCTTGGGTGCCTCCTGATTTGTAGTTGATGGTTCCGACCATTAGGGGCGGTCCCTGAGCGTCTAGGTGTGGAACCGTGGAAGGTGTTTGGGATTATAGCTGCATCCTTCAGTGGGGATTGCCTACGTACCCTTCAGTGAGGGATCAAGCCTTTCGTAGTTCATGTATATGGAGGCACAGAGCCTAGATGGGCGCGGAGCCTGATGGAGGCACGTAGCCTGATGGAGGGGCGTCGCCTAATGGAGGCATGTGGCCTAGGGAGCATGGGGCTCTAGTGGGCACATGGCCTAATGGGCACGTAGCCTTGGGAGCATGTAGCTCTGTAGTTGGTAGGAGCCATCTGTTCTAGGGGGCACATGGCCGGAACATATGGTAGACTTGTCGATATGCTGCAGTGAGTATGATGTGTCGAGGTGCTTCAGTGAGCATGGAGGGACCCTGCTGATGAGCTGGAGATCATAGCCTGAGCCAGTAAGTAGAGTTGTAGACGTGCTGCAGGGAGCATATATCTTCATCAAGGTGACAGTAATCGCAGGGATTCGTCGGTTATAAGCCTGTAGATGAAGATGGTCTTCTAGGTGCGAAACCTTGCCTTGGCGTCTGTAGAATTGGTGAGCTCTAGTTATGGACGTCTTAGACCCCTTTCTTTAGGTTTAGAAACCTATATTTATAGTGGAGGCCGTGCCTCTCTCTTTGGATTTGGAAATATTCATTATATCCTTCGATAATAGAATATTTCCCTTTTTCTTAAGGGAGGTCATATGTATTGGAATACTTCATCTTTCCCTCTTGTCCAAGCTTTTTATCTTATTAAAGGAAGATTTCCATTTATCCTAAGGCAGGATAAATCACTCGGCCTAGAAGCCAAAGGGTGGAGGCAAGGACCCAGACCCGGGGGCAGGTACCCGGAACCTGGAGGCAGGAACCTGGAAGCCGGAAGCTGGAGTAATTTCTTCATGGAATATGTTTCCCCAACAAGATCCAAAGAAAGATCCAAAGAATTCATAGATTCACGAGGTTCAACTCCGACCTTACTCCTTGATCGAACCCTACTACCTATCGAAGAGGAACCAAGGGTGGGGTCCAATCTGTCTTTCATTCTAAAGACTCGAAACAAGAAGAAAGAGGGGAAAAGGAAAGGTTACCTGGAATAAATGGAGATATGAGCTTGGAAGAATAGCCGAAGATCTTTAGGAAGGAGAAAAATAAGGAAGATGGAAAGTTTCACTAGGCGGCAAAAAAGGCTAATGTCATAAACCCTAGACGAGTTTCCCACGCACCGTAAAAGGGACGCCACGCGAGGGAACATATTTCTAGGCTTCTTCAAAGACGTCTTCCCTCCTGTCGAATACAGAGACCTGAAAGCTCCACCAAAATCCTACCCCCGGTCCAGAACCTCAAAATGGACAAGCATATGACATGCCCCCTTTTAAAAACACCTGGAAAATCTTCGACAAAATCTGGCACCAGCCTTGGATCCACATGAAGATTCAAATTCAGCGATCCAGCCTTACTTCGGGTGAGACTGCTAAAGCCCTGAGCTTCACCATCTTCGACAAGAATCAGCGGTTCAAGAAGATATTGCTAGGCCCCGGCCTACCTCAAGGGAACCGATCCTCCTCCGGATTCAGAGTACGGCTCCGGCCTGAGAAGAACCCAGGATAGCGGGATTATTGGAGTGATGTCCTTCCTAAGGGAAGCCTGCTGAGAATGAGCAACCCTGGTTGACTTCAGTGCACAGGTTATTCCCAGAGTTCGATTATGAAATCGAGAAATAAGGGGCAAACTGTTGGAGAAAAATACTCAGGTGTTGAATTCCTCCATACCCCAGGAAGGACACCGGCCTCCGGATCCCCACTAGGAGATGCTCCGGGTCCCTACTAGGAAACGCCCTGGGACCGACCCTCGCTAGCATTCCCTCCTCCGAGAGAAATGGAAATCTTCCGATACGGGGATCTTTCCATATTTCTGAATATGGAAGAGTTTAACCCTATTGGCCATCTAAGACCGACCTAAAGACGACTATATAAGGTGAGACCAAACCCTAGAACAAGGGATCGACACTTTGAGACTAAGTGATTAGAGCTAGGCGGCTAGAACTTGGGTTCATACACCAATCTATTGTAGTTCCTGCTCTTTGATCTAATAAAACATCTTTTTCAATATCTTTACTCATAAATCCTAACGAAATACAAGGCTTATCCATCATTTCGTAGTACTCACAAAGATCCTACACAAAAATCCCTTAACACCGGTGGCTCTGAAATAAGCGGCATAAGCCACGCGGCCGCAAAGAAAAGTACCTGAAATGCCAAGAACGGTCAGGAGACCGAATGAGATCAGTTTCACCGCAAAGAAGCAGGAGAAGGTCCTGGCCCCCCATCATGACTCCTTAGTCATATCTCTCACCATCGCGAACTGCCTAGTGAAAAGGATACTGATGTACAATGGGAGCTCTAGCAAAATTCTTTTCCAAACCGCCTACCATGACCTCAGGCTGGAAGAGAGCGCGCTGACACGAAGGATTACCCCGCTCATTGGGTTCAGCGGAGAGGTCAAACAAACATCCGGAGAAGTCACTCTCCCCGTGTACACTGAAGGAATCAAATGTCTACCAAGTTCCTCGTCATCAATTGCAAGTCCTCATACAACAAGATACTAGGGCGACCATGAATTCATGATATGGGAGCCATTCTCTCGACACTCCATCAAATGGTCAAGTTTCCTACTCCCTGGGGATTTAGAGCGATTGTAGGGGATCAGGAAAACTCCCGGTCTTGCTATCAAACCACCCTGAAGGGAAAGACCCATGTCCTATAGAATATATAGAGCAAACTTACGACTTTACATGCCGAAGAGCCGGAGGTCGAAGAGATGGATAATGTTCCATTAACCGAAGGAGATTTCACTCGGAACCTGAAGATAGGCTCCAAACTCACTGAAGGCCTAAGGCAGAGGTTAATAGACTTTCTCTTGTCTAACTACGACTGCTTCGCATGGTCCCACGAAGATATGCCAGGAATCGACCCTGAAGTGATCGTGCATAAACTCCATGTTGATTCTCAATATCAACCCGTCAGGCAGAAAAGGAGAAAGTTCGCTCCTGAAAGAGATGATATCATGAACGAGGAGATCAAGAACCTGCTAAATGTCGGGTTCATCAGAGATATCCAGTACCCAGAATGGCTAGCTAACGTGGTGGTTGTGAAAAAGAAGAATGGGAAGTGGAGAGTCTGCATAGGCTTCACCGATCTCAATAAGTCATGCCCAAAGGATCCTTTCTCATTACCACATATCGACAAACTCGTCGATGCTACAGCCGGACACCAGCTGATGAGCTTCATGGACGCGTTCTCCAGCTACAACAAGATATTAATGTATCCCAGAGATCAAGAGAAACGTCGAGGGGTATCTACTGCTATAAGGTTATGCCGTATGGCCTGAAGAATGCATGATCTACCTACCAAAGGCTGGTAAACATGATGTTCGCAGATCAGATCGGCCAGACCATGGTGGTCTATATCGACAACATGCTGGTCAAATCCTTAGACGCCGAAGACCACATATCACACCTACAGCAAGCCAGCGAAGATATAACATGAAGCTCAACCCAGCGAAGTTCTCCTTCGGAGTTAGTTCCGGAAAATTTGTAGGGTATATAGTGACGCAACGGGGCATCGAAGCCAATCCCGAGCAAATAAGGGCCATCCACGTGATCCCATCTCCTAGAAACGTGAAGGAGGTCCAAAGACTAACCGGGAGAATGGTGGCCCTGAGCAGATTCATCATCAGATTATCCGACAAGTCTCACGCCTTCTTTGAAGCCCTTAGAATCCGAAGGATTTCGAATGGACTGGTAAATGCGAGTCTTCCCTCATTGAGCTCAAGGCTAACCTGACGATACCTCCTCTGTTGTCAAAACCGTTGAACGGAGAAACCTTGATCTTGTACCTCGCTGTATTTGAGCATGCCGTGAATGTTGTCCTGGTACGAGAAGAAGGAAATAAGCAACTGCTGGTCTATTATGTCAGAAAGTCCCTTCTCGACGCAGAAACCCGCTATAGCCACCTGGTGAAGCCGTCTCTAGCTTTGGTAGTAGCAGCTCGGAAACAAAGACCCTATTTCCAAGCTCATCAAATCATAGTGGTAACTTCGCTTCCCATCAAGATGGTCTTGTACAAGCCGAAGTGTCATGACGATTAGCTAAATGGGCAGTAGAGCTGGGGGAATATTATGTGGCATTCAGACCAGCTACCGCCATCAAGTCGCAGGTCTTAGCTGACTTCGTAGCAGAGTTCTCCCCTGCTATGCTCCATGTCTTACAGCAAGAGATCGAACTCCGGAGTGAGAAGAGAGAAGTCGAAGAACGGACACTTTACGTAGATGGTTCCAGCAATGTTCGAGGGGCCAGAATAAAAATATTACTAACTTCTCCCGCTGGAGATACAGCCTCCAGAGCAGTAAGATGCAACTTCAATGCAACTAACAATGAGAGTGAGTACGAAGCTTAAATCGCAGGCCTATCACTCGCCAAGCAAATGGGGGCATAGCATGTTCAATTCTTCAGCGACTCCCAACTGATAATCAGCCAGATGTAGAGCGAATACCAGACCAAAGACGCCAGTATGATTAGATTCTGGTCGATAGCCAAACGCCTGATCGAGAAGTTTCAAAGGTACAACCGAAAGGTGAGAATCAGGACCTTCCAGGAAGGGGATTGGGTTTTACGATGAGTCTTTAGAGACACGAAAGACAAAGCAGCAGGAAACCTCGCCTCTGGATTGGAAGGGCCCTATAAGGTAATTGAGGTGCAGGGGAGCAGGAGCTTATTGGCTTGAGGATTGCCACGGCAAGGTTCAACCCAACTGTTGAAATGCCATGCACCTAAAAACTTAGCATTTCTAATACGATCTCTAGATCAGGCTTTACAATAGCTTTAATATTTACTATCTATTTAAGTATCCTGATTTTCCGACTACTATATATGCTAAAGAGTTTCTGGACCAGATTTACACAATAAAGATTAGTTTCGACTAACAAAGCAGAAGGGAAAAACAACATCCATAAAGGGGCATACGAGCTGGATCAGATCCCAAGGGACTTCCGTTCCTGGCCAACCTTTCATCCAAAGTGATCCGTTCACTAGAAAAACTATGGGTATACGACTTAAGCAGGAGTGGGTCTGCGCAAACCTGAGTATGATGTCAAAAATACCTAAGTCCCTGCACATAGCCACAAGCTCAAACATGTGCAGGGTGTCCAGTACGAAATATGTCTAAACCTGCATCAAAAACACTACGTGCTACGAACGATGCAGGGGAATGAAGTACATTTGCCAAGTACTGTGCAAACCTCATGGTAAGTACATGGAGCAAAAAGTGTGGGCCCACACACTAATCTCTATTTGACCAAACATAGAAAGTAGAAAAGTCTGGTGAATGAGTCACTCCTCCAGGTAGACTCACACCAGCAAACAATAAAAAACTGGGAGTGGCTTTTCTACAGAAAGCAGAGTGAAGCATAACAAGATCTTGATAGTGGCTTACTTCCGAGTAAGCAGAAAGCGAATCCTAAGCCGAGATCGATAGTAGCTTGCCCAAGGATAGTGGAATGCAATCTCGAAGAAAACAACCTCCGGGTTTAACCTCCAGGTTTAAATAAAGCAAACCTCCAGGTTCAACCACCGGGTTCTAAACAAATCAACCTCCGGGTTCATCCTCCTGGTTTTAAGCAAATCCTCCGGGTTTAAATAAAGCAAACCTCCGGGTTCAACCTCCGGGTTTAAATAAAGCAAACCTACTGGTTCAAACCTTCGGGTCTTGAGTAAGAAAACCTCCAGATTCAACCTCCGGGTTAAACCTTTACGTTTAGAGCGACCTTCGGGTTCAACCTATGGATCTGACATCCCGACTCAGTTAAACTTATGAAATCCAAGTGATCTCCAAGTTCCAAGTGTATTCTCTGGCTATCAGCATAGCTTCCAAGCTAGAAACCAGGATCCAAGGGCTCTTAGCTGTTATGTCATCAATAACCTACCTAAGGGAGGCAGAATGTGACATCCAAAAGCGTATAATCGATAGTGGCCTACCTCCTGGGTGATGTAATTCACTAAAGTTGCCTCCGGGCTTAAAAAATCATAACTTCCTAACCAATCTACAGCGCAACGTTCGAAGATGTCAGAAGATCCTTAAGAGATATAAAACCTAAAGGTTTACTACTCTCAAAAGCAAGATCTCCCTGTGGTATCAACTCAAGCAAGAAAAGCTACTCAAAGAAAATTAACCCTGAAGAGTGCAGAAAGATTAAAACTCAAAATGCATTCAAATAGAAAAGCAGCCGCGAAGGGCCATTATTCCATAAACAATAAATATTCGTTCAAAGCAGAGAAAGAAGAAAAAAAATGGAATGTATACAAAAAATTGATTATGGCCCAGGCCCGACCACAGAGGGTGGAGATGCTGTCAATGGAAAACTCCCCAACGGGCCACTTCCTCCAACCACGACCAAATATCTGTGATACTCCTCCTCAGGATTCTTGTGATCAACACTCTTCTCCAGCTCATCTTCACGAATTTCGGAACAAGGAGCATCATCATCCGGCAACTGGGATCGATGTTGTCTCAATGGGGCCACTGGGACCACCTCATCATCAGCTTCGGGAACATTCCCCCAAGAAGGTACGGGAGAAGAAAAGGGATCTGCAAAGAGGCGACAAGGTCGTATAAATCCACCCACGAACGAGGCTGGGAAAGCGGGAAGGTTGGATGATTGATCCATTCAAGCTCGAGGGAGTTTGAATCTGAGGAATCGAGCTGAGAATAATGGCCTCCCAGATCCGCGTATATATAGGATTTCCCCCATCGGATGTCCTGGAAAAATGGAAAGGACGGATTCTCCAAATCTCTTCTAAAAAGGCAAGAGGGTAAAGTTATATTTCTGAAACACCGGCAGAAAGGAAATACGGGTCCCATCTCAAAAAGAAAAAGAAAGTCTCGAAAAGGCAATCGTAAATCTGTAAATTACTATGGTATTTTGGGCGCGTCTCGCCCCAGATTTCTACTTCAGGTCCCGAGACCAAGCCTTCAGAGTACCAAAACCGACTCATGGAAAAACCTCCCTGATGATTCTCATATCAGCTCGAAAAGGGTGGTTCGTGCTCGAACATCATGAGCGTCGACCTTAACATCTGAAGAAATCCAAGACCAAGGTCCATAACCCTGCAAAGTCATCTCCCAATAGGTTCAGCACCTGCTACAGACCCCGGTCTACTCAGGGGAAGCCGGCTCTCCTCCAGGCTCCCGCATGATCCATGCCTGAAACGGAACCTGGAGAAAGGGTTTACTGGAGCGATGTCCTGCCTAAGGAATGCCTGCTGAGATAGGGCAGCTCCAGCTGACACAATTGCACAGGTTATCCCCCGACTTCGATGACGAACTAGAGTAATAAGGGGCAAACTATTGGGAAAAAATACTTTGGTATGATTACTCTCCAGGCCTTGGGTAGGACACCGGCCTCCGGGCTCCTGCGATATGAGAACCTGGCTCCGACCCTTGCTTCCAGGACCGCCTCCGGACAAAATGGAATTTTTCCACTAAGAACGATCCTTCCATATTTTAGAATATGGAAGAGTCTGACATGTCCAACCGACCTCTCCACGACTATATAAGGGGAGCCCATACCCTAGAACAAGGGATCGACATTGAGAGACTAAAAGATTAGAGTTAGGCGGTTGGAACTAGGGTTTATACACCAAACGTTGTAGTTCCTGCTCGAATCAATAAAACCTCATTTAGTCTCGATTTCTTATACTTGTTCTCGCTCTTCTATTTTTTCGTAGTACTCAAAAAGATCCTACACAAAAATCCCCTAACACACTATATCTTCGCGAAGGACCTCTTAAGACAACATACCAGCTGGATGTATCATCCTTCGTTGAGTAAAACACTTGTTTAGCCTGAGAAGCTAAAATGTAGGGATCCCTATTAAAGGAAACTTGACACTGATTCAAGTTAACAAGTGTATACCCATCTTCCACCTTAACTCCGTTTCCTCTTACTGCCCATTGACACCGGAATAAAGGTAGATTTAAGACATTATAGTCCAGCAAGATGATCTCTGTGACTCTCCCATAGTATGATACCAAATCAACAACTTGTGAAGTGTCTTTCGCACTCGCTCTACACATTGTAGTTGCCTCATGAAATACTTCATTGTTTTGGGTTTGCCTATGTGTGTGCGAAACCGCTGGCCATTAACTATATACCCAGTATATGACCTTGCACTACTCCGGGGTCCATATGCAAACCATTTTAGAGTGTATTCATGTGTTTTAGAATCAATAGGTATCTAACATAAGGCATAAACAATAGTTAGAATACAAGAACATTTAATTCACAAAACAGAACAAAAGTGAGAGACTTGCCTGTTCTTTTATCCAAGAAGCAAAATTCTGAGTATGTGTACTCCACAAATGTGTTGCATCATGTCTACATCTTTCATTTGTGTCTTGTAAATATTGTAGATGCATGCTTATGAAACATGAAAAATGTATCAGCCAGTCTGGTACTTATCTTATAGATGAAAAGTTTTTTAAAGAAAGCATTTACATACTCAACATAAGGGTCTACAACAGATGTGTTCTGAAGGACAGCAAGGTGGGCCATTTTCTTCTCCATTTCAGACAGAGTAATTGATGTGGCAGCCGATATTGGACGTCCTTCTAGGATTGACTGGCTTAGTCAGTAATCCTATCTAATTGATCCTCCACACTCGTTGTCTTTTTAAGAAACTCACTACAGAACCGCATGCACTCATCTGCTAGGTAGGACTCAGCAATACAACCCTCTGGCCTTGCAAGGTTTCTAACATAGTCATTCAGGATCTTCATGTGCCTACATAGAGTAAATTCAAGTTTTTTAAAGTCTGAAGATTTTAAAATTTAAATAGCATATAAAATTAAGATACAATATAGGTTACCTCTCAAATGGATACATCCAACGAAAGTGGACTGGACCGCAGAGTCTAGCTTCCCTTCCAAGATGAACTGTCAATTGAACCATTGTGTCGAAGAAGCTTGGAGGAAAAAATCTCTCAAATATACATAGAGTTTCCAAAAATGCTGCTTCCATTCTTGAAATCTGCTCTATATCTATAACTCGCTGACATAGGCGGTTAAAGAATGCACACATGTGTAGGATTGCTAGTCTCGGGCCTTTAGGTAATAACCCTGTAACTGCAACCGGGAATAACTGTTGCATCAGCACATGATAATCGTGTGATTTGAGACCTGTAACCTTTCATTCTTCTACTGAAACTCCCCTTGATATGTTTGAACTATATCCATCAGGTCCTTTAAAATCAAAAAGTCGCTTGCAAAAGACTTTTTTCTCACTCTTGGACAAAGACCAAGGTGTTGCTGGCAGGTAAGTCCTTTCCCCTTTGGCCCTCGGGTGCAGGTCATTCCTAATACCAAGATGTTCCAGATCTTTACGGGTATTGAGACTATCCTTTGAATTCCCACAATGCAGTAACGTTGACACAATGCTCTTTGCTACATTTCGTTCTATGTGCATAATATCCAAGTTTTGCCGCACGGGGAGTTCCTAAATATCAATACACAAGAAACAAAATCAAAATTATAAGGTATTTCAAAGATAATCAGTACAACCGGAATGTTAAGTGTTTAATATAAGGCTTACCTCCCAATAAGGCAGTTGAAAGAATATTGACCTTTTCTTCCATCTTGACAACTCCTCCTCATCTACTTCATCTTCTTCCTCTGCCTCAGATTCACTGGAAACGTCCCCAATATCACAGTCTTCTTCAACACTGACTATCCTTTTTCTATTTGTTCTACCTTCTTTAAAATTCCCAAAAGTGTTCTCAAAGTTCTTCAGGTTTATGGAGATGTGATGACCAGATAGTATCCTAGACTTTCTCCCATGTTCAGCGTGTCCATCAAACCAAGCCTTCTTCGACCTATACCTATGCGTTGGTTGGAGCCCTTTCTATGAGACATATAAACATGCTTTCTACAGAACTTCAGCCACATACTATCAGTGTGTTTTTCGCATACATGACAACCCATTTTAAACTTTGATAGACTATGGATTTGACCCATTTTCATCCATAGTTTATAGGTGTTTTTACTAATATTTATATTATTATAGAGTCTATTTATAATATTTATAAGATCAGAAATGTTTTGGAGATAAGTGATGATTTTGGAGAATTTTGGAGATATTTGGAGCAAGCACCCGAGATGACCATCGAGATCGACAATCGGTCGATATTGGAGAGCTAGAAACGATCGATACACAAGTCATGGTGTCAATCGATAGCAAAGCGCGCAGAAGCCCGTTTGGTCACAGTCAACTTGAAGCCTAAGATTTCACTATTTTACAAGATTGCCCCTAACGTGTTTTACCCTAATTTTATAAGCTTTGCAGCCATGTTAGAGGCAAAGTGTGATTTCTTTGTGTTTCATTATTTTATTGATAGATAGGAGAGAAGATCCAAAGTTATAATTTGTGATTGGAACTCCATTGATATTTATCTTATTTATTCTATGAAGTTTTA
>NC_027756.1:25240597-25240705 GCF_000695525.1 Brassica oleracea var. oleracea
CTTGTTAGATTTTAGGGTTTAAATAGGTTAGAAGGGATTAGCCCCAACTATAGATTGCTGAGTTGTGATAATCATCTTTAGAATTGTTCATTAATGTTGTGTCTGAAT
>NC_027756.1:25242898-25245922 GCF_000695525.1 Brassica oleracea var. oleracea
CACAGACGATCTCCAGAAGAATCAATGATCCAGGAATCATTGCAGCTTGCCACTGTGGAGATGAGTACGAAACTGAATATTCAGAATCGATCGAGACTCATACAGCAACATCGATCGACAGCGGTAACCAGAAATCGACCGACATACCACATGACGAGTCGGTCGATAGTAATCCAGATGAGTTGGAGAATGATTACTACAACCCCACTATTGACGCTTACACAAGACCATATATGCATTCAGACGAGTATGATGAAGACTTCGAGGAGGAACGAGCCATTGAGAACAGAGCTATCCTTGATGAGGAAGATAAACTCTTACATCATTCCTCTTGGAAAAGGAATGCACCTTCGTTCGACATGGCAAGCTTGCCATCGATCGACACTCAACCTCAACAACGATGCCGAAAGCGAGCATCAACCAACACTGCATACTACAAATCGGTCGACACTGACTTCAATCGTGTGCGAGAAGGAGACTACTCGATCGGTAGTTGGTCAGATGAACCCCACCATGAGAGCTTTGCAGTAGAAATAGTAACCTACACACCAGGAGCAGATAAACTACAAGATAGCTTCACAGACAAGGAGCTACTCAACATGAAAAAGCGTGACGATACATATCAGATTCAAGCTGAAGCCGCTTGGGAAAGAACCCGATCGATCGACACTCGTCACCAGCAATCGATTGATAAGCTTCCTCAACAATCGATCGACATCAACAATACCACATCGATTGACAACCATCCAATACCGAACATCACTGTAAGCAAAAAAGATAAATTAGATAACCAGTATCTAACCCTAGACGAATTTGGTATTTTTAGGGACCCTAATGGTTTCGCAAAAGCAATAGACGGCCGCACACTACACGTATCTCAAGAAGATATCGCAGATATCCTTCAGACAACCAATGGAGCAGACAATATGTTCATGCATCAACGCAGCAACCGCGAACAGAAGACTACAAAGGAGTTCTATGACGCAGATGGTGGCATAGAAAACAGCTTCAAACAACGATCTCGCAGTACAACCCATCCATCGATCAACAAAGATGTTCCAACAGTCACCAGACAGCCAGAATTCAGCAGAAGAGCTTTTGACCCTTATGGTAACAGAAAATTTTACTGGCAAGAGAAAAATGTGTATGGAGTCTACAGAGATGATCGAGAATTTGCCAGAGATCTAGATGGACACACCATCCCTGTTCACAACAAGGATATCAGAAGACTTCTAGAAAGAGCTTCAAAAGATGAGCCATCCTACATATGTCTTCCTGAACATGCTAGCCAATTCACACAGACAAAGTTGGTACCAGAGATCTACACCAAGGACGAGATCAATGAGATGTTCTATGGCGTCTTTGGTGAACATGATAGGAACAAAGAAGCCTTCCAGATGAAGCTTGATGGTGTCTACTATCCATTGAATGATAGTATAAGTTGGCTAACTACTTGCATGGAGGAGATGAAGCAAGACATAGCCAGAATTCAGAACGCGACGGATGTTGCTCGACCTTCATCGATCGACAGAAGACGACCCCAATCGATCTACATCCGACAATCACCATCGCTCGACATCCACCATCACGCATCGATCGACAACCGCCTGGCCGCATCAATTGTGGGAACAAGAATTCACATCATCGAGATTTGTTAATCGGAGGAAAGCCAAGCTAACCTAGCCTTCCCTGAAGGTCCCGGTTATCTGCTGTGCCACGGACAACACAATCAATATGAAAGAGTCGAAAGTAATAAATCGTAAAAGAGCGAAAAGAGAACAAAGAGGTCTTATTTCCGAATTCGCGTTTGAGCGAGAACAACAGGTAAGATCCTAGGCCACGAGCGCTGTCGGTACGTTCCCTAGTCTAGCCACCTAAGTTCTAACCTAGTCAAGTCGCAGCTCGGTAGTAAAAACGGAAAAATGCCTAAAGTGCTCTAAGTATTAAGTTTTCTCTGAGAAAGCTCTCTCTTGCTCCTTACCTTAAGCCCTCCTTATACTCTCTCTAGGTAGGTTTGCCCCTCTTCCTGGGCCGGATTCGTCGCGAGACGGGCTTTTCCATTTTTCATCACCGTTCATGATTATCTTCGGAAACTTGACATTTATCTTTTCCTGCGAATAAAAAATAGACCCTCATATCAGCCTTAGGCTCAATCCTGTTCTAAAATCATAAGTGGGCCGTTTAGCCGCGGTTCAGGCCCCTTTTGGGCAGTTTTGGGACTTAGACGTTTTTACGATTTTTCCTAAGGACCAGCCATTGGTTTTTCCGAAAGGATTCCAATTCCCCGTATAGTTAAGGCAACTGGTGTTCAAGCTAACCATAGCCGCTTTATATGGCAGGCAGGAATCCATTTCGACGACCAAGTTTTTATAGCTTTTCCCGAAGCTTTTCTTTGATAATCCTAAGCGAGACGAGACATGGGTATTGCGTCCAAGGGCCCGAGGATTGTGTTACGGGAACTTAGAAGAGGATGCACGGTTTCGGGACAGGAGGTCGGTCCTCACCCATGGGCGAGATGACCTCGGCGTGGGTCGTCCTCGCCCATGGGCGAGGTGACCTCAGCGCGGGTCGTCCTTTCCCATGGGTGAGGTGACCTCGGCGCGGCCATGGGCGAGATGACCTCGGCGTGGGTCGTCCTCGCCCATGGGCGAGGTGACCTCAGCGCGGGTCGTCCTTTCCCATGGGCGAGGTGACCTCGGCGCGGGTCATCCTCGCCCATAGGCGAGGTGACCTTGGCGCGGGTCGTCCTCACCCAAGGGCGAGGTGACCTCGGTTGAGATGGTCCTCGCTTACGATCGAGACCTCATCCAGACTGATCCCCTTCTCGACATTCTTCGGTTCGCATTCGCGAAAAACTGTCCTTTACTTGATTAACCGTATTCCGGGAATGTCTAGTTTTCAAGGATTGATCGAGAGTTGGTTCTCCGGGAACTTTCAGGCATTGATTCTGTCGTGACCGGTTTTGACCCCAACATCAATCGACACCAATCCGCCACGCCCACACACAATTAAGTCTCAACCGGA
>NC_027756.1:25246022-25247546 GCF_000695525.1 Brassica oleracea var. oleracea
AGCTTAGTAAGCATTCATTCAACCTGTGCATAAAGCTTAACTAGAGCACGTCGATCGATACGCCCATTGGAATATCGATCGACACTTTCTATAGATCAATATAACGAGAGTTGAGATCATAGATCTAGTTAATAGTCAATAAGTCTATGTTCGCAAGGGCCGAAAGACTTGTTGATCAAATAGTTGAGCTTTACATTATCATGCATGCAACTCATTAGGCATCTAAAGGGTTATAATTCCAACTTTCCTGAATAAAAACCCTCAGTCTAGCTATTTCCTTTTTAAGCACCAAAACCCCAAAACTTGCTATTGAACAAATACTTGTTCAATATAAAACCGCAATTTACTTTTAAAACTCTTAAAACATCTTGCTTAACAAATCATATTAGAATCTCTAGGTTCCCTAGCTCCCTGTGAATTTGATCCCTAAGTACTACAACTCGACCTCTTATTTGAGAGAGTATAAATTACTCATTAGGGTAATTTGAGTGGTATCACCCTTCACTTTGCATCCAGCAAGATTTCCATAGGCTGGGAAATCACTAATAGTCCATAGCAGCATTGCCTTCATTGTAAAGACAGATCAACTCAAGACATTATATGTTGACTCTCCTTTGCTCCACAACAGATTTAAATCATCTATTGACAACTCTAAGTAGACATCAATACTGTTACCAGGCTGTCGTGGACCAGGAATGAGCAGTGTCAGCATGATATTCTCCTTCGTCATACATAGATCAAAAGGGAAATTGTGGTTAACTAACAGCACAGGCCAACAACTGTACTTGCTGCTCTGCATGTTGAAAGGATTAAATTCATCTGTGGAGAGTCCCAGTCGTATATTCCTTTCTTTAGCAGCAAATGTGGGATATTTGTCATTCATCTGTTTCCATGTCACAGAATCTACGGGGTGTCCGAGTTTCCCATCGCTGCTCTTGTTACTAGAATGCCACCTGAGGTTTCTGGTCATTTCTTCAGACCTAAACATCCTCTTCAGCCGTGGGATTAGTGGAAAGTGTAAGACCCGATCCGGGCCGACTAGGCCGCGGTCGATGCCATACGTCGCTCAGTCCATACCCGGACCGAACCTCTAAAAATTTTACCCTTTATTTAAAATATCGTCCATTGGCGAGGGCTAACTCAGATTAGTCTGATCCAACAGACTACACCATAATCATTCATAATATATATATTCTTCAAGGACGTGCCATACTTGGCCATGATCAATTCCACAGTAACCGGAATTGTAATTCAAAAGGTAATCATAAAACCGGTTACCTTATACATGATCTGATTAGATCATGTGCCATTCCTTATTATGTTCGGCCATGCTCCTCCAGTGCATGCCTCTATCAATCCTTATCATATACTTCCAGTATTGATAAGTTCCATTCATGGGTCGCACCCATCCTCCCTTCCATGTAACTCCCATGAAACCAATTTCTACACTGCATCTACCTTCAAGGCTGTCTTGGCTTGTAAGAGTGGAGTCTGGCCTTCTCCCTTCTCTCCTAGTTATCTGCA
>NC_027756.1:25247638-25247770 GCF_000695525.1 Brassica oleracea var. oleracea
CCCCCTTCAGTGCCCATGAAACTGCCTTTCTACACACATCTGCCCTTAAGGCTGTCTTGGCCTTTGGGAATGAGTTCCGGTCATCTACCTTCTTTCCTCACCATTTACGTGTGTTTTAAGGCCCTGGAGGAT
>NC_027756.1:25248588-25249304 GCF_000695525.1 Brassica oleracea var. oleracea
CCCCACTTGATAGAGATTTAACCCAAAATCTTATCAAGGGGTCCATCTGGTTTTGCTTATGGCACCCTTACTTGGCTACTTTGACCACAGTCGAGGGTCCGTCAAGCACTCATACAAAGACATGACTTGTGTCACTGACCCAACTCTCCAGGTTGCGGTTTTAGTAGACACCAAGTCCGTGTCTTTCTTTAGAATGTCGTCTACTCTAGACTTGATATTTTTTCAGATCTTAGTCCATGACTAGATCAAATTCAGTCCCTAGGAACATACTGCGTACTCAAGTCTTAGTAGATAACCAATCTCCAAGCCACTCGATGCACCAGACAAGTCCTAGCGAACATGTCCCAATATTTAGGCTGCTCACTCTACCATGAGTCCTAACAGATTGTTCTGTTTCCTTAAGTCCTTCCCGGACACTAAGGTTTATGATTCCAGCCAGAAATTATTGGATCATTCCTTAACCAGCCACAACCTTTTCCAGCTTGGCCATATTGCAATCTTAGTCTCCAGAAGACTAAAGTGCCTTAACTTTACTTCTGTCCATCACTGGACTTTGTCATATTTCGATCCTGGTCCATTTAGGACGTGATCATATTTCAGTCCTGGTCCACTCAGGGACTCGACCGTGCATTCCGACCATAGGTCCATCTCCTAGGAGGTCATGTCCTGATCCTCGTCCCTTACCGGACTTGATCATATTACGGTTCTGGTCCACT
>NC_027756.1:25253065-25291035 GCF_000695525.1 Brassica oleracea var. oleracea
GCTGACACACACTTCAGTGAGTTACACCGAGCTGCACTACACTTCACCTAGCTGGTTGAACTTGCTTACTGCATCGCCCAATTGTTATACACTGCGTCTAGCTTGCTTCCTTTATCTTCTTCAATCCTTCTAAGTCCCTTGGTCAATTTCCAGACCTAGACTTAGTTTTCCCATGATCCATTCCGATCACTCACTTCATCAAGCTTCACCTGGATCTTGTCCAGCTACCAGCTCGCTTGTCCAGCTCCTTTGAGCTTGTCTCCTTCTTGGATTAGCTATGCCTTAGCTTCCTGATGCCATTGACCTTACCTTCAGGCCATGATATACTTGTCTTTAGGTCATATGACCTGTCTGGTGCGTTTTCTCGCACCGCAGTCCGTCCGGACGATCATATCCCGGTTCAGGGACATGACAGAAAGTATCTTAATACTTTCTGTGGGACACCTTTCTTGATCTCACCAGTGTATTGGTTAATCTTCCACCTTGAGGCCTTGCATTTTGGACAATTGTCGACCTTCTTCAACTTCTTTCTGAATAGGCAACAATCATTAACGCACGCATGAATCTTTTCATACTCCATATCAAACGACTTGAAGAATTTCTTCACTGCATACTGTGATGTATGCAGCACGTTATCCTCTGGTAACATCTTCGGCAATGTCTAATGTAGGTCATTGAAGCTTTTGTCAGACCAGCCATTCTTAGTCTTCAGTCTAAACAATGACTCGATGGCTGATAACTTGCTATGGTTTGCACAGTTTGGATACAATGGGGTTTCAGCCTCTGCAAACTTTGCCAAGAACTCATCTTCTTTCATGTCTTCTCCCTCTACCATCTCACATAAGTCACGTTCAGTAGCTAACTCTTCATCTAACTTCTCAGCAGCTCTGTATAACCCAAAAATATCCTTATTCCACTGATTATCTTTCATTCCGCCTTCAGCCACCGAGTTCACTTCTCCATGGTGATACCAGTCCTTACGCTATTTGTACATCTCATGCATTCCCCTTCTAACCAGATGATCAACTATATCACTATCTGAATGCCGATCTACATTGCGACAGTCTATGCAAGGGCAAATGATGAACTTCACATCTCCTTTACCCGCAGACACAGCTCGGACAAAGTCCCAAGCACCCCTCTCATAAACAGGATCCACTCTGCAGTTATAACAAAACAAAATAGAACAAATCATTAAACACTCCAGTCCCAACTGAAAAGTAACATATATATGTTAATTTCATACCTCGAGAGATGAACCCAAGCCTTGTCCAACATTGTTTGATCTATACTTCTTTAAAACCGTTAGAACAAGTAAAAGGGTCACTGAAAACACACATTCTAAATAGCAGACTATGTTGAGCAGATAACACAGAATTAAAAAAAAAAATCTAAAAAATGAACAACAGTCACTAAAGCAAACAACGAGAATCAAACAAATCAGAATCATGTAAAAACTAAGCCGAGAAGCAAAAAAATCAGAATCATGTCATAACTAAGCCGATGACAATCAAACAAATTAGAATCAAACAAATTTAAATCAAACAAATGAGAATCAAACGAATGAGAATCAAGTAAGAACATACTACTAAGAAAAATAAAGAGTGAACAAGGATTGCTGGAAATAATCTCTCAAACAAACGCATGTAAGAAATAAGAACTTCAAACAAATGCAGGTAAGTGTTAAGAACTTCAAACTGAACAAACCCCAAATCGGGGGAACATGAGAGATCAAAGAAAAGAAACCCTAACTCTGTACCTTCGATTCGATTACGAGCTTTGCTCCTCCCCAAATCGACTTGAGCTGGAGAGTATCACCGGTTACAGAGCACGAAATCGAGCTTCAAGGTGTTGACAGAGAGTTTCCTCGGTCGGAGATAGGGTTGCGGTGACGGGATTAGGGTTTTTCTCGAGAGAGGTCTTCTCTCCATAACTCTAAATTTTTTTTCACTTTCTAAGTCAAGACTAATTTTTCCCCCTTATGTAGCCTAAGTGATACAGTAAAGAGCAACCTAATTTAATATTTCGCGGTTCTCAAAATTTCACTAAATATAGGCGGTACACGTGCTTTTCTATTCCCGCTTTGTGAATTTATCACGACAGCATTCAGTTAATGCTATGAATATGTCCCAAAATCGAAAAATCTATCTATCGTAACACTTTGAAAATCGGTGCTATCCCGGTGTGCTATGAACACCCCTTTTTCTTGTAGTGTAAAGCTGCTCTGTTTGATATGGGACCTCATCGTTCTCCTGGTTTAGATGGTTTTTCAGCGGTTTTCTATCAGAAGTTTTGGGAAGACTGCAAAGCTGATATAATGAAAGAAACAGAGCAATTTTTCGACTTTGGCGTTTTTTATCAACAACGCAGCCACACACACCTTTGTCTCATACCAAAGATCTATCCTCCAACGGTTATGAAGGAGTTTCGTCCTATTGCTTTTTGAAATGTCTCATATAAGATTATATCAAAAATCTTAGTCAATCGGTTAGAAGATCCATCTACCTAATATTGTCTCGGAGAATCAAAATGCATTTATACCAGGCAGATTAATTTCAGATAACATAGTGGTGGCTCATGAAATCTTTGAGTCTCAATGCTAGGAAGAGGCAAGCTAATTCATACATGGTGGTTAAAACATATATTACAAAAGCTTATGATAGGCTTGAATAGAGATTTCTTCAAGAAACGATGCAGTATATGGGATTTGGAGAGAAATGGATAAGGTGGATCACATACTCGGTGTTAATAAATGGAGCGCCTGAAGGTTTCATTACACAAAATAGAGGATTAAGACAAGGATATCCTCTATCTCCTTATCTCTTTATTTTATGTGCAGAGGTTCTGTCTCATCTGTGTACTCGAGCAACGAATGATCGTTCTCTTCTCGGAGTTAAAATAGTTGTACACGCACCTGCAGTTAACCATTTGCTTTTCGCAGATAATTCTCTGTTTTTCTCTCTAGCTAATCTGAAAGCGGCCAGAAATTTAAAGGATATTTTCTTCAAATATGAATCAGTCTCGGGTCAGGCAATCAATCTCAGTAAGTCAACCATTACTTTTGGAAGCAAAGTTCGAGATGATGTCAAAATAAGGATGAGGAACGTCCTAGGCATACATAATGAGGAAGGTATTGGAAAATATTTAGGATTGCCAGAGCAGTTTGGCTCAAAAAAGAGTGAGATGTTTGCATACATTGTTGACAAGGTCAAGAAAGTGGTACAAGGTTGGAAGCAAAAACATCTTACACATGCAGGGAAAGAGATTCTGCTTAAGTCCATTGATTTAGCTATGCCTATCTTTTCTATGAATATCTTTCGTCTCCCCAAAGAAATTGTGAGAAAATCAATGCAATTTTGGCTCGATTCTGGTGGGGCTCAGGTGAGTCAAAAGGATTACATTGGTATGCTTAGAAAAGGGTATGTATTCCTAAGAAGAAAGGTGGTCTTGGTTTTAGAGATTTAGAAGCATTCAATCAAGCGCTTCTTGGGAAACAAGTATGGAGAATAATGCACAATCCAAATTACCTGATGGCTAGAGTTCTAAGAGCACGTTACGTTTCGGATAGTGATATTTTAAATGCTAGACTTAAGAAGAAATCATCTTATGCTTGGAAATCAATTTTCCATGGAAAGGAGTTGATCGTTAAAGGAATGAGATACATTATTGAATTATTGGTAATGGAGAGTCAATGTGGACAGATTCATGATTAAATATACATCCCCCAAGACCCCCACGGTCACAGAGAGAGGTTGATCTTAACAAGAAGGTTAGTGATTATTTCAATGATAACAAAACGGGATGGAGTTTGGATAAACTCAGAGAAGATGTTATGTATGAAGATATAGAGAAGATTTTGGCCCTGAAAATTTGCTCAAACTCACCTCTCTGATAATAACTATATCCCAACGACTTATGGAACTGTTGCTCTGAGGCAAAAAATATGGAAGACGATGGTACCAGCAAAACTTAAACATTTCTTATGGAAAATATCATCAAGAAGTATTGCTACTGAAAATAATTTGAAAAGAAAGCATGTAACGAGAGATGCCATATGTAAGCGATGATGGTTGGAAGAAGAAACAGAGGAACATTTCCTTTTTAATTGTCCTTATGCTAAGAGGATTTGGAGGGGTTCAGGGACAGATAATACTATTATAGATAATTTAACGACAAGTTATGAAGAGAAGTTAGAGGCGTTCTACAAGTTTCTAATGTGGCTTCTCTGAACCACCATCAAGATCTTCCTATTTGGATCCTCTGGAGAATTTGGAAGAGCTAAAATATGTTATTATATCAGCATCGACACTTCAATTGGAAGAATGTTTTGATTAATGCTAGGAGTGATGCTCGAGAATGGAAAAATGTGGAGAATCAAGAAAGAGATACATCTCAAGGCAATAGATCATCTTACAGAGGGAGATATAAAGATATATGGAGACTACCACCAGCACATTGGTTGAAATGCAATGTAGATGCTTCATTTGTTAATACGATGGAACCGGCTACAGCATGATGGGTTGTTCGTGATGCTAGTGGAACTTATCAAGGAGCAGTTCAAGCAAAAGGCCACAAAGTAGGTTCACCTCTGGAGAGTGAACTACAGGCTATCCTTATGGCACTACAATACTGTTGGGAAAGAGGATACAGAAAGATCATCATAGAATCTGACTGTAAACAAGCCATCGAAATTTTAAATGAGAAGGCGCTACACTTTGCTTCTTACAATTGGAAAAGAGAGATACGGTGGTGGGCGGAGAATATTAAAGATATTACTTTTCAATGGATAAATCGAGAAGCTAATAAAGTGGCGGATGTATTAGCTCGATCACAAACTTCTGCTATGTCTATCTATTTCTTTCATAACTACGTTCATGTAACGATAACAAATCTTCTACATGAAGATTATATACAAGTTCGAAATTATTAATAAAGTAAGAATGAAATTAGAAAAAAAAAATTAAGTTCTCAATAATGTTTCAAAGCAAATTTTGAAATTAACATATTTATATATTTTTGGTAGATAATTTAATTTAAATGATGAGACTTCATATTCACACGATTTATGATCATTTGTATCTTGCTTAGACAAAAAAACAAATAAACCATTGATCATAAAATTTTCAATGTTAGAATTCTACCATTTTTAGTAATTTATAGTCGTTTAAAAAAAATCAAAATATAACATATAAGAAAAAATTAAATTTTTTTTAATTATATGATGAATGTGATTGTTTAATTTCTTTTAATAATATAAAATTAAACAAAAAGAGAGATGATAAAAAGAATGTTATCAAATATATTTGATTCATAATCATTAATTTTCATATATATGTTAATCATATTAGGTAATTTCGTAACTTTTGTTTAAGAAAATAATTGAGAATATTCTTTTGTACGCTACTAATCAATTTGATAGTTAGTATAATCGATTTTTATCAAATGTAAAATCCTAGCCGAATGATCAAATATCTCATTTGGGTTACTCATACTGAAGCATTACAATATTTTTATAGAGAGGTTTTGTGGTGGTGCAGTTTGATATAAAATCTCAGTTATTTAATTTATATGGTATATAATTAAGCTTTAGTGATATTGACATAGATATATATATATATATATATAGTATATTTTAATATAAATATTTATTATTGACATTTCCTACTCATATGATTTTATTAACAGTTGTATATTTGCTTTAACCAAAATTTAAATTGTTAATCACAAAATAATTAAGGGGGATTTGCCTAATATGATTCAAATCTTAATTTTAAATACAAAACTATACCCAAACTTGAATCAAATGCAAAAATAACCTAAAAGCCTTGTGATATTACAGCCAGCCCCTTGTGACCAAACAAAAAAACAGAACTCATTTTTACGAATATAGCCCTAGAAAGTCGTCTGAGTCTTCTGAGATATTGTAAGTCGTCTAAACGACTTCCAGTGAAGCCTTCTAGTATAGTTGATCTTTAAAATAATTTTTAAAATTCTTAAAAAATATGTTGACAAGTGAAAAATTAAAATCATGTAATTATAAACAGTTTTAAGTAACATATGTTTCATATTAAGTGTCATTTTGACCTTGTGCACACAGATTAAGGAAACAATTAATTTTATATATTTCCTATATAAAAACACAATTACCTATACACCTAACCATATTTCAACCAATAGAAAAATAAATTACTGCATAAAATTAATAAATTTTGCCTTGAAAATCGAAAACGACACTTATTTTGTAACGAAAAATTTCTCTACAACGACACTTAATATGAAAAGGAGGGAGTATAAATTAAGATATAATAAATTGAATAGTTTTCAACATAGATGAGTGAAAGTAGTTAATTATGATATTATTTGGCTTAGGGTTTGACAACATATGTTGTAATATTGTATGTATTCTTAGAGTTAGATATTGGAAAGTTTAAATGTTTTTTTTTGAAAAATTAAAATTTTACCTATATGTGTTTATTTCTGTGTATTGATAAACACTTTTTAAGTTTAATTTGATTTTATGAAGTGTTTAGTTAGTTAATTTAGTTTAAGGGTTATGTTTAGGGTCTAGACAACTAACAGGTAAGTTGTCTAGCGACTAGAAGACTTCTAACTCCCGCTAAAAATATTTTAGTTTCCCGCTAAAAATATTGAAGTCTTCTGGGCGACTTACAAGGAAGTCGTCAAGTAAGTCTTCTATTAGAAGACTTACTTGAAAGTTTTCTGAATCGAAAATATTTAACCTTATTAGAATTTTTGTCTCCATATATAAAGAAAAATTACACATTCTCTCCTCCTCTCAAATGGCTGCAATAAAAATGGTATGTTCCTCATTATAAAACTCTCTGACCTCTCTCTGGTTTTTCATCACATGGCTCTCATCTTCTACGCATTTAAAGGAAGATTTATTAATTTTAGATATGTATTTTTGTGTGTTCTATAAAGGTAGATCTATCTAATTTTCCACTCATTTTCTCTGTTTTTAAGCCATTTGAACGTTTTTGGGTATGCAGGTTTTTCAGATCTGGATTTGGATATACAAGTTTTTCATATCTGGAAGACTTCTGGGACGACTTACATGTTAGTCGTCTAAAATATAATGCGCTAGAAGACTTCTATGACGACTTACCTGGAAGTCTTCTCACATGTCTCCCTTTCATAACAGATCTGAGCATTTTGGTAAGTTTTTATGTCTGATTTTTCTTCATTTGGTAACTTCATATTGCATAAAGTTCTTACCTTTTTCCCAAACTAAAACTCTCCAAACCCATTCTAATCTCTTTGACTTGAAAACACCAAACTTTATATGAATTTTTCATTTTTGTCTCATGTCATTCTCACTAATCTATGTTTTTTGTTGTAGGTTTTTAACCAGATGGTTCTCATATTCCACTTGAATATGTACTTTGTGTATTCTATAAAAGTATATATGTATAATCTTCCACTCATTTTCTCTGTTTTTAAACCATTTGAACATTTTTTGATATGCAGGTTTTTCAAATCTGGAACAGACTTTGGAAGATTTATGGGAAGTCTTCTAGCGCATTATATTTTAGAAGACTTCCGAGAAGACTTCCCTTAAGTCTTCTAAAGTCTTCTAAAATATAATGTGCTAGAAGACTTCCGGGAAGTCTTCTGACGGAGTCTTCTTCCATATCAAGTGGAGTCCAAGCTTGTCTTTGTAGATGAATGATCTATAATAGTTTTGTTTCTGGTCTTTTTTTGTGATTTGCATGTGTACTCCTTTAGTTGTGATTTTTTTATAAATTTGAAGAGATATTAATAAAAATTTGGTAAATATGTTCATATTCCACAATATTATCTTGCTAAAATTACTTGATATTCCACAATATCATCTTGCCAAAATTACTTGACATAATTGAAGTTATTGATACAACTTCAATAGCAAAACACAATAACAGAAAAAATCAATCAAATTTACTACAACTAAGGGAGAAAAATTCTCGAGAAAACTTAGTCAAATTCACAAAAGATAAACCATTACATAAGTTCAAAGATATAACACTTTCATTAGAAGTCTTCTGGGAAAAAAAACATCATTGATGCATATAACAATAATGATACTTAAGTCATTGATACAACATGTTAAGAATCATTTTAACCATTCTACTAACTAATAGCAAAAAACATCATTGATTCATATAACAATAATGATATTTAAGTCATTGATACAAACATTTTAAGAAACAAGTATTTTACCCACTCATAGCAATAATCATCATTGGTGCATACTTAAGAGATGGAAACAAACAATAGTAACTAGTCAAAACATATCACAATTTTTACAAGTTTGTGTTGAAAAACTTAGTCAAATTTAGTAAAACTAAGGCAGAAGACATATTTTGAAAATATGAATTTTACATATGTTGAAGTTACTTAAAACTCTTAAAAATACAAGTTATTCAAAAACTAGCGTGGAAGAGTTCCACAGAAGCCTTGTCGGATCAACTAGAAATTTTAATAAACATGAATGTTGATAACCTCATAAATATCACGAATTAGGTTATAAATTTCATTCAGTAGCTAAAATATTGATTAATAGACATGAATTAACAAGAAAATGTTATATTCTTTATAGTTTTAGAGAAAATGAAAGTTTATTAAACATTGGCGCAGACGACTTCCACGGAGGTCGTCTGGCAGACTTCTAGGAAGTCATCCATTTAGGTTAGTTTTGCAATTGATTTTTAACCTAGACGACTTAAATAAAAGTTGTCCATCTTTATTTGTTAAAAAAAAAACTCGAGACGACTTACTTTTGACCGGATTGTGTCAGAAATTTGACTTTTCGTGGACGGCTTACACGTAAGCCGTCCAATAGAAAATTAAAAAATCAATATTTTGTTATACCTAGACGACTTCCATGTAAGTCGTCTCAGGTTTGTTTTGCAGTTGAAAAATAAAACAAAAAAAATTATTTATTTCTAGACGACTTACACGGAAGTCGTCCGTCCGACGACTTACATGGAAGTTGTCCAAGATAAGCAAGGTTTTACCAGAATCTCGGAGTAAAATCATGGACAACTTCAATGTAAGTCATCGGACGGACGACTTCCGTGCAAGGCGTCTAGAAAAAAATATTTTTTTTGTTTTATTTTTCAATTGCAAAACTAACCTTAGACGACTTCCATGTTAGTCACTTACGTGTAAGTCGTCCAGAAAAAGTCAAATTTCTGACACAATCCCGTCAAATGCAAAACTAACCCGTTTACCCTAGACGACTTACATGGAAGTCGTCTCGAACTTTTTTTTTAACAAACAATGATGGACGACTTCCTTGTAAGTCATCTATAAAAATACATTTAAAAGTCAATTGCTAAACTAACATCTGCATTAACAAGAAGACTTCCATGTAAGTCGTCTACAGCTAGACAACTTACATGTAAGTCGTCGACTTACCTGTAAGTCGTCTGGACGAACAGATCTCAGAAAAAAAAACTGATTTTATAGTTTCAACCAGTTAGATGACTTGTTTAGCACATATAAGTCTTCTCCAAGCATCCAAAATCTCAAACAAAAGTGACCCACCAAGAATCATAAGCTTCAATGACTCTATGAACCTTAAAATTTTTAGAATCAAAATCTTGGGTTCTTTTGGATGAATATGGAGAGAACGTGAAAGATAATGTTATTTTTAGTTCATAAAAATTGAGAAAGAAATAGTGTAAATCGATTTTTAGGTGCATTAAAAGCTTCAAATTGGTTGTTTATGGTGGTTGGTGTATTGACGGCAATGGCAATATTGTGAATACTTGAGGAAGATAAGGGTGATAGAGTAAAATATGCATTTTCGAAAAGAAAAAAAGTGATGGCATTTTCGTGAATAATCTGAACTTTGGGGGTGAAAGAGACAAGTTAAAGTTCCAAAAAAACATGGGTTAGATTTGTGTTTGACTTCAACTTTTGAGTCATATTTGCAAAAAGACAAAAATTAATGTGACATTTTTCAATACAAATTTAAAAATTAAAATATTAATATCTTTATATAGTATATAATTTAATTTAAATGACATAAATATAAATATATATATATATATATATATATATGAGACTTCATTTTCATACGATTTATGATCATGTGTATCTTGCTTGAACAAAAATAAGTTAAACCATTGATCACAAATTTTCAATGTAGATATTTTACCATTTTTAGTAATTTGTAGTCGTTTTAAAAAAATTCAAAATATAACATATAAGAAAAAAAACTATTTTATGGGAAATTGCCAAAATACCACATTCATTTTACTACTTTTCATGTTTAAACTAACCACTTTTACCCTCATTTTTAAGGCGTTTATAACCCTAAGGTTAAATAATCTAGACTTAGGGTTCAGAGTTGAAAGGTGGGTAGGATTTTTGGAATATGAAATTTAGGATTCTAATAAATATATAAATAAATAATTTAACTATAGTTAAAAAAATAGTTTCAAAAATAATTTTTGATTTTCAAAAATGAATTTTGAAAAAAACGAATAATTCGAAAAAACAAATTCAAAAAAAAATGTATGAAAAATTCGAATTTGAAAGAGATTAATTTGAAAACATTAAAAAAAATTATTATTATATATATAGAGAACAAGAGTATATGAGTTTTTTCCACTTAATGAAGAAAGTATTTTTGAAAATATCTCTTTAGTGGTGGTAAACATGAATATTGGAACCAAGAAAGTGGTAAACATGAAAATTCTTTTTTTTATTATTATATGCTTAATGTGATTGTTTAATTTCTTTTAATAATGTAAAATTAAACAAAAAGAGAGAGGATACAAAAATTGTTATCAAATATGTATTATTCATAATCATTAATTGTCATATATATGTTAATCATATTAGGTAATTATGTAGTTTTTATTTAAGGAAAAAATTGAGAAATATCCTTTTGTACACTACTAATGAATTTGATAATTAGTTTAATAAAAGTCATAGTATATATTTATATAGACCAACTTATCTTTCTAATGATTGTAAGAATCATCCCACTAATGACACGTGGTTACAAAAACATGTTGTAATGCTCCAAGATTAATATATAGAGGATTTATTAGATTCTTAAAATCATTATAGTTATTCATTTTCTTAGATATTTACAATATACCAAATTGACAAATCTTTTTACTTTTAAAATCAACAAATTCTATAAAAATTTTACTCATACTAATACCCCCAGGTTGTTAGAAGACATTTTTAGACTATGAAAGTGATGTGGTAATGAAAAAACTAGGATTGATCATCGATAAAAATGGTCGACAACATCTTGACATGATGAGACTGAACCAAAAGGCGATCTGATGTCAGCTGGGTCGACTAGAAGCGGGTCGACTAGTAGTGACCAGGTCAAGAAGAATACTAAAAGGAACAAACATGATTTTTATTTTACATTCTTCAAGGCTCTGTTGAAACGTGAGAGTCTAATCTTGCAGAAAAAGTTAAGGATGAGACAAGGTTTTAGCATGGTAGGTTTTTGCATAAATGAACCAAAGAGAAATGGAATTACTGGTCAAGAAAGGTTTTCTAGATAGCAACAAAAATTTGGCATTGTAAGGGAAACTCTCTATGTACTCCAGCCACCTAGTATGTCTTCTCTTAAGGATGTTTGGCCTCTTAGATTCTAGAGAGTTTCGTTGGTTGTTGGACCCAATTTCGGTCAGTACATTAATGGGCCGCGATCAAAGATATGGGCCGTAAGGAACTGAAGCCCATAGCAAACATATCGAGCTCGAAAACGAAGACTCCGAGGTCCCGGAGATCGCGGCGTAGTCCCAGAGATCGCGGAGCAGTTACGGGGATCACGAAGTCGACTTACCATAAAGAAAGGGGAAGAGACACGAAGAGGGACACGTTGAAAACCCTAAAGAGAGCTACACACTTACATCGACCTTGTTCTCATCCCAATTTTAGATTCTTTCTTTACGGATCTCGTTTGTATCACTCGATCTAGTTCAGCTCATTGTATTCAATCTTATTCATCAATAAAGTTCATTTTTACCTATTGGAAACTGTTTAACATCGTTGTATTCTAAAGATATCGCTGCCTACATCATTTGTCTTCCTTAGATCAAACCCGGATCACTATCAAATACTTAGTGTAGATTTTAGGTTCTACATTTTGGCGCCGACTGTGGGGAAGATAAACGAAAAACATATTTTCTAAGAAACCGATCTAAGTTTCCTAAGCGCGATTATGGATCCCAACTAAACCGTCGGAACCACACCCTCAAGAGTCAACGACATCGATCCCATCGGATCCGACTCGGGGACCAAAGCGACACTAACTGGGTTAACGGGAGCCAATGATGCGACCGAAACAACCCAGACGCAACGAATCCCTCTGATCGGGACTTCAAATCAAGATCGATCTCTCCCGATCAATCAGACATCGATCCCAGAACGAGTCGGAGCTCGAGTCTGGAATCGTCCCGGGGACAGACAATCCGCCAATGACCTGACCCGATCTCAATCCAGACCAATTTCGCCGACCCCTCTAGCACAAACTCGAGAAGAAATGACCGAACTTTGAGGAATGCTCCCATCTCTAATCAACGAAATTCGTAACCAAAGGATCGCCCATCAAACCATCGCTAATCGACTAGACCAGGCTGAGAGGGAACTCGCAGAGCATCGAGCTGCAAACGTTCGAGAAAGAAATTAAATGCCCCTCGATCCGTTACGAGGGACGTCGAGCCCCCAAAACGCCGGTCTGTTCGGTACTCTGGAGATCCCAAGCGCTCGATCTGGACGCTACACAGGAGAAAACTCACAATGACCCCCGCCAAAGGGCATGACCCACCGAAGCTTAAGCTATAGCGGATTGGACGAAATCGACACTGGGCTGCAACGTCCACGAAGTACTCCAATCCAATTCCAGAATGGATCAACGGAAAGGCAGGGGGAACCGAGAACACGGACCCCGCCGTCAAACCATTCGATCCCCAAAAATCAAACTCCATCCGCCACGAGGACCCTCCATCAGGCAGGATTCGACAACCTAACAGAACAAGCTCGGAGGCATGACCTTCACGCCCCCGTCAATATCGACCTCCAACGGGAAGGCCTAGCGATCCCGAGTGAAACCGGAGCGTTCCAGAATTATATCGAGAGGAACGACGCCGAGCTAAAAGGGATACATGCCATCGTACATATGGAAACGAGCTATGCCTCAGATATCGACATGGCCATCGAGGAAACAAGAAGGACTCCGTTTACAAACAAAATCGCCAGCGTGAGGCTGCATCATGTTGGGAAGTAAAAATTCCCCGAATACGCAGGAAACTCGGACCCAAAGGCCCACGTACGAGCCTTCCGCCTAGCAATATTAAGAGCACACTTCACCGCTTCTTTGCTGAGAACCTCACGGGGGCCGCCCTCGAATAGTTCGCTGGACTAGCGGAAAACTCGATTGACAATCTCACTCAATTGGTATCTACGTTCCTCAAACAGTATTCAGTCTTCATAGAGACAAGAGTTACCGAGGGATATCCTTGGAATCTCAAGCAAGCGCCTTTCGAGCCGTTGAGAGCATACATAAACAAGTTCTGAGAAATCAAGGCCAAGATTTCGCATCCGAACGAGGTCGTCGCCCTAGCAGGATTGAAGAATGGCGCCTGGTTCTCATCCAACTTAAGGGAAGAACTAGCAGTACGAGCACCTATCTCGTTGGATGACGCCCTACACCGAGCCTCTTACTTCGCCACCCACGAAGAAGAGGTCGCAGCCTTAAAAGAACAGTATAGCGCGAACAAGAATAATGCGACTAAAAAGCCTACCGCTCCTAAGGAGCCAGAGACCAAAGGAAAACATTCCTATGCAATAAACAACTCACCACAAAAGTCTTCGACATACGACCTCAGCAAATATTGCGCCTTCCACGACCGCAAAGGCCATTCGACCGAAGAATGTCGAGCCGCGCTTCGCAGTCAGAACAAAAAGAAAACCACTGAAGAAAACGGAGAGGAAGAGGAATAGCCGGTAACTCCAAAATCCAACCGAAAGGCCAAATTCTCGACAAACAAAAGAGGCAGGGAGACCGAGCAGGAATCACCGAGCTCTCCACCCCCAGCTCCGAAGAAAAGAGTCGACATGATTTCTTGGGGGCCAAACAACCACGTAACCAACGAAATCAAGAGCCAGACCGAAGGGAAAATACACTTCGAGATCACGGTGGTGATCCGCACATTGAAAAACCCCGATGAAGCTACTCTTCATCCCAGTATCAATCAGTACAATCCAAACATAAAGTCTCCTGGCGGAAAAATCCCCAACTTCAAGCGAAAGAACAAAATGACCAAAATTCGCAAGCTACTGGAAAAACTGATTGCCCTACAGATTCAGAAAAAAGACAGAATGCAGACCCTTAATCGCAATCTGTCTGGTGGGCAGAGACACTACCGACCAGCACTGACTAAGAGATGGAATTTTCTGGCCCACGACAAAGGCAAAAAACGAATCGACTTCATTTACAGAGGCTCTAAGTTCGGCAATTCGGTCAACTCAATCAAAGCGTACCAACGGAGAGCCGAAAACAACGTAGGAGTGAGAGAGCCCCTATCATGTCCCGATTATGAAATCACCTTCGACAAAAACCAGACCGCAGGTCTCGATAAACCATATGACGACGCTCTCGTGATACGGCTCGACGTCGGCGGTTGCGAACTATCCCAAGTAATGATCGACACTGAAAGCTCGGCCGATGTCCTCTTCTACGACGCGTTCAAAAGAATGGGATTCACTAAAGCACTCCTAAAGCAAGAACGAACTCCCCTCATCGGGTTCGCAGGAGAAACCACCTACTCCCTCGGATCGATCGAGCTCGCGGTAACCGCTGGAGAAATTAGGAAAATCGTAGAATTCATCGTGATAGACCGTCCAGCCCCGTTCAACGTAATCCTTGGGAGGCCTTGGCAATATAGCATGAAGGCAGTTCCCTCAACATATCACCAATGCCTGAAATTTCCAACCCCGAAAGGAGTCGAGACTATCAGAGGAAGTAAGAAGAACTCAAGGACATGCTACCTCGCAAGCTTCAAAGACATCGAGCAACACCCCTAGTCAAGCGGCCAAAACCAACAACAAACGTACCCATGTACACGAACCACCGAACAACAGACCCTGTCTCAGGGAAAATAATTGAACTACGTTATGACTTGATCCCTCAACGAGGATACGTAGGCAACTCACGACACGAGTCCAGTCACCCTCAAACTACAAAAGTCGGAGTGAGCATATCAAAACACCCGAGGAACAACGGCACGACAATATTAAACTGCCTTCTTTTCACAAATCTGTAACGAAACAAAATCCGACATATTAATAAATATAGTTCTTTGATATTGCAGTTCGATCATATCAGATTTCCTATATCTACAAATCGCAAAACTATGACAGTCGACCAAAAACCAAAACCCTGATCAAGTTTTCGGTTGCGGCCAACTCCACCAACTAGCGCGACGAAACTAGCTAACAAAATCTTTTGTTACAACAAAACCATCGATAAAAGTATCTACAACAAATCGACTAACGGCCCCAAACGATCGGCCTCGCATAAACATAAAAATAACAGCAAACAAACCGGGACTCATGACCCCCTCTTTATTAAATAATAATAAATAAAGCAACAAAAAGCAAAAAGGGAAAACAGAAACAGAAAATCCCTAAGGCTACTCTCCGATGCCGAATTCGCCATCCTCGAACTGACCACCCGAGCACTTCGTCACATCGTCCACCGCAGAAGGAACCTTAGCAAAGAAATCTTCTGGTAGATCCTCCGAAATTTGAGGCAGATCAAGCTTCTCAACGGAGAAATCTGAAACCGCCATCACATAGAGCTCGGACCCGAACTCGACCTCCTTTGTTCGAAGTCGCAACAAATCGTCCGAAGCCAGAAGATTGTTGTTCATGATTTCCTTCAAGAGATCTATATTTGCCATGACCTCCCTAAGACAAGCTTCACAATCAGTTGTGGCCTTCTTCGTCTCCCACTTCTCCTTCATAGATACCAACACATCCAAGTAGCTGTCCGCCAGAGCCTTTTTAGCGTCATAAGTTGCACGACGAAAGTCATCAGAGAACTTATTAGTAGAGGATTCAACCTTCGCTTCCAAAAAGGAAACATGCTCGAGGGCTGATTTCCTCTCGTTACTCACAACTCGCAGACGAGCTTCGAGCGAAGCAGCCTGATTCCCCAATTTCTCAGCAGCGGCCAGTTGAGCGACATTGGCACGCTCTCGATCTTGAGCTATCTTCAGACCAAGCTTTAGCTCTCGAATGACCTTCTTTATCTCGTAAAGCTCATCAGAGCGCGGGACGTCTTGCAGGCACTTTTCCAAAGTCGCCGCGAAGTCGTTGTTAGCCTCCATGGCCTGGAACATAGCAAATCAGCACAGATAAAATGAACCAAAGATTCAACAAGGATCGAGTGTCAAAAAGAATGACCTTAGCATTAGCCACAGCCATCTTCACATAAGCCTCGCGTTCCGTCATATTTCACAAAGAAGGAAGCGGACACCCAGCAGGTTTGAAATGCCTCACCAAGTGAGCAACACTGTCCGAGTTTTCCGTAATAGGGCAATCCTTGGATCGTGAGAACTTCCAATGAAACGGTTTAGCAACAGCCGCTTCACCCGAAACACCGAGACGATGGTCCGAACCATTTGTTTTCGCCTTTTTCGGGGGGCGGTTACGCCCCTCCTAACCTGTTGGGCTACTCGACTTAACACAAGCAACAGATTTTTCACCATCGAGGTCCTTGGCCTCTTGGGTTGAAGTCAGCGGAAGTCGGATCTCCTCACAAAGAACTTCTGTGAGCGCTTCGCTCACGTCTCCAGATCGAATGCGTTCTGTATTAGCACTACCAGTTCGAGTTTGCACCCTATCAGAGTCGCGAGGGTTTGATCTTCTCGAAGCCATGTTCCTTTGACAAGCAAAAACGAAATTAAACGAAACACTATGGTAAATCCTAAAACAAAGTGAAGCTTTATAAGGATCAAGGCCTCGCCATATCTCAACGACCCAAACAAAGAGAATCTCGAAGGATAAGAAAACAAAGATACCCCGAAACATTATACTTATCCATTAAGAATATCCAAGATATCACGATCAAAGATCGCAGAATCATCGCGGACAGACGACCCCCCGACTTGATCCACTGAATCGTCTGAGACTTGAGGAAGATCGAGCTCGGAGATAGACCAATCCGACACGGCGGCTGAAGCAACGAGATCCTCACAATCTCCTTCCATCTCCTTTAAACGAGCAAGCTCTGCATCCACAGTCAAACCCCCATCCTTGGGCTCGTTAAAAAGATCGATGTTGGCGATCACTTCGTGCAGCTAAATCTCAACAGACACTCCATTTTTCTTGCTCGTCCACTTATCCTTCAAGGATTCAAGGATTTCCCGGTACCGAGTCGCGATATCACGACGAGCAACGCGATAGGCACGACGAATGTCCCGATCTCTCTCGACCTCGAGTGCCGCGATTCTTGCCTTCTGAGCAACCATTTGGGTCATAAGAGACTCGTTCTCCTGGTGAATTCTCTTCGAATCCTCAGTCTCGATCTTTTCGGCATCCTTCTTCCCTTCTCGCTAGGTGGCTTCGAGCTCCTTCGAAAGCCTCTTGATCTCGGAACCAATACTCTCGATTTCCTTGTCGTTCCGAGAAGCCACGACGTGCACAACATATTCATTGAAAGCTTCCATCACCTGAGAAGAAATCAAGATAAGCAAATAAGAAACTCTAAGCAAATTTTCAAGGAAAAGAAGGTAGGAAACGAACCTTAGAGCTCGCCACCACAACCTTGGCGTAAGCTTCCTTCTCGGCTGAGGAAGCAAGAGATGGAAGACGGCAGCCTGCAGACATCATGCGACCAGCGAGGAAAATTAGGTCACCTTGGGCCTCAAACAAAGAACCATCTCCCTCAGGAACAAACCTAGGACGAGATGGACCAGGCAAGGCACCCTTCGACGTCCGGCGTCGCTTGCGAGTCGCCGCAATGGTCTCGTCCTCCGAGCCAGGACTCAACGAGACAGGAGATCTTCTCTCTTCTGAAGCGTTCTCATCGTCGGAGTCGTGAATCAAGATCAAGGGAGATTTTCTAGAAGCTCGGCCCCTCGATGCAGACCCATAAGTGCGGAATGACGAGCTCCTCACGAGCTGTCTAGTTAATCGATCCGAAGACGGGGCCTGAATGGAAGGAGTCGTTATGACTTCCGGGGAGTGTTCGGCCTCGTCCTCAGAACCCCCAACCAGAGGGGCCCTGTTGATCCCCTCCGGCATAGCAAAGACGGTTTGAATCCGAGTTTGGTTGAACGAAGAATAGTTCGAACGACCTCTCCGAAGAATCCCGATCAAACCACGAATCCCGTCTGACATCGAAGAGCTTCCGGAAGGAGCTGAATCGATCAAAGAAAAACGAAAAGTTGAGTCACCTATTTCCCAAAGAGAAAAATCGACACATAGACAAAAGAAAACTAACCGATATTCTCGGCCAACTCCGAGGAAGCCGAGAGAAGTCAAATTCACCCATAGATGCTCGACCCATCTTGAAAACGAAAAATTGTTCGCGCAACTTCTCATCGGGATAGGGGATATCCTCGATGACGTGGCGACCTGGGCCGGGAGACACAAGGAAGGTACCAGGGTTCTGCTGGTTCTGCTTCACCAGAATGAGCTGTCGGAACTCACTAAGGCCAAAAGAAAGACCTTCCTCCCTAGCCCTAACCAAGAAGGCGATAAGATACCTTGGGAGGATCTGAGTAACTGAGTAAGCGATAACCCAAGCTCCGCCAGAATCTCAAGTATCGGCTCCGGGACCGGGAAGACCATAGGAGTGAAAGAAAGAAAGATAGGCTCCGCAATAGCCTTCTCGTACAGTTTCGGGGGTCTCAGTTGCGCAAGCCAAATCGAGAACGACGGCGCGATCAACCCAGTACGTCTTATAAAGATCCTCGAGATCATCGGTTGTAGTCATCGGACGAGGGAAACTGAACGATGAAGACATCTCAAGCTCGGTGATCGGGAAATTTTAAGAGCATGTGTAAAACGAAAGATACAAAAAAGAATTGAAGTGGAAACGTAAAACCTCACGTATTTATAACCATCCTAACGGCTCTATCAGCATCCCCGAGAAAGATAATGATGACCTAGGTTTTGCCCTAGCGGCAGCTGATATAGCCGTTATGCGTTTTAAAATAAAAAAGGAAAAGAGAGAATGAAATTTACGCGCCAAACAACGGTTTTCCAAGAACCATCAAACCAAAATCGCATCGGTTATCAAATGACAAAACCCGAATTGATAACTAACCGCCTCCTTATTCTTTTCGATCAAATCAAAAGAGACTGGGGGACAAATGTTGGACCCAATTTCGGTCAGTACATTAATGGGCCGCGATCAAAGATATGGGCTGTAAGGAACTGAAGCCCATAGCAAACATATCAAGCTAACGAAGACTCCGAGGTCCCGGAGATCGCGGAGTAGTCCAGGAGATCACGGAGCAGTTATGGAGATCACGAAGTTGACTTACTATAAAGAAAGGAGAAGAGACACGAAGAGGGACACATTGAAAACCCTAGAGAGAGCTACACACTTACATCAACCTTGTTCTCATCCCAATTTTAGATTCTTTCTCAGCTCATTGTATTCGATCTAGTTCAGCTCATTGTATTCGATCTTATTCATCAATAAAGTCCATTTTTACCTACTGGAAACTGTTTAACATCGTTGTATTCTAAAGATATCGTTGCCTACATCATTTGTCTTCCCTAGATCAAACCCCGATCACTATCAAATACTTAGTGTAGATTTTAGGTTCTACATTGGTCAGTGTGAATAATCAACTCCCTGGACAACAAGTAGTGTTTCCAAATCTTGAATACCCATACCAAGGCACCGAAAAATGCCATTGTTTCTTCATTTGATGCAAGATGGCTGCAATGCCAACTCCAAATGCATCAAACATTTCCTCAAAGTCTTGAAGAACTAGACCCTTTAGCTTGTGTCCTCTCCTTCAAAGTGTTGAAGGAAACTTGTTGTGGATTTCCCCATGAGAAAGAAACATTATTCTTGATCACACTTGTTAAGGTGCAGCTATGGTGCTATAATATCTCACAAACCGTATGTAGAAACTTTCCAGACCATGAAAGATTCTCACATTCCCAATGGTTGTTGGTATCGGCCATTCCCTAATGAATTTGATCTTCTCCTTATCCACTTTTCGTCCTTGTTTACGTACTACAAAGCCTGAGAAAATTAACTGGCCAGTAAAAAATGTGCACTTCTTTAGGTTGGCATATAAACCTTCCTTCCGAAGAATATTCAACACAAGTTCTAAATGCCTAAGATTATCTAAACATTTTTTATTGATCAGTATGTCATTAAAATACACAACCAAAAACTTGCTTATAAATGATCTACGAATCTGATAAATAAGACGCATGAATGTACTTGGTACATTAGTAAAACCAAATGGCATGACCAACCATTTATATATACCTTTCTTGATCTTAAAAACAGTCTTCCACTCATCTCCTACTCACATCCTTACGTGATGATATCCACTTCTCAACTCTACTTTGGAGAATATGGTTGATCCATTTAATCAAGCATGTCACCTAAACGTGGGATATGGTGGTGCTGTTTGATGGTGATATTATTGATTTCTCTGCAGTCTACACACACTCTTCATGTTCCATCTTTCTTGGTAACCAATAGAACTTACACATAATAACTTGTACTAAAGTTATGAAGGATGTACCATTTGGCCATTAACTCTTGTACTTGCTTCTCCAGCTCCTTGATCTCTTTCGGATTCATTCTATAGGCCGGTCTGCTTGGTAAGGCAGAACCGTTTATAAGATCGATTTGATACTCTATTCCTCTTGTGGGAAGAAGTCAAGTTCCTATCTAATCAGGAATCACATCTAAGAGCAGGCCTTGGACAGCTTGATAGTTAGCATAGAGATAATATGTATTAATATTATAACTACTTTAAAGTGTAAACTCAATTACTTATATTACAAAATAAAAAAATAACTGAAAATTAACAAGACATCACCCTGCTGTAAGCAAATTAACCTTATAAACTTTACAACTAAAAACTAAAAAAAAAAAATCAAATTATTGAATAAAGTGTCACATAATTTCTCTAATTTTGGATTTACTACTAATTTATGTTGTGTTATTTTTTATTAAATTCGTTTTACTAAATACAATATTGCACTATTAGACATATTAAAATGGAGATTCGACTTTTGATTTCAAGTTGTCGATGTAAACCTATAACAATACTTTCCTTTGTTAGAAAATTTTACCCTCATGCATTTTTGTATGATAAAATTTTGATCATTTTAACTAAGATATTTCAAGCCGAATACACAAGTAATTATATTAAGTTTCCAAAAAATTAGAAGAAAATAACCTCAAACTAAATTTTTCATCTTTATTAAGTTAACCATGTTCCTACTTTTGGTATCATATAAAAACATATTTTATAATAAATAAATAAATTTAATATAATGTAATGTAAAAATTGCATATACAAATAAAAAGAAATTTAACTATTCAACATACACAAATGTTAAAAAAAAACTGAAACTGTATATGATATATTTTCAAAACTAATCAAAAACAACGAAGCAAAATTAATACTCACCTCTACGCCATCAAAAGATTTAATTTCAACTTCTTTTGACAACATTTGAAACTTCGGAAGAAAATTAAATTTAGAAAACCAGTTATATACCATGTCAAATAGGCGGTACTCGGAGTTCAACGACAAAGAAAAAGGAACTCAAACTATTCCTCGTTTTATTGGTTAATTGTGATATTCATTTATCTAGATTCAGAAAATGTAAACTTATTTTGTAATTAAACAAATTATATGGTAAAAAAATTGTAAACAATGGAATTTAAAGTCGCATTGGAATACATTAAACACTTATTAAATATGTTAAACACTTAGGATAGGACATAACATGACAAGAGAAGGACATTCCTTAGGAAGTTAAACAATTTAAAACAAAAGAATGACTTAACCTGACAAATATATGATCAAATAGCGAAAAACAATGTTAACATTGTTGGGACTCATAAAATAGCACATTCGTTGTGTGTGGTCCAGAAAACATTGAACGCGTTGGAGAAACGATCTAAGTTTGGATTGTGATCTTAAACATATAGGGCATCATTCGGATATCTGAATGTATGCTTGTATTTATCCATATAGGTTGGGTTGTGCTATGTTAGTTTTAAGGCATAGATTAATTACTTCGTAAGGTACGATAGAGTGGTTGTGGCTTGGAACATTGGAGAGAAAAACATTGATAGCAGTACTCACATTTTGTGACTAGCTGCTAAATTTTTAGTGTACCAATCAAAAGTCATGTGTAACGGCTAGATTATTTTTGGGTTATGAGTACAAGTTTACCTTTAATTGGTTGCATATTTAAGATCGATTTCCATCTCGTTTCTGCATGTAAACAAACATTTAGGGTTCATGTGGTATTCTGCTCTTCATGAATGTCTTATCCAATCAGTTTCTCGTCAGTAGATGCTTTAAAAATTTATAGTATTCAACATTCTCTTTTATTGCTCGGATTCGATCAGATGCTTTATTTAACGCAGCCTCTGTCATAACAGTTGTTGAGCATTGCACACTTGTTGAACTCACACCCATGATTCACACATTCATGAAAAATGTTATATGTAGTTATGTGATACGTAGTTATTAAATTGTAAGATAAAAAAAGAATAAAAAATGGTGAGGTAAGGTGTTCAATTTTATTAAGCAAAATTATTATACAGCTTAAAAATAAAGTTGGTGTTGAATAATTAGATGGAAATGGGAAAAGAAGATGTGAAGTGTTACAAAAGAAAATGAGGGTGTTAAATAATTCCATCACTATACAGCTTAAAATTATTATACAGCTTAAAAATGAAATTGGCGTTGAATAATTAAATGGAAGTGGGAGAAGATTACGTGAAGTGTTACAAAAGAAAATGAGGGTGTTAAATAATTCCATCATTGTGGATAGTCTGACAAGTCCTTTAACAAACAATTAATTATTTACCGTTTGATTTAGATTTAAGAAAACAAGGCAATTACATGTGTTTCAAGAAACCGGTTTATTTAATTGTGTTTGAGTCCTTGTTTGACGCCTTTGTTAAGATTAGCCTCGTAATTAAGAAATCATGGTTTCTCTCAGTAAAATATATAAACTAATTTCAATATAAAGCAGGTCGTTGAGAAATAAAAAAATTTCAATGTGGATTCTATAAACCAATATCTTTGAGATTAGCAAATCTCAAAATATTATAAAGAAGAGTTAAAAACAAGAAAGTTGCAACTTTTTGACAAAAGGAAGTTGTAACTTGGTTCAAAAAAACGAAGAAAGTAGTATTTTAATACAAAAATGCAAAACTACGATCTATTCTATTAAAACAGGAACATGACCTATTAATATAGGTATGATCTAACTATTTTAATACAATTATTAAAACTTCTTATTAATCAATTAAGTATTATACAAGGAAAAACACAAATATAACTAAAAATACAAATATAGAAATTAAATTTTGAACAAAAACAAAAAAAAAAGAAATAAAATTTAAAAAAAAATATAAAACAAAAAATATATCCACTCTTTTAAAAGTAGACCTAAATCTAGTATACATTTAAATCACTAGGCCATTTTTGTTCGAAGAAATATAGGTCACTAATAAACAATGGCAATGCAAAGAGTTATCAGTGTTCGCCAAAGAATAAGGATTTTTAAGAAACCTGTAAAATAGCTCAAATTTTTTATTTAAACTTGATGTGTCTATATTGTCCCATGTTCTAAAAATCGACCGTCTAACCGTCTGATCTTTCACCCCGATTTATGCCAAATCGGTTAAAAAATCGGATATACGATTTTCTCCATCTAGACAGCCTAGCCGGCCGACTAATCTATTTTTTTTAATAATATTTTTATTTATTTATTTGATTTAAAATTTTATAAATATCATTTATATTCATAATTTTGATAAAAATTTACACTATATTAAATTTATATATTCTATTTGTGTTTTATACAATCTTAAACATGAAAATGTATTAATTTTATACACAATTAAAAATTAACATGTTTTATAACATACTAAACAATCTAAAAATTTTACCCTGCATAATTTTTGATTAATCTCCGATTTTCCCTTTAGGCGCTAGATCCAGCCCGACCGCTCGACTAACGCCTAACACGTTCCCGAACAAGGGCCACTGTCTAATTGACAACTTAAAAGTGTCCCATTTTTCAAGTTATTTCAAAAAACAATTACGACAATTCAACCATGACACGAACGACCAATAGCTAAGGGCCTCAACAAAAAAAAGAAAATCAACCAAATCCTTTGTGCAGAAACATTGTCCAAAAGATATCTGCAAGACTAAGAAGAAAAGTTCCCTCGACAAGTGTTCTCTTTCTTCTTTGTCATTATTGTTTTTTCAAAAATCACAAGTACCCTGCATAAACCAGAGAATCCCGAATGAGAAATACTCAGTGAACATTTGGGAAACTGATTGCATTTTGATATTAAGAAAAGAAAGCTTACTCGACAGAGTAAATTAGATGCCGACTAGATACTTATACCCTACACAATAAGATAAAATAATAATCAAATAATATATATCTATAACACGATGCTGCATCATTACGATTTTGATGCGAGAAGATGATAATGGCTTTGATGCTATAAAAACGACAGATATACAACAACGGCTAACCTCAGGAGGGTTAAATTTTGCTCCAAGATTGCTGAGTTTTGCATGGGATTCAGCATAATCCTTGAAGAAAGCATCCTGATCTGCAGCATACTTCTCAGCATAGACCTGCAATTTCGTTGTAGTTTCAGTTTTAAAGGCAAATATCATATTGAAATGATTCAACTAGAGTTTTTTTTAACCTTGAAAGAAGGATCTTCAAAGATGGCAGCATCAGTGGGCAGGACAAGAAGATCTTCATCTCTCTTTTCCTTGATTTCCTGTTACGAAAAAAAAAAATAATAGGCATCAAAGGACAAAAAAGAAAGACTTTCATTTCAAGATGTAAAGAAAGAGTTATGTTCTGAAACGCAACTGTGAAGTAAGAATTGTCAAACTTCAACCACTCTGGAGTCCATGACTGTCCTCCTGGTGCTCCCGGCCCCTCTTTCTATAATAGTATATTGCAACAACGCATAGTGAGTAGAGCTGGGAAATGGGTCGGATCCCTGCTTGACCCCCGGCGGGTTAGCAGTTTTTTTTTTCAAAATTTTTTTGACTTGCATGGCCTACGAATAAATTTTAGCATACCGGCATCTGCCCTGCTTGAAGTTGTGGTTATCCGCAAGTCATAATAATTAAATTAAAAAATTTATATAAATTTTAATTAAAAAGAAAAATTAATAATATAAATTGTATAATATAAAAAAATCAATACATACATATTTTCTTAAATATAAATATTCATAAACAATAATATCTATTAAAAAATTATAAATCCGGTAGATTAACGGATATCGGGTTTAAAATATGCTGACCCGTCCCGCATCCAAAATATATAACCGCTGCGGGTTCAACCGGGACGGTATACATGGGTTTTGAACCAAATTCCCAACAATAATAGTGAGAACTTAAATACAAGTTCAATAAACAACACGTTATGGAACAGGACAAGAAAGAATACCGTGTACTTAGTTTCTGGCTTCCCCCAACCACTACGTTCTGGCCTAGATCTTCCTAAGGTGTGTGCACCAGATAATGCAACTATGTCCTGCAATTACAAAGTCATTCGATATAATCATTTACTTATAGGTCATCTTCTATAACTAACGAAAATTGAAGCGCAATTCACCTTATCATCTAAACCCATTCTGTAGAAGACTTCTCTAAGATGATTAGCCGGTGAAGGAGGACCAGCGTCTATAGAACACAGGTATGACAATGGAAATTAATATAAATTTTGAAATAATATGACGTAACCAAAGAAAACATCCATAAATGAGAGTGCTAATACCAGGAAGCCTTCCTTCTTCAGGACATTCATGAGGACCAGAGGTATCAACTCTTCCATATTTCATGGGTATTTTTGGTCCTCCAGCTTCCTGAATTTCAGAAATTCTAGTTACTAAATAAATATGTCCATGGCCAGTAAAAGTAGGTTCAGGATTTACCTCTATAGCAGTAGCACTGGCCAGTTGGAATAGGTCAGCGTAGGAGATCCCAGAGTACATGTCTTTGATGTGCTTAATTAGGTTTAAAGCATTTACAAGACCTGAAAGCAACAACAAGCATATGGTTAAACAGAGAGAGAAGAAAAAAAACTAGTAAAAACAGGTATATTACCAGCATTAGCAGCGTGCTTAAGCTCAATCTCGTATCTGAGACTGCCATTAGCTCCACCTCTCTGAGGCCACCCAGAGATGTTCTTGTTGTAGGTGCCAGCATCATGCCATCCCAAACGAACCTATGAAACAAAATGAAGCAAGAAATTACAGACTGTTCAAGAACAGATCAGACAACAAGAGAAAACGAACCAGAATTGGGTGGCAAAACTTGGTGTTGAGGAGCTCTTTGATGTCTTCTCTAGCACTCTTCAACTGTTCAGGATCCGTAGCAGCTGTGCAGTGGGTGGTTGCAGCCGAGCTGAAACTCCGATTCACCAACGCAGCTTGACATCTCTTCTGAAATCAGGATTAGAGGAAACTCAGATCGGATATTCATATATAGCAAAAAAGAAATGAAGAATTGCAAGGGTACCTGAGAGAGAAGCGGCGATGAGACGAGAGATCTGGTGAACGATAAAGATGACGAGGGAATAGAGAGTTTGGATCCAGAGGAGGAGAAGCGGAGGAGACGAGAAGCTGAGACTTGAGTGCGAAGAGAGGAAGCCATAGTGGTGGTGGTGGTGTTAAGTGCGAGAGACACGCGCTCTGCCATATGAAGCGATTTGGCGTTTTAATTAGGTTTAGGTTTAAGAGTGCAATTAAACGGCGATTGATACGGCCACGCCGCAGGGAGAATATGACTCGAGGGTTTTTGAGGTCTGTTTTATTTTTTCTCGTCCTTACGTCTTTACCAAAGGACAAAAATGGCACGTCCTCAGTGATGCACCAATCCCATGTTTTTTTTTTTTCTTTTTTCTGAAATTAAAGGAGTTGTTGCACTACCTAACAATTGACTGCTAATTGAGTAGGCGAGATTGATGGCAAATAAAGTTACAAAGTATCAATCAAAGATACGAATGTTCAAAAAAAAAAAATGAAAGGCGACGAGGGAGAAGCTAGGGTTTTCACTGCCGCTCATCATCCCCAAGCTCTCTTCTGATCAATTAGCCTCCGGCGAAGCTGGTTGTCAAGACAAGATCTTGTCGCAAGTCTTGAGAAGCCAGATCTGGAGTTTTTTGGGGGAAGATAAAGAAATAGATCTCCTTTATTCTGGTTTTTGAAGTTTCATTCTACCTGATATAATCTTTATTAGGTAGTTTCAGTAAGCCTGTGTGGTATTACTAGATTTCTAATGCATTTTTGCTCTACCAGATCTGTGATTCATACTGGTGAGCGGGGTGAATCTGCCTAGAAAGAAGAAAGAATCTTCTCTTCTCCATGAGCTAAAAGACTTGGAGTTGTTGGAAGATGGAGAGTTTGTAGAAATCCCAAAGCTGGAGAATGAAGATCTTATTGAAGAAAATTCTATGAGTATAATTGTCAGATGCTTGAATCTCACAGTTCATAAAGTTGGAGGCTTGGTTAAAGCTCCCCCTCCGATCTGGGGGATGGAAGACAGCGTCAAAGGTAGAGGCGTGAGTGGAAACACAGTTCAGTTCTTCTTCCAGTAGGAGAGAGATTTGCAGCATGTACTTATCAAAGGTCATTGGTTCGTGAATGGTTGGATAGTCTATTTAGACAAATAGTCCCTAAATCCTGGCCTAGATTTTCTCTGTCACATGTCGTTCTGGATCAGAATCAGAGGCATCCTATGCACCTCTTTAGAAGCAAGCAGCGGGAGGTCTAATTGGTCCGTTGGGAAGAGTGGAAAAGGTGGAGCTTCATGCTAAAAATTTTTCTTCGGTGGAGTATGTAAGAGCGCTGGTCTGGATCAATACAGAAGAACCTCTCCAGTTTAGGAGAATCGCAAGATTTAAATCAAGGGAAGTTGTTCCAACGGAGTTAGAGTATGAAAAGCTAATCAAAGTATACTTCACTTGTAAAAGACTAACTCATGATCAGCTTTACTGCCCATTGCAAGGAGACATAACAACCAACGTCGGTGGCTCGAGAGAAAGATTTAGGGAGGCATCAAGAACAGAGACTCAGTCGGGCTCAAGTAGACAGAGAGATGAGGAGCCTGTGGGTAGAGGAATAACAAAGAGAGGACAGAGAGGTGGCAAAGCTTCTAAGTCCGATAAGCCTCCTCAAAGAACAGCTAACCCAATCAGACGAAGAGAGGGAGAAAGGAAAGGAAAAAACATGATTGGAGAGCCCTCGCAATTTTGGTTACCAGAACGCACTCAGAGAAAGGGGGTGGGAGGTTCCAGAAGCACTGAAGAGTCATCAGCCAACCCTAAATACATGAGTAACTCTCAAGGCAAGATGGGCGCTGGAGCATCCTCGGGAGCAAGCCAAGACTCACCATCGGTTTTCAACCGTCTTAGTGGCTTTGCGGATGTCTCCCCACGCTCAAGACCTCTGCCAGAGATTTAGAGAAGTGATGCCAGACCATCCTTGTTAGGGGATTTTTCTGTAGGATCTTCGTGAGTACTACAGAACGATGGACAAGCCTTGATTTCATATAGATTTGAAGAGAATAAGACTTGAAGAGATGTTTTATTGATTAAACAAGCCAGAACTACAATGTATTGAGTAAGAACCCTAGTTATAGTCGCCTAGCCCTAATCTCTAAGTCTTGAAGTGTCAATCCCTTGTTCTAGGGTTTTGGCTCCCCTTTTATAGTCGTCTGTAGGCCGGTCTTGGTCAGCAAATAGGGTTAAACTCTTCCATATTCGGAAATATGGAAGGATCCCCTTATCGGAATATTTTCATTTCCCGGAGGAAGGGGGTGGTTCCTGGGACCGGACCCGGAGTGCTTCCCAATGAGGACCCGGGGCGTCTCCTAGCGGGGACCCGGAGGCCGGTGTCCTGCCTAGGGTCTGGAGGAATTCAATATCTGAGTATTTTTCCCCAATAGTTTGCCCCTTATTTCTCGATTTCGTCATCGAACTCGGGGAATAACCTGTGCACTCAAGTCAACCGGAGTTGCTCATTCTCAGCAGGCTTCCCCTAGACAAGACCTTGCTCCAGTAATCCTGCTATTCTAGGTTCCTCTCAGGTTGGAGCCATACTCTAAACCCGGGGGAGGACTGATTCCCTTGTAGTTGATACCACTCAAATTACCCTAAGGAGTGATTTAATCTCTCTCAAATAAGAGGTCGAGTTGTAGTAATTAGGGATCAAATTCACAGGGAGCTATGGAACCTAAGAAATCTAATATGATTTGTTAAGCATGATGTTTTAATGATTTAAATGTAAATTGCAGTTTTTATCAAGCAAGTGTTTGCTCAATTGATTGGTTGAGGTTTTGGTGCTTAAAAGGAAATAGCTAGACTTAGGGTTTTTATTCAGGAAACTTGGGATTATAATATTACAGATGTCTAATGAGTTGCATGCATGATAATGTAAAGCTCAACTACTTAGTCAACAAGTCTATCAGCTTTCGCATGTTTTGACATCAAGCTAACTGATGATGCGGATAGAGAAGAGTTCCAGCTAGAAACATGCATTAATGAACAATCCTAATGATGGATGTTCTTCAGAGACAATCAGTTGTGGATGTTCTTCAGAGACAATGGAGAAAGAAGAAGACATCAAGAGAATCTTCCAGTTGATTTCCATGTCCTAGACATCAAGCTAAACTTGAACTCTTCTCTATTGCTTGGGAGAGCCTTCTTGTCAACAGTAGGAGCAGTATGCAACCTGCAATCCAATCAGTTGTGCTTGACGCTCATAGATCCTCATACCCACTACGACCCTATTTCAGTCAAGAAGCCACAGACGTCCTCCAGGAGAATCAATGATCCAGGAATCATTGCAGCTTGCCACTGTGGAGTGGAATACGAGACAGAATACTCGGCGTCAATCGAAACTTACACTATAACATCGATCGACAGTTTCCATCAGAAATCGACCGACACACCACATGAAGAATCAGTCGATAGTGGTCCAGACAATTGGGAAAACGACTACTACAACCCCACTATTGCCGCGTACACCAGACAAAACATGCATACAGAAGAGTATGATGCGGACTATGAGGAGGAACGAACTACTGAGTACAAAGCCATCCTTGATGAGGAAGATACACTTCTACATCATTCCTCTTGGAAAAGGAATGCACCATCGATCGACATGACAAGCTCACCATCGATCGATACTCAACCTCATCAAATACACCGGAAACGAGCATCGCCGACATAGCCAACTACTCATCGATTGATCGACGCAGAAGTCGACCGTGTGCAAGAAGGAAACTACTCGATTGGCATTTGGGCAGATGACAACCATCACGAAAACTATGTTGTAGAAACATCAATGTATGATCCAGGAGAAGACGAACTACATGAAGGTTTCACATATGAGGAACTTCTCAACATGCAAAGACGCGATGAAACAGATCAACTTCGATCAGAAGTTGTTTGGGGAAGAACACGATCCAGCCATCCGATAGACAGAGCAAGCCGTCCATCGATCGACATCAATCCTCCAACATCGACCGACGTTGCTCATACAACATCTATCGACATCTGCTCTAAACCAAACACCACTGTAAGCGAAAAAAGATAAATTTGATAACGAGTTTCTAACTCCAGACGAATTTGGTGTTTTCAGGGACCCAGATGGCTACACAAGAGCAATAGACGGGTGTATAATGAACGTATCTCGAAAAAATATTGCAGACATCCTTTAGACAGCCAATGGAGCAGAAAATTTTGTTCGTACATCAACGCGACATTCCAGAATACCAACAAAAGGATACAAAAGAGTTCTATGACACAGTTGGTGGCATAGACAAAAGCTTCAAACAAAGGTATCGCCATCCCACTCGACCATCGATCGACGTTGACGTCCCAACATCGGTCGACAGACGTCCAGAATTCGGCAGAAGGGCCTTTGATTTCTACGGTACCATGAACTTCTACTGGGAAGAGAAAAATGAGTATGGAGTCTATAGAGATGATCAGGGATATGCCAGAGATCTAGAGGGACGCACCATTCGTGTTCACAACAGAGATATCAGAAGATTTCTGGAAAGAGCTTCGAGAGATGAGCCAAGCTACATATGTCTTCCTGAACATGCTAGCTTATTCACACAGACCAAATTGGTACCAGAGATCTACACCAAGGACGAGATCAATGAGATGTTTTATGGAGTCTGTGGAGCCAAAGAGAAGTATGAAGGTGATTTCCAGATGAAGCTTGATGGTGTCTACCATCCACTACATGCATGGAAGAGATAAGGCAAGACATAGCCAAAATTCAGCAAGCGGCCGACGCTTCTCACCATACATCGATCGACAGAAGACAACATGCATCGATCTATAATCCCTTACCAACATCGATCGACCATCGCTTACTAGCATCGGTCGACACCAGTCCACCACAAGATTTTCACACCAGAGAAGAGATAGATCAGTTGGTAGCAGAGATCTATAGAGCTCTGGACACTACAGAAGAGAGGCTAGATGGGAGATGTGATGACATCTACTTCCCAATGGATCTTAGCAATAGTGCTTTGACTTCCAAGATTAAAGCTATACAAGGGGAATTGGTGGAGATTCAGAGTTACATTGCCCGTGACCAGAAGCATCCGCATCGATCGACAAACGCAACAACATATCGACCGACATTCGTAGATAGACATCGGTCGACAAAGCTACAAACCAAGACCGGCTAGTACCAAAGGTGAAATGAGACATGTCTGACACACATTACCGTGGAGAAGATATCTCAGCTGACACTTACGCCACACTTAGAAGACATCAGTTCAACCTTGAGAGTCTTGGAGATAGATTGTAGAGAATGGAAAACACAACTGCAACAATGAAGGAAAAATGGCGTAGAGGGGATGAAGCAATGAGAGACTTCACTGGTACATGGTTCAACAAGCGCAGAGAAGAGATGGATACTTGTTTTCCAACAAGTTCCAGTTTTCAACACTACTAGCCCAATCACCTCCAAAAGTCAAGCTAAATGACTATAAGAAAGCGCTGAGTGGGAGGCAACCCACTATTAGGTAGTATTTATTTAGTTTTTATTAATATACTATTTATGTTGGTTTTTAAATATTGCAGGTCATATAAAAAAAATCCGAGTAGACGATTGCCGTGAGTATGAACCGACGAGAAGCTGTCGACATCGATCGACATTGCCTTACCTGCCACGACCGATATCAACATCCTTACATCGGTCCACATCCATTCCGGTCTAGTATATCGTTCTAACTTGTTACATTGAGTCCTTATGATTTAGTTATCACCATAACTCCGACTGAATTTACACTACGGACAGTGTAGTTTAAGTCTAGGGGAAGATTTACTGATAGTAATTTAGTTATGAGTCTTATTAAAACGTTTTTCAAAAAGTTTTTATTGAGTCAAGAAAGGGATAATGATCTTTTAGATTTTTTCTTGTTATCTAACCACTCTTTAGCACCATTCTAGACTTACTGATTGCAAATAGTATTAAAGAAACTAAGTGGATCAACCTGTCAACTATTCACACTTGCTGAGATTGTTTGAAGGAACCAAAGCTGACCTCCAACACTAAACTTGACACAACTGCTTGTCTTTCGGCTTGGTATACATGGGATCGGATTCTTCAAACAAGTCTGGAAGGTAAAGCCTTGTGTAGATAGATTTATCGCCATTTTGCTCTCTATTTTCGAATTATAGATAGATAGATAGATAATATATATATATATATATATATATATATATATTATCTATCTATCTATCTATAATTCGAAAATAGAGAGCAAAATGGCGATAAATCTATCTACACAAGGCTTTACCTTCCAGACTAACATGACTTGGTGGCTACAACCATTAAGGCTTGCTTCACAAATAATCCTAGGATATAGGTCAAAAAGAAGTGAACAGGACTTGGTGGCAACCACCATGGAAGCCTGTCCAATCTTGGTCAATAATTTTGCAAATATAAGCGGATTTGACTAAGAGAGAAAATTAGTAGAGAGAGAGGATATAAACTACTGTTTACCTGCAGGTCCAAATACTTTTATTTGGAGCAAGCACCCGAGATGACCATCGAGCTCGACCATCGGTCAGTATTGAAGAGGAATAATCGATTGATGTTCATGTCTTTACATCGATCGACAGCGAAGTGCGCAGAAAGCCCGTTTGGTCACAGCCGACTTGAAGCCCAAGTCTTCACCAATTTACAAGATTATTCCTAACGAGTTTTAACCTAATTATATAAGTTTTGCCACCATGTTAGAGGCAAAGTGTGCTTTCTTGTTTTATTATTTTCAAAGCAAGGTTTTTTAGAATTTTGATAGATTGGAGAGAAGATCCAAAGTTATAATTTGTGAATGGAACTCCATTAATATCTATTTCCTATTCTAATGAAGTTTTCTTACCTAATTGTTGTTATGAATTGTTTAGCCATGTTTGAGTATTTCCATTGTTAGATTTTAGGGTTTAAATATGTTAGGAGGGATTAGCCCCACTATAGATTGCTGAGTTGTGGTAATTGTCATTAGGATTGTTCATTAATGCATGTTTCTAGTTGACTGATGCTCCTGTGTCGCACAAGGCATGATTGCATCGATCGACACCCATGGTTGGATGAACTGCCAGGATACATAGTCTGTCCAGTAGGATGCTGACTGATGCTCCTGTGTCGCACAAGGCATGATTGCATCGATCGACACCCATGGTTGGATGAACTGCCAGGATACATAGTCTGTCCAGTAGGATGCTGACTGATGCTCCTGTGTCGCACAAGGCATGTGGGAACTCAATACCCTTCACAGTGCATGGTATTGCGAATTGCCCAGGATCACTCTTCTTTTTCAATGTAACCCTCTTCCTCATCTTTTCTCTAGCTTCACAAAACATTCTCTTGATGTCTTCTTCTTTCTCCCTTGTCTCTGAAGAACATCCACAATTTCTGAGATAATAAGCCTCCTCGAACGGCTTATCTATAGGAATCCTGAAGACTCTTTTTCGGAAACTTTCCTTTTCCTTATGATTGCCCCCCCTCTTTAGATGCTTCTCCACTTTTTCCTTTCTTTTCCTAAGGGTTCTTCCCATAGGAACCCTATCGATGTCCATCAAATCTTCTCCATCATCTGAAGGTATCCTGACGGTCTCTGGTGGGTTGTCTGAAGGTTTAGGTTTGAGCCTGAGTGCATTAAGACGTGCAACATCTATCTTTGGCATCTGCACTCGGTACGTAATAGGTGCTCATCAATCGATGGACGATGTCGGTTGTCGATCGATGTCGACATCTATTTGTCGATCGATGGGGTTAGCATCATGACGAGCAATTCTTAGGTTATCAGGGTTGGGCGGATGTGGGTGTTTTGCTGCGAACTCCTCGTGAGTTAGAATCCTCACAGCATTGCAAGATGAGGTTGACTCCGTAGGTGTCATCGATCGATGCTCTGGAGATCCTATCGATCGATTTGGACTGGGGACCATCGATCGATGTTCATGGTCTGGCGTCGATCGACACCAGTGCGATCCCCTGAAGCTCATTAGACTTTCTACTTCGAAATCTCCTTCTTGCAGGTTCTCTTCCTTCACCACTTGCCAAAAATCATCCCCAATGATGGCATTGACGTGGTGTTTCGTCACATCATCTCCTACCCCTCTTGTCAAGGCTTCCTGCCTCTTAACAGCTTCTCCTGTCTGAACAACCTGTATCTCCAGCTTCTTCACATGAGTGCTCAAAGTTTCAAACTTTGTGTTCAGGTTGGTGTAGACAGAATCAATCTTCCCATTGAAGTCAACTGTCATGCGCTGCTGTGCCTCAAGAACCCTATCAAGAATCTTTTTAATCTTGCTCTCTCGAGTAGGCGGCGGTGGCTTCTGGTAGTAAGAATTTCCATAACTCATGTTGTTGCTGTAGTTGTTGCTGTAGGGTTTTTGGTACTGCGAACTCTGGTTGAAATTACCCATATTTCCAAAAGAATTCATGTTTCCACCCTGGTTTCCAGAACCTTGGAATCCAGTTCCACCAATGAAGTTCACCTCTTCATCTTCCTCTGCTCTACCCTCTGTGTCAACAGCTTCTGGATCTTCAACCAAACAGACCTGCTTCCTAAGAAGCTTGTGAACACTGTCCAGCTTTGCCTTCACCTCATCCATCTGATCATTCCCAACGATGGTGGCAGACTTTTTCCTCTCAAAATCAGTGTTCTTGGTGTTGTTGCTAGATGTTAGGTTTTCAATGACCTTCCCTGCCTCCTCTGGATTCCTGGTGTTGAAGTTCCCATTGCTGGAAGCATCAAGAGCCATCTGGTACTGCACCGCGATGCCTCTGTAAAAAGTACTGAGCAGCTGTACTTCATTGAATCCATGGTGTGGACAGTCTCTCTGATAAGACTTGAATCTGATCCAAGAGCCTCTGAAAGATTCTGCAGGCTCCTGAGTGAATATAGCAATCTTGCTCCTCAAGTCTTCATCACGTGCTTCATCAAAGAAATTGCATAAGAATGCATTCTTGATGTCGCTCCAGGATGTGAGAGATCCTGGTGGTAACTGCTTAAGCCAATGCGAAGCTTCTCCGACAAGTGAGAACTTGAAGAGCTTGCATAGGAGATAATCCTCAGGGACTCCCTTGACTTTAATAGCAGATATCAGATCCTCGAACCTCTCCAGATGGTCCATAGGATGCTCGTGAGATAATCCATGGTAGGGTATCTGTCCCACGAGTGTGTAGTACTGCGCCTTCAACTCGAAATCCCTCTGAATAGTGGGAGGACGAATGGCTGATCTGTTGGTGTAGAACTGATCTTGACGGTTGTAGTCAGCCAATGTTTTGGGTTGCGCAACCTCATCTACAGGTAGAGTAGTTCCTGTAGCATTAGCATCAGACTCAGGGATTGCAGCCCCCTGAACATCTATCCTCTGACCTGCTGCATTACGCAGATGACCTTTCTGGTCATGCAGGTCTCCTCTCTCATCTCGTACATGTATCAAAGTCGCAACCATGTCTTGCGGCTCAGTATCGGTCGATGTTCGGGCTGGATTATCGATCGATGTCGGATGGACGATGTCGGTCGATAGAAGATGAGTGTCTTCGGTCGACGGTGGTGAGCGAGTAGCTGAAACTCTTCTCTATTGCTTGGGAGAGCCTTCTTGTGCGACATTGCCTGTCCAGTAGTCGATCGATACATAGTCGAACTGGAACTCTTCTCTATTGCATGTTTCTGGACAGAAGAAGCTGCGGGGTTTCACAAAAGAGTGAAGAGGATACATGATCCTGTGAAGATTGTGGTTCCATGCGCTGTATTTGCAGCTGAATCTCCTATTCCACCTGATAGAAGTATGCATATCAGTTCTTACATTGACGTGTTGGATGATCATCAGCACGTAGAAGCTTCTCAGAGAGGGTTGCAATTTAGAGATGAAGTTGATAAGGGCCCAGTAGAAGCAACATCGATCGACCGACCGGATACCATCGAACGACACCAACAAACCGGTATCGATCAACACTACCACTTCTCCATCGATCGACACTGGGCGCATATTAGAGCAGAAGGAGTTCGATGTGTGTGGAAATCGTTTTGATGGAGATACCACCACGCGATCAGACAAGTCTGGGGGAAAGAAGAGGAGGAATTGGGAGAAGAGAAAAAGGATCAAGGGTGATTCTCAATTATCATTTATTCCTCGCTTCTCAGATGGTGTCAGAAAATCCAGAGTGCGCAGCAGATGCTTCTCAAAGACATTTGCAAAGGTTCGAGCACTCCTTATTGTTGAGATGATAGACAAAGGAGAAAAGTCTATGGAGGAGGCTTGCACACAAGAATGATAAAACTTCAGAGGAGAAGAGTCTATGGAGGATACTGTTCATCAAAATTTTTATTTTTTTTTAGATATTTTGTTTTATTGTTTATTTATTACTGACTTTTCGTGTTTTATTTATGTTAGGTAAAATGAAATAGATACGAGGAGGACGAGTTCTACACCAGCATCGATCGACGGCTGGCCAGCATATCGATCGACAGAGCATCATAAGTATCGATCGCCACTTAAATGTGTTGATCGATACTCACATCAATGACATGTATACTCGCGAAACCTTGTTAAATATTGTCCTTATGATTTATTTCCCCACTGATCTTAGACTGTATAACACTGGTCACAGTGTTGTTTAAGTCTGGGGGAGGTTCTACTAATATTGTGTTTTAGTTAGCTATTTAGAAAAAAAAAATAAATCCGAGTAGACGATGCCTCAGCACATCGACCGATGAGACCAGCTCGATATCGATCGACAACACTTCAGATCCAACGATCAATTGTGTCTTCATTGTGTCGAATGATTTCTCTGGCCATCGACCGATGAGACCATGTTGACATCAATCGACAACACTTCAGAAACAACGATCGATTGTCACTTCATTGTGTCGATCGACACTAAAATCAGCGAGCAGGTTATCGTTCTTACTTGTTAAATTATGTACTTATGATTATTTCTCACCATAACTCCGACTATATATACACTGGGGACAGTGTAATTTATGTCTGGGGGGATGTTTACTGATATTAGTGTGTTCCTGAGTCTTATCAAAATGTTTTCAAAAGAGTTTTATTGAGTCAAGAAGGGGATAATGAACTTATTAGATTTTTTTCTTGTTATCTAACCACTCTTTAGCGCCATTCTAGACTTACTGATTGCAGATAGTACTAAAGATACTAAAGTG
>NC_027756.1:25291135-25293774 GCF_000695525.1 Brassica oleracea var. oleracea
ATACATGGGATCGGATTCTTCAAACAAGTCTGGAAGGTAAAGCCTTGTGTAGATTTATCACATTTTCTCTCTCTATTTCGACCCTAGATTTATAGGTAGAGAAATTTATTTTTTTTTTTAAAAAGAAAGAAAGGAAAAAGAAAAAAGAAAAAAATATATAATATATATATATGTATATATATATAATAGGTGTTAGTTAGGTGGAATCCGAACATGACTTGGTGGCTACAACCATTAAGGCTTGCTTCATAAGGATTCCAACAAAAAGAATTCGAACGGGACTTGGTGGCGGCAATCATCAAGGTTCGATTCACATGAATTCTTGGATATTGGTCAAAAAGAAGTGACAAGACTTGGTGGCAACCACCATTAAGGCCTAATTCATGGAAGCAGACTTTGACTAAAGAGAGAAATTAGTAGAGAGAAAATATATGAACTAACTTTTACCTGCATATCCAGATACTTGTTTGAAAATCCTTGCATCCTGTGATCGATACTCCCAAGGTAAAGCCTGCACTTTTATTTATGTTAAGAAATGAGGTTGGTAGAGGGGAATGTCAGACATGATTTGCTAAGTTGTTGGCTAGGTGAATTTGGTTGCTAAGCTAGGATATGGTATAATGTGCTTTTGTGATTAGACCTTCCTAGATGTGGATTGCAATATTGCAGAGGTGATGATTCTAAGTTTTAAATCATGTGAGTCCCTGCTGTTTTCAAACCTCTTTCAGAGAGACTGCCCGTCTATTTTGCTTGAGGACAAGCAAAAGGGTAAGTCTTGGTGGGAGTTGATAGGCCATGGATTTTACCCACTTTTAGCCATGGTCTATAAGTGTTTTAATATATATTTACTACTATATAGAGTCTATTTAGAGTATTTACAGGTTCAGGGACAATTTGGAGGAATATGGTGATTTTGGTGTCTTTTGGAGTCTTTTGAGGTGCAAAACTGCACAGACGCGTCAGATGTTTAGCTATGGATGGAGACCTTCCCACCATTAGATTGAGCCCATATTTTAACACAAGATAGAACGTTGAGTTATCTTTCCAATACACCATTTTGAGGTCAATCAGTATCCTGTAGCAAAAGTTATATCCGTTTTACTGAAGCGTGGTCAGTCTACCTCGCGAGAGGAAGCTGCCGAGGAGATGAAGGACTGTTGATCAAAGAAAAACCATTGGTGTCGGTCGACAGTGATGCCAGAATATGGGCTGAGCATATTTTATGACTGACTGAAGCACATAAGCAACCCCAAATTACCAGAATACCTTTGGACGACCTAAAACCCTATTTATGTGTTTTCTAAGCCATTGTTGACGGAAAAGCTTTATTTTCTTCATTTTTCTTAGTTAGGAGAGAAATGAGGAACTCCTTCAGAGTCCTCCTGGAACTCCTTTGGTTTTTATAATATCTAGTGCAGTTTCTTCTCTATTCATCTATGATTTATGTGACAAACTTCATGTCTGAATAGATCCACCTGTTAGGTTTAGGGTTCAAATAGGTTATGACGGATTAGCCCCAACTATAGATAGCTAAGTTTTGATATTCATATTTAGGATTGTCATTAATGTCTGATTCTAGATTAGCTACCTAGAACTTGCCCTAGGATTGTTAGATATAAGCGATAACTTTCATCTCATCCTGAAACCATTCTAATTGAGCTAAGACTTGCTAGAGTAAGGCGAGGGCTGATCTAGTGAGCTTAGTGAGCATATTTAACCCGCACATTAATGCTTGGCCAATAGTATCGATCGATATTCAAATAGAATAATCGGTCGACGTTTTTGTTGGAGAAAAATATCCAGGTATTGAATTCCTCCAGACTCCAGACAGGACACCGGCCTCTGAAGTACTCTGGGTCCGGTCCCCGGGTGATGCGCCTCATAAGGTTCAGTCCGAAATCAATCAAAACCTTTTTCGTATCTTTTTCGTCTTCTATTATCGAGCTGCGACTCAACTAGGTTGAAGGTTTTAGGTTGCTAGAACTAGGTAATTCACTGACATCTCTTGCGGCCGAAACTTTTATAATCTCTTGTATTGATCGCAACGCTCTTACGCAAATTGGAAATAAGATCTACCTTTTCTAAAAATTCGTTTTGTTATCTTTTCATATTTTATGCATTTATTTGATCACTTGTAGTTTGCTCTCGCAGAGAATCCGGGACCTCGCTGGTAAGACAACTCCAGCAGCCACTGCGCCTATGGCCAACGCTTACAGAAACGCCACAGTTCTTGAGAAAATCGAAAACCTAGCCGCGACTTTCCGCCACAGGAATGCAACAAAACAAGCTCGCGATTTCTCTGTCTAAAGAAGTCTCAATCCGTAAAGGTTTTACCAAAACACGTTTTCCGAAAACTTCTCGGAAAAGTAAAATTTGCTCTCCCCAAAACCGTAGAAACCCTAGGTTAATCGTAGAAAAAGGAAGCACAGCAAATCAGGTACATAACTTGCCGCTGTACTTCTTCTGAATATCTTTTGGGAAAAACCTAGATTAATCGTAGAAAAAGGAAGCACATCAAATCGGTTACGAAACCCCCGCGGCTGTACTTCTTCCAAATAACTTTCAGAGAAACGAAGTTGATTTCTACAGAATCACTCGAAACCTAAAACGGCTGACGAAGACTAAATAAAGCAAAACGG
>NC_027756.1:25294902-25295350 GCF_000695525.1 Brassica oleracea var. oleracea
GTTTTAGCCTTGCTAACTAGAACATGAACCTAGGAATTTGCATGTGTTAAGCATCCTTGATCATCATGTCCTGAATCTAATATGTCATCCTAGGACTATGCTAACTAGAACATGAACCTAGGAATTTGCATGTGTTAAGCATCCTTGATCATCATGTCCTGAATCTAATATGTCATCCTAGGACTACTAGAGAGAGCTAACCGCTGATCTAGGAGACTAGTGAGCATTATCAACCCGGGCCTAGGGCTTAGCTAGAAGCTATCGATCGATATTGTCTTCTGACAGTCGATCGATATTGCGAAAGGTGTATCGATCGATATCCATATAGGATCATGGATTGACACTTTCTTGTGATCAAAAGACGACAGGTGAGATCCAAGATCTAGTTAGTTAACCAATGAAACATTGCCATCGCTAATCACTGTGATTAAGGAGTTGAGCTCTAATA
>NC_027756.1:25295560-25296212 GCF_000695525.1 Brassica oleracea var. oleracea
CTCGACGGCAAGAAACCTACAGAACATCTACCCTACACAACAGCAGAAGTTGATCAGATCACATCAAAGCTTTACACAGCTCTAAACACCATGGAGGAATGACTTGAGAAGCGGTGTGATGACTTCTACTTTCCATTCGACGTCAGACTCGGTGGACTGGATAGCCAAGCAGAGTGGTTACAGAAGAAACTCAAAGCCATTCAGAGGCAACTCGCATCTCAACACCAGATATCAGCATCGATCACCAGAAAACGCTCCAAATCGATCGACGGTAAGGCACCAGTATCGACCGATAAACACTTGGTCGCATCGATCGATACCACGTCTACACCAGACGACGAGTAGCTGATACAAAACAAAATGGAGTCAATGCATGATGAACTGAACGAGCTATCAGCATACGCATTGTGGGAACCGAAATTCGCACTGTCGATTTCCGTTTAAATAAGGAAACTAGGAAAACCCTAATTTCCCAGAGGACTCGGATATCTGCTAATTACCACATGTCAAGCAATCAGAACACGAGAATAACAACGATAAGAATAAGAAATCGAAAAAGAAAGGCTACAGAACATCTCAAATGCAATACAGAAGATGGATGAGATATATACCAGAAATGATGAGGCCACAAGAAGTTTCATTGCAGCTTGGC
>NC_027756.1:25296330-25297560 GCF_000695525.1 Brassica oleracea var. oleracea
ACAAGTAGTTGTCTTTCCACCAACTAGCCACATACCTCCACAGTCAATCTAAATGACTATAACAAAGTGTTGAGTGAGAGGCAACCCACTATTAGGTAATTTTAATTGGTTTTCTTAGTTACTAGTATTTACTTTCGTTTTCATTCTTTCAGATTTATTGCAAGACCCAAGTAGGATGATTACCAACATATCGACCGTGGACGAGACGTCGACATCGATCGACCTACAATCACATACGCCGATCGATGCATGCCGATGCACATCGATCGATTCCCACTCCGGTCAGGTTTATCTTCCTAACTTGTTACATTGAGTACTTATTATTTATTTCCACCATAACTCCGACTGTGTTATACTAGGACAGTGTAATTTAAGTCTGGGTGGAGGTTTACTGATATTATTTATTCTGATTCTTATAAAAGGATTTTAATAAAGTTATGCTTAGCTATGTGAAAGAGACTATGATCTTATTATTGATTTATACTTGAATGTCTAACCACTCTTTAGCACCAATCAAGGCAACCTGTCAACTATACAGACTTTCCTTGATTGTTTGAAGGAACCAAAGCTGGCCTCCAACACTAAACCTGACATAATCGCTTGTCTTGGGGCTTGGTATACATGGGATCAGATTCTTCAGACAAGTCTGGAAGGTAACGCCTTGTGTAGATTCATTTATCACATTTCCTCTCTGTATTTTCGATCCTAGAGTAGTTAGTGATATTATCTAAAAAAAAAAAAAAATCCAAAATTTATTACTTAATTAGGACTTAGGATCTAGTTAGGAGGAGTCTGAACAGGACTTGGTGGCTAAAACCATTAAGGCTTGATCCATAAAGATTCCAATAAAAGAATTTGAACGGGACTTGGAGCCGGCAATCTTCAAGGCTCGCTTCACAAAGAATTCTTGGATATAGGTCAAACAGAAGTGAACAGGGCTTGGTGGCAACCACCATTAAATCTTGATTCATGGAAGCCTGTCCAATCTTGGTCACTGGTCCTGTAATGGAAGCAGACTTTGACTCAAGAGAGAAATTAGAGAGAGAGAAATTAGGAACTAACTTTTACCTGCAGTTCCAGATACTTGTCTGAAAATCCTTGCATCGTGTGATCGACACTCCCAAGGTAAAGCATGCACTTTTATATTTATGCTAATAAATGAGGTTAGTAGAGGGGAATGTCAGACTTGATTTGCTGAGTTGTAGACTAGTTGAATTTGGTTGCTAAGCT
>NC_027756.1:25297799-25298269 GCF_000695525.1 Brassica oleracea var. oleracea
GAGTAAAGTGATGATTATGGAGTATTTAGGAGCTTAAAAGAGATTTCATTCGAGCTGACCATTAGAGGTCGATACGAAGAAGAAGCAATCGTTCGATGCACATCCAGTGCCGTCGATCGATATAGTAGAGAAGCCTCGACGATTGAACATTATGATCGATCGATGTACATCCTGTACCATCGATCGATGTCGAGACGCGAGATGCACGACTTGGTTCCAGCCGACTTTAAACCCAAGGCTTCACCAAATTACAAGATTACCCATGACGAGTTTCTATAGAATCACTCGAAACCTTAAAAGGGCTGACGAAGACTAAATAAAGCAAAACGGCAGATCGTATCCCCACCGGTAAAATGTTTTCTGAAGCCTAATATTTCGTAAGAATTCAAGTATCACTTCCATAGTAACAAATTCCGCGAGTTGTTGATATACCATGGACTTGACCCATTTTCATCCATGGTATATAAGTA
>NC_027756.1:25298712-25301467 GCF_000695525.1 Brassica oleracea var. oleracea
CATCGCTGATCACTGTGATTAAGGAGTTGAGCTCTAATATATCATGCATACAACTGTTAGGCATCGATAGGATTATAATCTCTAACACCTGAATAGAAACCCTGCATCTAATATCTTTCAATAAAGTTAGACCCCCAATCATCTTGTTAGTCGAGCAATAGACTTGCTCAAATATGATTGCTATTTACTTTTAAACCATAAAACAACAAACACCTAGAATTAATAACCTGACTAGATTTAATAGGTTCTCTAGCTCCTTGTGGATTCGATCCGTAAGTACGGCAACTGAACTTCTTATTTGAGAGAGTAATTCACTCCTTAGGGTAATTTGAGTGGTATCAGTTGTCGATGTTTGTCACCTAAATCTTAGTTCGGAAAAAACTACTCGAAACTTCCACTAATCAATCCCATAGATAAGAGAAAAAACTTCTGATTAAGTTTGGTTGCAATAATTAACCTCGTCACGTCTCTCGTACAGCCAGAACTTGAAAACTTCTTTACAGAACAAATCTCGTAAAAATTACACTCGACAACATCTTGCGAAATAACCTTTGCAAAAATTAAACCCGACAACATTCTACGAAACAACTTTCGTAAAATTAAAATAGATAATATTTTGCGGAATAACCGTCGTAAAATTAAACTCGATATTATTTTTCGGAAAAACTTTCGTAAAACTAAAGTTGGCAACATATGACAATCTTTGAAAATTTAACAACGATCGCAGACTCTCAGATAAGGAAAGAGATGGAGCGAAATCCGAGAATCAAAATTCGCCTATCCGCCTTTCTCCACGGTCTCACCATCCTCCCTCTCGCGCCTCGATCTGTCGCCAAAACCTCATCACCTGGCGAGTCTTCCTGATCATCCTTGGCATCTCTTGATCGTCCATGGCTATTCCTAAACGCTAAAAAGTTTTCGAGGAGATGCTTATTCATTTTCGTAAAATCCAATGATACTAAGATTGAAACATGGATCACGAAAACCGCAAGATTGGCAGCAGCCTAAACGAGGCCAGGAAAGCAGAGAAGTCCAGGAAGAATCAATATTCTTGCTATTCGAAATGGGCAGACAGACAGGAAAAGAGGAAGGGCAAATGAGCAAGCAAAACGGAGAAAAGGCTAACCCGAATCTTCGAGGGAACTAAGGTATTTTCGACTTGAAATTTTTGAAATCAGACTTGGAATCTTCGTAGGAAATTACTAAGAAATAAAAACGCTTTTGAAACTGCCATAGAACTTTAGGGAACTTAAAACCTAGGTGGATAGTCTAGCGAACTAAGTCTCAGGCGATTTTTCCTTTCTCAGTATATCGTTCCATAACTGTTCAACCAAATCTTGCAAACCGATCTAAACTCTCTGAAAATCGAGAAACGATTGCCACGCATATCCAGCTCGCTTTCTAAAGAGAGAAAAAACTAGAGACATGAACGTTGTCTTAAAACCGATTCGTTTCTAGCGATTTTCTTAAAACCGACATATTCCTAGTCGTCAACAACCAAATCACAGTCCCAGCATCGTCTTTAAATCGACCAAGACTGTCGATCATTCCAATCCTCGGAAGAAGAAACGTACACAACCCTTCAAAGTATCGGTTCAACCGTTTTCTTTCGTGAAAAAAAGGGGAGTAGGTACGTACACTATACTCGTATACTCCCAAACTTCAAAAACTTTTGCCTTGTCAACAAGAAAACGCTTTCGTCAAAGCAAACTCTCGCAACAATAGGCAGAAAAACATTTAGGCAATACGATGCCTCCATAAAATCTTCCCAAAAAAGCAAACGACAATCTAAAATTTGTCTAAACGCCATCAACATATCCAGACCAACGCCATCAACATATCCAGACCATCATGAACATAATCCCAAAGACTATACAACATTTCTTGTCGCAATCATGCGTATAGAAAACCTGTACCAATATCAAACTGAAACTCGACGATTATCCTAAGTCTTGAAACCCTCTCCGGCTTTATAAAGCCAGTTTCGTATAAAACAATTTACGAGAAATCTTCAAGCATCAAAGCATTTACGACGAAGAAAAATTGAGAATAAAAGTAGCAGCGGCACATTAAAGGGAACACTTTCTTCCCGATCGTTGGCTAGATCTACCGCTGGTTGACCAATTCGTTCCAGAAACGAATATGTCATGAGAATCCTCTCAAAAGCCTATGAAAAACTTTCTGCGACTAGATCATTGCGAAATAAACTTCGGTAACCCTCCATGAGTAACTCCAAGCAACCTTCACCAAAAATCGAAATCAAAGCAGAAATGTTTCTCGTAAAACCCGCAGAAACAACGGTACTTTGACATGTGTATACATATCACCGATTTACAACCTTCGTAAAACCGGTCGCCCTTTACTTACGCAAAAAATCCTTCGTACAAAGAAGCTTTCAAAAGTAAACATAACAGGTTTTACGAATAAATATTTTCCGTATAACAAATACAAAGCTGTAAAATCTGACTTTGGATGATCAATCTAAAGAGTGATCTCTTCGCATTACGATTTCATAGATCTCATATTTTAGCCATGCGGCTCACTGGCTTCTGCGTTTCGTTCCCCTCAGTCACATCCGAGTAGGCAATCGTCCCGCAACTGACTCCGCACTGGGTCTGTATCAAACCTCTTAGGCTACGTCTTCCTCATACAGAAACGAATCAATTTTCATAAGACTATAGGTAACATTATACGAAACATTCATCGTATAACGGAGACCTAAAGCAGAGAATCGTTTTCTATGACTATCGGCCAT
>NC_027756.1:25301551-25326524 GCF_000695525.1 Brassica oleracea var. oleracea
GCCATCCCCTTTAAGGACGATCGTAAACTAACATGACCTTAATGTTAACACAAAAGTACCATGGTCTAATCCTTGACCTATAACGTCCTTGGCTATCTGAGTGAACACATCCTTCACGCCAAGCCAAACTATTTGAGAAACCATCGCTCCATCGCTCCATCACTCAACGGCTAAACGACAATCTACAATTTGTCTAAAAACGTCGTGTGACTATTAAGAGAATAATTATCGTTTCCCACAGTCGGAAATCATATGATAAATTCTTCGTAACGAAACTCAGTCCTAACAAACAAACGGTTATCCAATTTGTCTAAAAACGTCGTGTGACTATTAAGAGAATAATTATCGTTTCCCACAGTCGGAAATCATATGATAAATTCTTCGTAACGAAACTCAGTCCTAACAAACAAACGGTTATCGGAAAACTAAAACTTGTCGACAATCGACCAAGTTCGATACATTCCACAATTCACTTTAAGCCCGCTATGTTTTACCCATAATACGCGGCATGTAAGGAAAAAATCATAACAAAGCTTCTAGAGCTATACAAAACATCCTCAAAAATGAACGAAATAGAACTCGGAAGGCCAACAATTCACAAAGCACTATGAAGGAAAACGCTTCTTCCCATGGACAAATTTACGCGACCCCTTTGTCCTAATTCCTCGATCGCAAATTGAACAATTAGCATCCGAACAGCAATAACAATTTTGGCTGCGAACATCTGCAGACTAACCAAAAATGTTTCTCCGACGTAGGGTTAATATGAGACCCTATCCCGGCCGACTAGGCCGCGGTCGATGCCTCACGTCGCTCGGTCCATACCCTGACCGAACCTCTCAAAATTTCGCACTTTATTTGTCGCCCATAGGCGAGGGCTAACTTAGATCTTAGCTTATGACTACCTTAGTCATTCCCTAGCTTAGATAATTTCAACTAATACCCAGCGGAATATTCTCTACTTAACCATTGGACTAAATCCATTCTAATACTCGTCCGGTCGAATCACCTCAGCTGTGGTAAGTCTACCCAACTACCAACTAGCTCAAAGGTAGATCCTAAACCTGAATCAAGTCATATGAATCCGAGGTTCCATTCCCCTAATCCATTCAATCTAGAACTAAGCAAGAGTTACTAGATCATACCTTAGCCACATCCACGGAGCTTGTTAGCTGATCGGCCCAGCTTCTCTAGCTGAATGAACTCGTAGACCAGCTGATCAAGTTGTCACACTCGAACTGAGCTAAGACCGAGCTATGGCCAGCTGCCATATACTGCGTCCAGCTCCTTTACTATTCAAACAACTCCCTTAGGTACTTAGTCAATAAGCCAACCATCCCCACAGACTTAAGTAACCCTTAAGAAGTCTTCAAACAGTTAAGGACATGCATTTGGCCCTTACCGGCTCATGCATCATCCAACATCCTTTTGCTTATCAGCTTATGATACCAAGTCCAGCTTATGGACTAACAATTCCCATCAGATCCTAAGTCAATCAACCAACCACCCCACATGACCCAGAACTGATGAGTCTTCACACATACCTAACCGGCCATGGAACCATGCCCCAACGAAGCCGATCAGTCCTGCTCTTGCAACCGGTGCATCCTTTGATCAATCCGATCAGACACCTTCATCCATCATCTATGGATTAGGTCGTCCATCCTTACCCATCATAAGATTACACACGGCCTTCCTTGAATAATAAAACCCAAGCTCAGTACTTATGGTCCACGCCACCAAGTACTTATGGTCCACGCCACCAAGTACTAGCTATACTCTTCTATATGGCTCTTAGCCAATGCTTTGCACATAGCTTACCAACCCAAGGTTGATAACTAACATTCCTTATGATCAATAATCATAAGTGACAAACATATCACAAGACACAAGCATATGATCCGATAACATAACACAAGGATCTATCATTGCATGGTTGATTCCTTATCTAAACATCAATTTACTCCTCAGGCCCAAATCTAACCAATTTCGAAACTAATTAAAATTCACTAAAACTCATGATAAATCCCAACTAAGAGATTCCCATAATCAGAATCCAATGAATCGACCTGGATCATATGGATCCTGATCATGAACAGCCCGGCTAAGGCCATGGACATCTTTCCTGAACCGGCCAAGGCCATGGTTCAGTGCCATCAAGTCTGAACCAACAGACTTATACATGATCTGATTAGATCATGTGTCTTTCCTTATTATGTTCGGCCATGCTCCTCCAGTGCATGCCTCTATCAGTCCTTATCATATACTTCTGGTATTGATAAGATTCATTGATGGGTCACACCCATCATCCCTTCCATGGAACTCCCATGAAACCACTTTCTACACTGCATCCACCTTCAAGGTTGTTCATGCCATTGAGAGTGGAGTCCGGCTTTCTCCCTTCTCTCCTGGATATTTGAGTGTGTTCCCAGGCTGTAGAGTAAGCCTAGGACATGATCATCCATGATTTAACACCATCACAGGGTCGTTCCCAACTCCCATGAAACTGCATTCCCACGCACCTCTCCCCTTAAGGCTATCTTGGCCATAGGAAGTGGACTCCGGCCATCCCTTTTCTTCCCTGACTATTTGCATGTGTTCTTAGGCTCTGGAGGATGCTTTTGGTGATGTCTACATGAATCAAAACCCATCAAAGGGTCATTCATAACTTCCCCTTTGATCTGTCCCAAACCTGCCACTTTGTGGACTTCACTCCACTCTTGGGGTTGGATGTTGAATCCGACCAACTCTCTGTCTTTTCTCTGTTTTTCTTTGTGTTCAGGGTGTAAGAGGAAGCCCTGGCGTGCCTGCAAAGGGACGGACTTGCCTGACTTTTATAGAAGAAGGGGTGGTTACATCTTAACCATTGCATCCCTTCGGTATCAATTCTGGACATTGATTTAATCAATGGTACATATTGCACCCTTTCGCCTATGGCAGTTACCAGACGTCCTGGAACTGTCAAACCTCTCCTGGACATGTCCAAAACAAGCCTACACGGATTGCCCATGCTCCTGGCTCAATCCCAAGAGCCCACCGGCCCATAGCCATCATTGACCAACCAACCGGCCCGGTAACTGCCCGGACCGACCTAATGGTCCGAGCTTCCAACACTCCATCTAGCTGAGTTGAGCTGATCCCCAGCTGCCCCAGCTGACTGGGCTAGTAGTCCAGCTGCTGGAGCTGACCTACACTTCAGTGAGCTACACTGAGCTTGTCCGAGCTTCGCCCAGCTGACCGAGCTTCATTCTCGCATCGTCCAGCTGTCTCATCACTCGTCCAGCTTCCTCTCTTCATCGTATTCAATCCTACTAAGTCCCTTGGTATATTTCCAGACCTAGAATTAGTTTTCTCATGATCCATCATGATCATTCACTTCATTACAGCTTGTTCACAATCAATTCCCATGATCTGAACCAAAGCAGTCTCGCTTCTGTTAAAATGTCTATGTCCCATGTCAAGTTCCAGGAACGGGAACATGATAAGTCTCCCCCACTTATGAGGGATTCGTCCTCGAATCCAGTGGTGCTGGCGTCCTATTTCAAGACAAAAAGGTTCCAACCGAACTCTTTACATCCGGAACATGGAGCATGCTCGATTGGTTCTTCCTAACCAATTTGTTGCATCTCCCCCTTGTTCCTTCTTACTGATCACGTCTTGATCATCATATATACAAGTCTCCCCCACTTGATAGAGATTTAACCCACAATCTTATCAAGTGGTCCATCTGGTTTTGCTTATGGCACCCTTTCTTGGCTACTTCGACCACAGTCGAGGGTCCATCAAGTACCCATACAAAGACATGACTTGTGTCACTGGTCCAACTCTCCAGGTTGCAGTCTTAGTAGACTACATGTCCATATCTCTCTTTAGAATGTCGTCTACTCTAGACTTTATTATTTTTCGGATCTTAGTCCATGACTAGATCAAATTCAGTCCCTAGGAACATACTACGTACTCAAGTCTTAGTAGATTCAACCAATCTCCAAGCCACTCGATGCACCAGCCAAGTCCTAACGAACATGTTCCAATCTTTAGGCTGCTCACTCTACCATGAGTCCTAACATATTGTTCTGTTTCCTTAAATCCTTCCCGGACACTAAGGTTTATGATTCTAGCCACCAATTACTGGATCATTCCTTAACCAGCCACAACCTTTCCCAGCTTGTCCATACTGCGATCTTAGTCCCTACAAGACTAAACCGCTTCAACTTGACTTCTGTCCACACCGGACTTTGTCATATTTCGATCCTGGTTCACTCAGGAACTCGACCGTGCATTCCGACCATAGGTCCATCTCTGAATAGGTCGTTTCCTGATCTTCATCCCTTACTGGACTTGATCATATTGCGGTTCTGGTCCTCTCCGGGACTCAACCGTCTCACTCCAACCATAGGCCCATCTCCGACTTGGTTGTGCTGCGACCCAGGTCCCTTCCTGGACGGGGTCGACTTCAGCTCGGCCATCTCGGCAGGAGCTAAGCTGGACTTTTGGACATTGGGGCCGTTCCTGGTTCCGGTTCTGCTATGAACGGGTCAGCCCTACCAGGGGGATGCCCTGTGGCGCCCGAAACACGTCCTCGAACTCACTAACCAGCGGAATCCCGTCCGGGTCACCAGCCCCTTCAACCTTCTTAGTGTTGATTGTGGCCAATAAGCCTCACAACCCTTCTCAAGCATCCTTTCCACTTGGATTGCTAATATCACTAAGAATCCAGAGGTCGGACAAATACCTTGGAACCTGATCGGGGGTCTACACCACTCTCAAACTGCACCCTTCCTCTGTGACAGTCCAGAGTGGCCCGATTCTTTCCAAGCCTTGGAACTTGATCGGTGGTCTACACCCACTCTCAAACTGCACCCTTCCTCTGTGATAGTCCAAGGTGGCCCGATTCTTTCCAAGCCAGTCTATGCTTATCACCTCGTGACTCTCAAGGCGGACAACAGTCAGATCCGCAGGCATTACCCTGTCTGTGATCAACAATCAGATCCGCACGCATTACCCTGTCTGTGATCAATACCGGAATGTCTCTAACCAGCCCTAGTGAATCCATCACCTGCTCACCGGCTTCATTCACTATGACCAGACAATCCCCTGTTCCCATCTGGAACAAACCCTTTCCGATCATTCCTGGACTCACAAAACTATGTGTAGCTCCAGTGTCTAAGGTACATATGTTTCCACACCACCGATAATTAAGTACCTAGATGAGTAGGATTTTGGTTTGATCACACACTTGGAAAATGTCCCATACCATTCTCCAATGTGCCACACTTCTGTGAAGAAGTGTTTATAATATCCTCAATCCCCATCATACTAAAATACTTAACATCGTGTTTCCAATTCCTCTTGGAATTGATCCATTCCATTCACTCAATCTTCAGGATTCCTACCTTGACTTATACTGAGTCCAGGCTGATCCATCTGATCACAAGCCCACTCATGTACTAGCCATGTAGCGTCTCTCTTAGACCAATATGAACACCGCATATGCTCACTTATTTTGAACGGCCGCCAAGTGATAACACTAACCTCCAGGAGAGTGCTGCACGTTTCTTTCAACCTAAGCCAGTCCCTTTTCCATGTTACTTCCCTGGTCCAGGTCGTCCATACAAAGATCTTGCATAGCGTCCATTGTCCAATCCGTCCATTACTCCCAAATACTAGATAACTAACCTTTCTGTTTTCAGGGTCTTGTCCTTGGAGAGTGCATCTTGGCTAATCCAGCTCATCTTGGAACTTCCCCGTTCACAAGCATGAATCCCAATCTTACCTCAACTCTCACTTGGCTCACCACAGCTAAGGTTCCAAGTCATCTTAGTTTTCAGAATAATTTCGGTTTGGAACTCAACATCTTTGAGCACTATCCTTAACAGGATCAAGCATGCTCTGATACCAACTTGTGAGACCCGATCCCGGCCGACTAGGCCGCGGTCGATGCCTCATGTCGATGGGTCCATACCCTGACCGAACCTCTCAAAATTTCGCGCTTTATTATAATGTCGCCCATAGGCGAGAGCTAACTTATATCTTAGCTTAAGACGACCTTAGTCATTCCCTAGCTTAGATCATTTCAACTCATACGCAGAGGAATATTCTCTACTTAACCATTGGACTAAATCCATTCTAATACTCGTCCGGTCTAATCACCTCAGCTGTGGTAAGTCTACCCAACTACCAACTAGCTCAAAGGTCGATCCTAAACCTTAATCAAGTCATACGAATCCGAGGTTCCATTCCCCTATTCCATTCTATCTAGAACTAAGAAAGAGTTACTAGATCATACCTTGGCCACATCCACAGAGCTTGTTAGCTCATCCGCACAGCTGCTCTGGCTGAATGAACTCGTAGACCAGCTGATCAAGCTGTCACACTCGAACTGAGCTAAGACCGAGCTATGGCCAGCTGTCATATACTGCGTCCAGCTCCTTTACTATTCAAACAACTCCCTTAGGTACTTAATCATTCAGCCAACCATCCCCACAGACTTAAGTAACCCTTAGATCAGACACCTTGATCCATCATCTATGGATCAGGTCGTCCATCCTTACCCATGATCAGATCAAACACGGCCTTCCTTGAATAATAACACCCAAGCTCAGTAGTTATGGTCCACGCCACCAAGTACTAGCTATACTCTTCTTTATGGCTCTTAGCCAATGCTTTGCACATAGCTTACCAACCCAAAGTTGATAACTAACATTCCTTATGATCAATAATCATAAGTGACAAACATATCACAACACACAAGCATATGATCCGATAACCTAACACAAGGATCTATCATTGCATGGTTGATTCCTTATCTAAACATCAATTTACTCCTCAGGTCCAAATCTGACCAATTTCGAAAGTACTCCAAAAACTAATTAAAATTCACTAAAACTCATGATAAATCCCAACTAAGAGATTTCCATAATCAGAATCCAATGAATCGACCCGGATCATATGAATCCTGATCACGAACAGCCCGACTAAGGCCATGGACATCTTTCCTGAACCGGCCAAGGCCATGGTTCAGGGCCATCAAGTATGAACCAACAGACTTATACATGATCTGATTAGATCATGTGTCTTTCCTTATTATGTTCGGCCATGATCCTCCAGTGCATGCCTCGATCAGTCCTTATCATATACTTCCGGTATTGATAAGATCCATTCATGGGTTGCACCCATCATCCCTTCCATGGAACTCCCATGAAACCACTTTCTGCACTGCACCCACCTTCAAGGCTGTTCATGCCATTGAGAGTGGAGTCCGGCCTTCTACCTTCTCTCCTGGATATTTGCGTGTGTTCCCAGGCTGTAGAGTAATCCTAGGACGTGATCATCCATGATCAAACACCATTACAGGGTCATTCCCAACTCCCATGAAACTGCCTTCCCACGCACCTCTCCCCTTAAGGCTATCTTGGCCATAGGAAGTGGAATCCGGCCATCCCTTTTCTTCTCTGACTATTTGCGTGTGTTCTCAGGCCCTGGAGGATGCCTTGGGTGATTTATACATGAATCAAAACCCATCAAAGGGTCATTCATAACTTCCCCTTTGATCTCTCCCAAAACTGCCTCTTTGTGGCCGTCACACCACTCTTGGGGTTGGATGTTAAATCCGACCAACTCTCTGTCTTTTCTCTGTTTTTCTTTGTGTTTCAGGGTGTAGGAGTAAGCCCTGGCGTGTCTGCAAAGGGACGGACTTGCATGCCTTTTATAGAAGAAGGGGTGGTTATATCTTAACCATTGCATCCCTTCGGTATCAATTCTAGCCATTGATTTAAACAATGGTACAGATTGCACCCTTTCGCCTATGGCAGTTACCAGACATCCTGGAACTGTCAAACCACTCCTGGAAATGTCCAAAACAAGCCTACACGGATTGCCCATGCTCTTGGCTCAATCCCAAGAGCCCACCGGCCCATAGCCATCATTGACCAACCAACCGGCCCGGTAATTGCCCGGACCGACCCAATGGTCCGAGCTTCCAACACTCCATCTAGCTGAGTTGAGATGATCCCCAGCTGTCCCAGCTGACTGAGATAGTAGTCTAGCTGCTGGAGCTGACCTACACTTCAGTGAGCTACACTGAGCTTGTCCGAGCTTCGCCCAGCTGACCGAGCTTCATTCTCGCATCGTTCAGCTGTCTCATCACTCGTCCAGCTTCCTCTCTTCATCTTATTCAATCCTACTAAGTCCCTTGGTTTATTTCCAGACCTAGAATTAGTTTTCTCATGATCCATCCTGATCATTCACTTCATTACAGCTTGTTCACAATCAATTCCCATGATCTGAACCAAAGCAGTCCCGTTTATGTGAAAATGTCTATGTCCCATGTCAAGTTCCAGGAACGAGGACATGACAGTTAAGACTAAACTCTTCCAACACCGCGAAACATCTTCAAGCCCGCAAACATTTCAACCACGAAAACGCGGCACGCAAAAAAAAAACCAACCTTCAATATCGCGAGACGTCGCAGACGCTTGAAGAATAAGTTTTTTCGACAAAAACACCTTCCACGATAAAAATACCTTCTTGGAAGACCAAATAGTCGTACGCACTAACATCTTCTCAAACACGTATCCTTCGCGAAGAGTCAAAAACGGTAATATCTACCGATAAGTTTGTTGTGATCAAGTTTGTTGCTGATCACAACAAACTCTCAACGTCCTAAACAGACTAAGCCATCTCGTAAAGATAGCTCTCAAACACCCGACACAAGGGTAATAGCGCTATATAAAAAATCCGAAATTTAGGTCAACACTTTCGGGAGACTTAAAAATTGTCCTCGAGGAGATGCTCGATTCCTACCATACACGTCACGTAAGCCGAGAACATATCATGGACTTTAAAGCGGGATGGAATCAGGTCAAAAACGATACGGGAAACGTAAGTCGAAGTAGTCATCGCACCCCCTAAAGCCGTGATTAGACCTAGTTCTTATCCTAAACCCAGCACACTGGTCTCTAACATCTCTAGGCATAGTATCAAACACCCTGATACGAGATCCCAAAATTTGTCTCTTGGCCAATATTCGAGCGTCTTCAGATCACGGATATAGCAGTTCACATAGAGTTAGATTACGAGATGACAACTCGTAGTCTTCCTTCTACACCCATATAAAATGCCATCGGCAGCAACATGCCTGATAACCTCTACATATAAACTATACCGTAAGGGCCTCTCTGGAAAACAGGTCATAAGAACCTTAACATCAAGACGAACTACGACTGGCTTGATCCCTTCAACAAGGGTACGTAGGTAGCCGTCATAAGGCGCAGCCCCAATCTTATCGCGTTCCACTCTTAGAAGAGCGAGAAGACCACTTACCACATACCTTTTCAACCATTAATTCCGCCTAACTTGCCTAACTTGCCAAGCCACTCGCTAGAACCTCACGCTAGAAGCTCATGGTTCTAACGAGCTGGGGGGCTAACTGTTGGGGTCAAAATCGGTCACGACGGAATCAATGTTTGAAAGTCCCCGGAAAATATTTCTTGCAATAAAAACAAAAAAGAAGTCAAGAAAAAACAGAAAAACTATCAAAAGTCTAAGGATAATTTCGTCGAAACAAACAAACTTGATCATCGAACACGGATTCAGCTCGGCCGGCCGTTCAAGAGCTCGACCAGTCCAGTTCGGTGAACGGCCGAGCTGGACCCAACAAGGATTCAGCTCGGCCGTTCACCGAGCTGGACCCAAGACGGATTCAGCTCGGCCGTTCGCCGAGCTGGATCGACCGGAATCCGTCTTCACCTCGTCCTCGTAACTCCTCTCCCGAGATTGCATCGAACTCACCCTTGCTTCGTAGGAACTTTACGATTTAAAAACCGTAAGAACCCATTCTTTCTCGAAGAACATTCGGATTGATCGTATAAAATGGCAACAGTTAGCCGAAGACCCAAGGTTGCCTACGCTATACGAGGAATTTGAATGTTCTCTAGAATTGACGTCGTTTCGGAAGCATTCTTGTTATAGAATCATAAAAGCGCCGATGTCGGAAAATGGCCCAGAAAGGGCCAGAACACGGCAAAGAGCCCACTTATGATTTTATGAAACCAAGCCCAGTTGTTACGATGGTTTATCATTTGTCGCCCAAAAGAAGATAAATGTCAAATTTCCGAAGATAAATGTCAAGTTTCCAAGGATAAATACAAGGATCGAAGGAAAATGGAATATTTACGCGAAGCGATAAACTCGACCAAGGGCAGAAAGGGAAAGAGCAAACCGCCTCTAGGAGGAGTATATAAGGACATCAAGGTTGAAGAGGCATTATTCTCGACATGCTCTGTTTCTATGACTGGCACCCAATTACCACACGAAGGTGCACAAGCAGTTCGATCTCTTGGTTCACTCTTGAACTACGGTCGGGTCGGCTTGATCCTCGAAAGGGGTACGTAGGCAGCCTTTCATAAGGTTCAGTCTGAAATCAATCAAAACCTTTTTCGTATCTTTTCCGTCTTCTGTTATCGAGCTGCGACTCAACTAGGTTTAAGGTTTAAGGTTGCTAGAACTAGGTAATTCGCTGACAGCTCTTGCGGCCGAAGCTTTTATAATCTCTTGTAATGATCGCAACGCTCTTACGCGGATTCGAAATAAGATCTACCTTTTCTATAAAATCGTTTTGTTATCTTTTCATATTTTCCGCATTTATTTGGTCACTTGTCGTTGGCTCTCGCAGAGAATCCGGGACCTCAGGGAAAGTTAGGGTTTTCCTAACATTCCTCCGATTACGGAAATCGACGGTGCGAATTTCGGTTCCCACAATTGCCTAAATTGCTCTGAGTGCTAAGTTTTGCTCTGAGTAGAAAAATTTCCTCCCTCTGCATCTTCGACCTCGACGTCCTTATATACTTCTCTAGAGGTGGTTTGCTCTTTCCCTTTCTGCCCTCGGTCGAGTTTATCACTTCGCAAAAATATTCCATTTTTCTTTGATCTATTTATTTATCTTCGGAAACTTCACATCTATCCTTCGAACTTGACATCTATCTTCTCCTGCATAACAAAGATAAACCTTCATAACGATTGAGCTTGATTTTGTATAAAATCGTAAGTGGGCTCTTAGCCGCGTTCTGGGCCCTTTCGGGCCATTTTCTGACTTAGGCGTTTTTAAGATTTTATAAAAGAGCGCTTTTGAAACGACGTTGATTCCGAAGAACACTCAAATTCCTCGTATAGCGTAGGCAATTCGAAGTGTTAAGATAATTGTTGCCGTTTATACGATCAATTTGAATGTTATTCGAGAGAACGAGTTCCTGTGGTTTTTAAATCGTAAAGTTCAAACGGTTACTCCGATCGAGATGAACCAAGAGCAGGCTCGATCTAATCCCGAAGGGGAGAGCTACGAGGACGGGATGAAGGCAGGCTGATTGATACAACTCGCCAAATGGGCGAGTTAGACTGCATGTTCGGTCCAACTCGCTGAACAGGCGAGTTTGACGATGGGTGTTTCGCTGTCTGGGATCCGTTTTCCGAGGCCTTGTGTAATTCTTTTTGGAATTGTTACGAACTTGATTTTGAGTTTTCACACGTCTCTATTCTTTTGAATTTTACTTCTTCTTTTCAAAGAGGACATTTCTTCGGAAGTTTTCTGACATTGATTTCGTCGTGATCGATTTTGACCCCTACACATCTGATAGTTTATCGCAGTGAGAGTTGGATAACTTACTTTTGATATTCAGGTTCTATAATCAATCTTAGATAAGATTTCTCTAGATAAAAATCTTATCTATTTGTTACACTACTTATCTATTTACTGATTTATTTTATTGTGTTCTACGTTATGGCTTGGCTTAGCTTGAAACCCGTATTCTATTGTGTGATCCCCAGTCCCTGTGGATTTGATGATTAAGTACTACAATGAGACTTTTATTTGAGATTTGAGAGAGTTGCTTGAGGTTAGTTAGAGCATATCAAATTTGGCGCCGCTGCCGGAGACGGATTGATTCACCATTAGACTAGGTGTAGAGTTTTGTATGAGTCTTTTTTTAATTTGTTTACTTATTGTCTCCCCTTGATGCATCATCATCAGCAAGAGAAAAAGTTTATTCATGTAATCTATAAGTCTAAGAGGTTAGTGTCGAACGACACCCTCCAAGTAGTGATGGACACCACTTAAGTAGCGTCAAGAGACACTGTAGCAGTGTCGAGCAACATTGTAGCAGCGTCGAGCGACTCTATAGCAGCGACGAGCGACACTGTAGCAGCGTCGAACAACGATGTTCTTCGACAAAAGAATAAGAGACGAGGAAGATGAGTCTTCTACCAGCAATGACCGACACCTGATCAATGTCGGTTGACACCTCCTTCTACATTAGCATCGAGCGACATCTGATCAGTGTCGATCGACACTCAGCCCATTCTCAGGTGTGGGCTCCCATTTTCTTTGTAACTTTGTCAGTTTTTATCTATTTATTTCGTCATTCTGAGACTTTATAAAACTAGGGACATTGCTGGTTAAGTCTGTGGAGGTTTTAATGATGCTATGTTTTGTTTTCAGTATCAGTTATTTTGTTTTATTGAGTTAAATAAAGTTAGTTAGGGATGATGAACTTTTTTTGGAATAAACTGTCTAACCACCCTCTAGCACTATTCTCTGAGTTATTGACTGCAAGGTGAACTGAATGAAAATGCCTAAGTGAATGTCTAGAGAGATGACCTGGGAATAACATACATGCTTGCTGAGAATGTCTAAAGGAACCAAAGCTGACCTCCAACCTAATCTACTCAAATCGCTTGTCATGGGAATTGGTATATATTGGATCAGATTCCTCTTTAAGGTCTGAAAGGTATAAGTATGTGTGTATTTGGTTCCCTTATCTTTTCCTTTCAAAATAAAATGAAAAGAAAACATTGGATAAATGTTAAAAAAAGTGAACAGGACTTGGTGGCTAAACCTCTAGAGCTTGATTCATGTAAGTCTGTCCAAAAATGTCCCTCACTAAAAAAAAAAGATACCCTTCAACGAAGGGAAACATTGAAAGGGTCGAGTGAAAAGAGAGAGAGAGAAAAGGGACCAGAGAAGACTACATGTGTGTTCATAGACCTGGATGGGTAAGAGTCAGTGTGTCCATGTGATCGGTATCCCCAAGGTAAAGCATACACTTTTATTTAAGAAATGAGGTTAGTAGAGGGGTATGTTAAATGGTGTCTAGTGACTTGTGGGCTGGATGGTATGGTTGCTAAGCTAAGGTTAAGTACATGGAAGTGCCTGTAAAGTTAGTACTGATTTGATGTGGATTATAACACTGTAGAGGTGATGGTGGTGGCTCTAGAAAAGGTGAGTTCCTACGTCTTCAAACATCTTTGACAAGTTCATTATGTTTTTTGTTTTAGGGTCATCAAAGGATAAGTCTGGAAAAGTTGATATATCATGATTTTTACCACTTTTAGACAATATGTCATATTTAGAGTCCTTATTATGTATTTTGAGTCGTTCTATAGTCGTTTGAGGTCCAGGTACAGTTTGGGCAACTTTGGAGATTCTAGAGTTACTTAAGATGTAAACTGCGCATATGTGTCAGAAGTTTAACAATAGATGTAAGACTTTCTACGGTGCGTTTGAGCTCATATTTTGACACAAAATATAGCTTTAACTTATATTTCAAATGCCAATTGTTTGAGGTCGATCAGACAATTGGATCAAAAGTTATCCTCATATTACGAAGAGTGGTTCGTCTGACATGCAAGCAGGAAGCTGTCGAGAATTCAAGAAATCTAAATGTCATCGAGTGACACCACCTCAGCATCGAATGACACGCCTCTTGATCAGTGCCTGATGAGTATTTATCAACTTAAAAACTGCAATTTGGCCCAATTTTTTTCCTTATTTACAAAGAAGTCTCTAACGTTTTTTAACCTTTATTATGTATTGTTAAGCCATTGTTGACAGCTACACTTCTTTTAAGTTTTATTTTAAGATTAAAAAGAGAATAACTCCTTTAGGAGTTTTCTTGGAACTCATGTGGATTTATCTATGATATATATTCAGTCTTCGATTGTGTTTTCATTGATCATGCCTGAATATCATCTTTTTAGATTTAAGGATCTCTAAGGCTTCATGTCGAATTACTGATTGATAGATTGATTGGGTATATCATAGAATTATACGCCATGATTGTTATGCATGCTTGTTTCTAGAGTAGCTAACTAGGAACTTGATCATAGATTATTGTGAGACACGAGAACGTAATCAATACTTGAACCAGGATCCTGCTGGACTAAATATCTATTCTCAGTTAGAGTTGGTCTAGGATTTAGTTGAACATATTCGAATTGAATCTAATGCTTGATTGATTGATCATATCCGCAACGATAGTTGGCATTTGATTAGAGTTAGGCATCTGATAATTTATCGCAGTGAGAGTTGGATAACTTACTTGATATTCGAGTTTTAGAAACATTCTTAACAAACTCTTGGTATCCATTGATTGCAGTTTCAAATCACCTTTTTATTTCCCTAGATCCAACGTTTATCTATATGTTACACTACTTATCTATTTACTAATTTATTTTATTGCTTTCTACTTTATGTCGTAGCTTAGCTTTAAGCCGATAATCTATTTTGTGATTTCCAGACCCTGTGGATTCGATCCTTAAGTACTACGATGACACTCTTATTTGAGAGAGTTGGTTGAGGTTAATTTAAGCAAATCAACCCACAAGAGTGTAGTTCACGAGTTTAAGCTCAAAGTCATCTCTTTGGAATGCAGGAGGACAAATCGGAGACCTATTGGTATATAACTAACCAGATCTGTTGTAATCTCCAAGTGTCCTTTGTCTAATGACCCTTGCATTCTCAACATCCACATCGACGATTTATGCGTGTCCACGTATGGTGTCGAGCGACACTGATGTTGTATCTGTGCAACACTGAGGTTTCATCTGTTGACGCTGAGTTTTCAACGGTGTCGATTGCTTCTTGGAGGGTGTGATCGACATTACAAATCGATGGACTTCTAAAGGTAAACTGAAAACACACCATTTTTGGAAAGAAAACTTTTAAGACCAATTAAAATGAGAAAAATATCGAACAATACATGAATATAATAAGTTCACATATGAAATCCTATTTCACAGTACATTATATGTAGAGATGCAAGAATCATTCGCCAACTTCAGGTAACGTTGTCAAATATAACGTGACATGTTTCTCCATAAATTTTAAAAACATATGGATCACGATCTTTCTTAATCACATCATGAATCATTTGCTTATGTGGTGTATTTTTTTTTATTTTAAGAAAACATTTTACTCTGTTGATTTAAATATATAGATTTCACAACATATACCGTATTTTGGTCTTGAAAGATTCACACTAAACCCTAAAATAAACCATAAACTTTTGAAACCTAAACCTTAAACACTAAAATAAATCTAAATGTCAACAAACATAAACTCTATACCACAAATCAGAGAACATGTAAATTTTTTCATGTGAATCACATATTTATCAAATTTTGTGTACCAAACGACATATATTACTCAAACAATTTCATATGTAATTAAAACATAGAACATGTAAATTTTGTATATACAATAAACTTCAGAATAATATGATTCGAAAACATACCATATGTTTTCACAAAGGAGTTGGTAACCAAACCGAAATTAGAGGATAACATCCTAACGAGTTTTGATTAGGATAACCACATAACATATTAAGAAAAACCGAAGATTAAGAAGGTGGTAATTAAAAACGGCTAAGGAAAGCTAATCCTGCATTAGCCATGTCAACAAGTTTAGACTAGAGAGGCTTAATGATGAGTCACTTATGACTGGACATCCTAAATCCTAAACATTAAAAGTTAGCTGAGTCACAATAGCAAGCTAATCAGCCAATTAAATTATAATGATTTCACTTAAGCGTGTTATCAATTAATAATATGATACATGAAAAAAATTATTGGCTCATTTAAAATTAAAGACAATATTTTATTAGTAGATAAAAATAGAATTTTAAATTAATAGAAAATAGAAAAAATTAATTAAAGCACGTGGATTTGAGTTAGTCAACGTTACATAAAAATTACTAACAACGTAATTTTAAAATTTTTAGAATCATCAAAAATATTGCAACAATCCAAAATATGAAAACATAACAATTTTAAAGTGTACAATCCGCGAGTAGCCCTGACGAAATATCTAGTTATTTATAGAAATGTATAAACTAAACTCCACCCCTAAATACTAAACCCTAAAAAATAATAAGTAAACTCTAATCCCCCATGTTATAATATTTTTATTGAATTTATTTTCGAAAAGTGGTATCCTAGATTTCTCTTTAATAATCTAAATGTATTTATTCTGCACAATATACTTGATCTGCATTTATTTTGCATGATTCGCATTATTCGTTTAATCTAATCTACGTCACCATTTGAAGCCTAGATTTTTAATTTAGTTAATCTTGATTTTAACAGAAATGAGTTTTTATAAATAAAAAAATCATGGCTTTTTGAAATATTTTGTTTCAGTTTAGTTGAATTATCCAACTACATTATTTATTGCGAACCAACGTGACTAAAATGATGTAGGTAATGTTCGTTTTGATGTTGTTGTGACTTGCGACCTAATGTTATTCGTTCATATGTTGTAGGATTATGCGACTAGTCATAGAAACTTGTCGCATATGGAAAAATAAAAAATTTAAATCGCTAAAACTTATAATGATCTAAAATAACGATTTGTGATAAGACGCGCGTTCAGTTATATGATATGAAAACGAACAGCAAATTGCAACATGCAACTGATCGCAAGTCGATGTCGCGGCAGATAAACAAGGCCGTAATCCTTTGTTTTATGTTCGAGGAAATGATTTCTCTTAACCAAATAAGAACCAAACTAATCAATCCAATTAAATTGAATTGAGTGCAAACCAAACACAGACACAAATCAAACCAAACCAAACCCAAAAAAAATCGTATTAATTTTGGTTGATTTCTGTTAAAGCTTTTCAAAACTTAATTAACCATACTGAACCTAAAGCAAAGCCATAATTAAACCTAAATGCCTTATCCTAGATTTGATAATAGACTTTGGTTTAGGTTTGGTTAAATTGGTGTTTTTACCAACACCTATTATTCAGATCGAGTGAATGACCATAAGTCCGGTCTATATAGAAACAACAAAGCCTCTTCGTCCCCTCTCTAACTCTCTGAGACATATCTAGGGTTGTCTCAAACAAACAAAGAACGGAGAGAGAGAGAGAGAGAGAGAGAGAGAGAGAGAGAGAGAGAGAGAGAGAGAGTCTCTGATATGACTTGAATCTGATCCAGAAGCTTCTGAATGATTCTGCAGGCTCTTGTGTGAATTTAGCAATCCTGCTCCTAAAGTCCTCAACACATGCCTCATCAAATAAATTTCGTAGGAAGGCATTCTCGATGTCAGTCCAGGATGTAAGAGATCCTAGTGGTAACTGCTTAAGACAGTGCGAAGCATCCCCAAAAAGTGAGTACTTGAAGAGCTTGCAAAGAGATAGTCCTCAGGGACTCCATTGCCTATGATATCAGATACTAGATCCTCGAATCTCTCTAGATGGTCCGTAGGATGCTGATGTAGAAGATCATGATAAGGTGTCTGTCCCACTAGTGTAAAGTGTGCAGGCTTAAGCTTGAAATCGTGCCTCTGGAATGTAGGAGGACGAATTGTAGATCTATTGGCATAGTATTGATCTAGACGGTTGTAGTCAGCCAAAGTTATGGGTCGAGCGGCCTGAACATTCTCCTCAACTACAGCCTGAGAATTGGCTGCAGCATTCTCAGTATTAGAAGCTTGTGGATTAGCTGCTTCAGGATCAGGGATTGCAGCCCTCTGATCATCTAAACTCTGACATGATACATTACGCAGATGACCATCCTAGTCATGTGGGTCTCCATTTTCGTCCTGAATCAGCACTAGAGTCACAACCATGTCTGCTCGCGGAATGATGTCGATCAATGTTCGGGTAGAAGTGGTGATCGGTGATAGCTCACAGGTATCAGTCGAAGAAGTTGAGTTGACGTCGATCGATCTTGCGCGTATCTCTTTGCAGATTGAACAACTTTACTCTCTCAAATAAGAGGTTCAGTTGTAGTACTTAGGGATCAAATCCACAGGGAGCATGGGCACACAATAAACTCAATCCAGTCAATGATTATGCTAGGCAATAGATTTAAATGCAGTAAACAAGTAAAGCAGTTTGATTTGTTTGTTGTAAGTTTTGAGAACAAATAGCTAGATCAATGGTTTCAGGCGATCATGATTATATATATATATATATATATATATATATATATATATATGATAAAGGTGTGTGAATAGAACTCGATGTCTAATGGAAAGATATCCAGCTTCCGCTGTGAGTCTAATCTATTGACTAAGTCAAGTGTTTCAGCAGTCGCATGTTAACATGGATTGGGAGTCGATCGAAGTTATTGAATGAGTGTCAATCGACACTGTCTTAGGCAAGCGTTACCAAACTGATCTATTGGTTCACTAGTTTTACCAGATCAGTTGTCGCTTGTTTCTAGCAATCCTAGCTTAGCAGGATTAATTTAGGTGAAGAACCTACCGTTGTAGTTGTCTACAATCCTAGGTTCAGGGTTCTCGTTAGCTACTCTAGAATAAGAACAATTCTGATGAAGGATATTTTATGGTTCACCCTAGCAATTCTATATGTTTGGCTAATCCATCAAAACCCAAATTAACACTAAATCTAACAAAGGAAATCTACTAAGACATGATCAAGCAAAGCATGACAATAAACTGAATAGAAAGCATAAATAGAATAAGGTTAAGAAATCAATGAAGTTCCAATACAAAGCTCTAAAGGAGTCTTGGATATTCTTTCTAAATCTACTAAAAACCCTAAAACTGTTTGTTGTGAATATTAGAAATTAAAAGTGTGGTGTTCTGCCCAAACAATGGCATACACTATTAATATTAGGTAAAAGTCGGCCAGGGGTAGTCTTGTAATTACGTGGATTATTTGGGCTCAAGTCGGCCTCGAACAAGTCAGCCTGCTACGCGCATCGCTGTCGATTAACGACAAGGTATCTTTGTCGATCGACACTCTATCTGAATGTCGACTCTAGCCGGTTTCTGAACAGCTACGAGTTTCTTCTATCTTTCGCTCCAAAATGCTCCATAATTTCCACATTGCTCCAGAACATACATGAACCTGAAAAGACTCTAAAAATACTCCAAAGCATATATATATATATATAATAGTTTCTAAAACAATCATATACCATGGCTAAAAACTGGTAAAATCCATGGTATATCAACACACTTCGCTGTTAACCATGTTGCAAAAGTATCGCAAAGCTCTTGGCTATACTCTTGATGGCATTTCAAGAATCTCTCTGGACTTGTGCATGCATAGGATCCACTTGGAGGATGAGTCAATTTGTCTATTGAGCATTAGATAAGGCTGAATCCAAAATTGAAAGAGGTTGTCAACAAGGAGATCATGAAACTCTTGGAATCTGGAATTATCTATCCTATTCCAGACAGCAATTGGGTCAGTCCAGTGCACGTGGTTCCTAAGAAAGGAGGAGTCACAGTGGTGAAGAATGAGAAGGAAAAGTTGATTCCTACATGAACTGTTATAGGAAACATGGTGTGTATTAACTACAGGAAGTTGAACGCTACGACAAGAAAGGATCACTTTCCTTTACCTTTCATTGATCAGATGCTGAAAAGGCTAGCAAATCACCCGTACTATTGCTTCCTAGATGGGTACTCAGGGTTCTTTCAAATTCCCATCCATCCAGATGATCGGAGAATATCACTTTTACTTGTCCCTAAAGTACTTCTGCATATCGCAAGATGTCTTTTGAACTTTGTAATGCTACTACCACATTTAAAGGTATATGATGTCTATCTTTACAGACATAATTAAAGATTTCATGGAGGTCTTTAGGAACGATTACTTAGTCTATGGGTCTGATTTTTCGTTATGCCTAGACAACTTGTGCAAGGTGCTAGCTAGATGTGAAGAGAAGCATTTGGTTCTGAACCGGAAGAAGTGTCACTTTATGGACACTAATGGGATTGTTTTAGGACACAAGGTTTTAGCAGCTGTTATTAAGGTGGACAGAGCTAAGATCGGGTCGTGATAGGACTGCCAGCACCCACTAATGTGACATATACAAGGAGCTTTTTGGGACACAAGGTTTCAGCAGCTGTTACTTCCTTCCAAAGGAACTCATTTCGCCTTGCCTTCCGATCTTCTGCATAACAACTTGTTGCATTTCCATCTCGATGAGCTCATCAAGGAGCATCTTCCACAGTTCCATGCTATTGCAAACATTTCTATACAGAATCTGGATCAGTTCCAATGCCTTATAATAGATGCTCTTCAAACCATATGGGCCATCGAGCTACAATGCATGGGCCCCCCCACGTACCGGAGAACGATCACCATCAGCAGCAGCTGAGATTTCTGTTGAGGGAAGTAAGGATGAGGATGAGGAGTAGTTTTTTATTTCTCTTTTGTTTTATGTTTTTCTATTTTTCAAGTCATTTGAAGAGTGTTTGTTTGCTTTTTTAAACTTTGTTGAACCTTGAAATTATCACATGCTATGTTGCTTCTCACGTGTGTTTGAGTGTCCTAACAGTGCTAATTTCTCGTATTTTGTGTGTTGAATATCATGCCTGGAACCCTTGTCAGGTTTTAGAATGCAAGATTCAATTGGCAGAAGTTGTGTTGATTTGACACAACTTGGGTGTGGTCAAAGAGGTACAATTTTCTTTATCTTGGTTTCAAGAGTTTCATTTGTTTTCTTGACCAACTTTGGAGTTATTAACACTGGGAATAGTGTTGCTTAAGTCTGGAAGAGGTAGTCACTAACATTGTGTTTTGTTTTTAGTGTAAGTCACGTAGCTGCTACCTTAGCATCATTCTCTGAGCTATTGACTACATGTTGTATTACGTGAAAAACTCCAAACGGGATCGATCTGCCAATAACTACAACGCTTATGAGAGCGCCTGAAGGATATAAAACTCGCCTACAACATAATCTACTCAATTTTCTTATCTTGAGACCGTATAAATTGGATTGGATTCCTCGTTCATGTCTGAAAAGGCATGTATGTGTGAGTATGGTTCCCCTCTCGCACCTCCTCAGTAAAAATGAAAGGAAATAGATGAATGTCAAAAAGAAGTGAATCATGTGCTGGTGGCAGTCACCATTAGTGCGTGAAATCATGGAAGCTTGTCCAACAAACTCAGTTGATTAAAAAAATAAAATGACACCCAACAAAGCAGGGAGACATCCACTGAGTGAAGTGAGAAGATAGCGAGGAAAGGAACCAGAGTAAGATTTTTTATGTGATCATAAACCTGAATGGCTAAGTGTCTACGTCCTTTGATCGATTCCCCCAAGATAAGACTGCACTTTAAACTATCAAATGAAGTCAGTTGAGGCGATTTCAGATGGTATCTTATGAGATGTGGGCTGGCTGGTCAGGTAGCTAAGCTGCAGTCGAGTACATAGAAGTACCTTCTAATGTTGGTGCTTATTGATGTGGCTTTCAACATTGTAGATGTAAAAGTGGTGTGTTTTAAAGAGTAAGTGAGTTCTTACGTTTTAACCTCTTTCATGGGTTAGTCTTATGTTTTTTTGAGGGCAAGCAAAAGCTAAATCCTGGGGAGTTGATATATAATTGTTTCTACATTTTTGTCCATGATATATGTCTATTTTTAGAGTCTTTTGATCCTTTTAAAATCGTGAATAAGTCACTGCGGGTTTATGTACACTTTGGATCTGAAATGAGCTTTTGAAGCATTTGTGAGCTTAATCAGAGATGGATCTTGAAAGTTGACGTTAGATTGACACAAAGGAACTGATATCGATCGACACAACCCTTGTTGTCGATCGATACTCATCTTGATCACAAGACAACTGACGAGTTTTTACAAGTTTCAAGAAATTGCAAGATTAGTCCAGAAGTTTCCTTCTTTTCAGAAGAATCCTTAATGTTTTTTAGTGTATATAGGTTTTCTTAAGCAAATTGTTTAGACTATGCTTTACTTACGCTTAATTACGATTTTAGAGAGCTATGAAGAGAAGAATCAGAACTCTTTCAAAGAACTAATCTAATTACGCAGTTTATTCAGATTATAATTTGTGTTTCACTGATTATTGTGAGTAATCCTCTTTTTAGATTTACGGTTATTCAAAGTTTATTGATGAATTGTTTAATTGATCAAACTGTTATAGTAATTTTATTGTTCTTCATATTGTTTCTAGATTAATCATTTGTAATTTAGGTATTTGGATAATTGGTAGACACGATAGTGTTATTGATTTTTTAACATATTTTAAATGAGCAATATACACATATCTCCAAGTAATTTGGTTTAGAATTTTTTTTTGAAATGATCAGACTCACCATTATGCTTGTTTGAATTTTGACTGATTCACATATGAATTTAAAATTCTAGATTTAGATATAGATAATATGTGCAATGGAAGTTTATTGAATTTACTGGTGTGCTTTGAGTTCAAGAACTGTTCTTTATTAAACCCTTGATAATTTGATTGATATACGATTCGGATTTACATGTGAATTTCCATGAGTCTAACGCCCTCTTCTATTGATCTTACAATCGTTTCAATTATGTTGTGTACAACTTTCATTCTAATGTCTATCTTAATTCGAAAACTATTGTGTGATCTTAGAGTCTCTATAGAAATACAATCAATCTTATGCTTGCCATTCCTCACACACAAAATTCACACAACAGGAAAGAGGTGTGACATATACGGTGATCATGCCCGATTGATGACTAATGTACCATGAAATCACATTATAGATGTAAGAGCTTTGATCTTTGCATGGAAAGGCTACTCTTAGGTGAAAGGTGAGTTGGTAATCATGGGTTTTCAAATTCATATAAAATTGTGGTTGTGGGACAAAACATTATACATATCCAATATGAAATACATAAAATGATAAAACAATCAAGAGAACAAAAATACTATTTCGACAGTGCCTACGAGAGCACCTTACAAGAGAAGCACGTCATCTAGCAACAATATTCGTAGTTACGGTCACATGATGAAACTCAACATTCGTTATAACTTCTAGCTCACGGCTGAACAAACTTGGCTAATATGGCCAGGTCCAGAATCTTGACGTCAAGATTCTCCTCAATCTTAACGATACCATCTGACCCGTCGATTCCAATAAGCGTACCGATAGACCCACGAAACTGGCCGCCAACAATCTTTACACGATCATTCTTCCTCGGAGGAACTATCTCCAGTTCGCTCGGAAGGGCCATTATAGTGTCACCTTCACCGCTGGACCCCAGAGACACTTTACACGTTCCATCCTAGCAAAGTAGCACATCAGAAAAATGTCAGACTTTGATCACTGAAGCTTCCTCCTAGTTTTCTACGGGTACTAGTTCTTATAATTATAATAAATCTGGAATTGGTGAAAGGAAAAAGGCGAACCGAAACATCTCGAATGACCCCCAGATCGCTGTCTTCTCCAACCTTGTGTATGTCAACCAAAATATCAGGCATGAACCATGCTTCAGCATCTCCACCTGTGGCATTTACTTTAAGATAAGAAAACCACGGTAGAAGTGGGAACTCCTTGTGTATATAAAGGGGATTGACCGGAACATGCATGGGAGATGCATTATGGGACTAACCAGAAGAAAAAAAACAACATTTAAACTGTCTTTTTAACAGTAGACAGTTGGTTACCTATAACAGGAGACATGACATCGAGGCCAGTTCCAGGAGTCATTGGTTGTCCTCCGGGAGTTCCAGGTAAGTATGAAGTTGAGCTTGGTGTCATGGGTTGTCCAGGTGTAGATTGTATGTATGGACTTGGGGCATTAGCTGCATGACAAGATATGTGAGAAAAATACTGGCTAAGCAAACACAGTCGATGTTTTGTAAAAGATTATATGAATCTTACCATAGGCCGAACTATGATCTCTGGGCATCCCTGCATCTGAGTAACTACCACCGGGAGTACTAGCCCATCCTGAGCCAGGAGTCGGTGCTTCATATGCCCGTGAAGGAGGACTTCCCGGCTGGAACAAGTGCCAAGCAAACAATTTTAACTCACAATCAGCACAAAACTACGCATATCACCAACAATAGTAAGGCTGAAAGCAAAAACAATAGATGTATAACTCTTACTTGATATTGAGGACTCGTTCCCCGCGATCCTGGATTTCCTTCTTCCCAGTTATCCCTTATGTCATAACAACCAATAATATGAGATTTCAAAAAGTTTATTCTTCGATCCGGATTCACCAATCTTATAAATGCGTTAAGAATTTCTGTAAATATTGAAACAGAGGCCATGTTTGTGTAACATAACAGACAACAGTGCTGTTCGTTTGGTTGCCGCAGCTACCTGCGTCTGCGGCTGCGGCAATGTTTTGAAAAATTCGTGTTCGTTTGATTGACGCAAGAAGCTGCGTCTGACCTGCGTCCGAACGCCGCGTCCTGCGGCTGACGCCAATAAAACCCGCGGCTGCGAAGTAAATTATGCGGCCGATAACGTAATTTACTATTTTGCCCTTAATATGTTTCAATATTAACAAAAATACCTAACCTAAATTGACGTAGCCGCATCTTGTTTTCCAAATTGACGCAACCTTGCTCGATCTTTCTCCATCTCCATCTCCGATACAGACATCGAGCTCTCTCATCTCCATCTCACACAGCCACGAGCTCTCTCATCTCCATCTCCATCTTCGACGTAGACCTCGAGCTCTCTCATCTCCATCTCAGACGAAGACCTCGAGCTCTCTCCTCTCTGACGCAGCACGAGCTCGAGCTCTCTCTTCTCCTCCGATTTGGGTTTCAAGCATAGTTGAGGTAACTGTCACTTGTCTCTATTTTTGTGTTTCATATGAGTTTTTTGGAGTGTGTTTTGGATCCAAGATCCAAGTTCATAACTAAGACAAGAAGAAGCTGATAGTGATGGTCTTTGTTCTAAAGCATTTAGGATAGGGGTTTGTGC
>NC_027756.1:25326752-25336446 GCF_000695525.1 Brassica oleracea var. oleracea
TTCTTTCTACTGACTGCATTTGTCTAAGTAACTTGAGTTTTGGTGTGTGAAGAGTTTGCTTGTGTGACATGTTCTGTTTCTCTTCTCATCTTGTTTGTAGGACTCTTTCTGCCTGCTGTTGTAAGGCCTATCTTACATTCACTTGAGGCTTCCAAACAAGTTAAAGCCCCTCCTTCTTATATACTTTGTGTTTGCAAATTTTCTTCGTTTGTTTTTATGTTTCCAAGTTCTGTATTTTTGTTATTGTGTGTTGTACATAACACTTATCTCCATGCTTTTGCTTTTCCTCGCTTTGCTTCTTATTCTTGTGATTTTACTTGTTCATTTATGTGTCTCTGTAAATTTATATGCTTTCCCTCATGTACTATCACGTTTTATTGCTTTCAAAACCAAGGATTGGGCATAAAATTGACTTGTTAGTCAGCCCATTGTTTAGTACTTGGTTATGTCTAGCCAAAACTAAATCCTTCAAGCGGTTTTTTGCAGGTTATTGCTGGTGTCACTGGGAAGAAACAGAGCTAAAATACATGCAATGACTTTCCCCTGTTTTCTTACATTCAGATTCCTTCTTTGTCTTTTAACTCTTTCCATTCACAAATGAAATAAGCTACACCTCATGTTGTTTTTTTACATAAAGGCATGCGTGTAAAGTACACTCTGTTCATCCTTTTTATCACATGTATTCGGTTCTTAATGACAAATCTAAAAGCTTTAAACTTTTGTTGCCACATGAAAGTGCATATAGATTCATCACAAAGATATTAAGTTTACATTATGATGAAATTGCTAGTCTTACATACACTCTTAAAAGCTATTTTACATCAACTTGATCCTCAACAGGTAGACCTTGTGATAAATATTTTAATATATTAGTTTTTGTCTTAATTTAGTTATTATTATATTACCAATTAAATATAATATTTTTAAAGATGTAAATAATATTTTTATAGATGAATATACGCTTGTGATAAAATGATTTATGATAAAAAAAATGTTGTTAAATTTATTACTAATTAAATATAATATTTTGATGAATGTAAATAATACAATTTTACAAATTTAAATCTACATTTTATTTATTTAAAATACAACTTTACGAATTCATAAAATTAAAATATGAAATAAAAGAAAATTGCGTCTGCGGCAACCAAATTAACAGAACTAAATCTATTTTCCGCGTCTGCGGCTGCGGCAATGTCCTGCGTCTTCGAAACGAACAGACTCAGCCGCAGGAACCTACGTCAATGAAACAAACAGCCCTAACATTGATGGAAATTATTACAGCGTTGAAGAGAAACAGAAGAAAGGTGAAAGAGAAAAGGAACTTTCGAAAGTAGAGACGCAACAACAAACATACCTAGGTGGGCTCATAGGCGTGTAAGGATTCCAAGCTCGATCACGCATGGGTGTCCTCACACCGTCATGGATCGGTGTAGCTGAAAGCAAGTTAAAATTATAAAATGTCAAATGAACATATTACAGAGAAGAAAGAGCTAGAAAACAAACCTCCAGAGTCCCGCATTGGAGTCATATAAGGATGAAGTGGAGTCCGTGAAGGATGCATAGGTGTTTCGCTTCCCATACTATACCGAGATATATCCCTGTGTAGAATTCAGATGATATAATCGATGTCGTTTATGATACATGAAGTCAAAGTAACTAATAAGATCAATTAGTAGGATTACCGAGAAGGTGTTATCACAGAAACATTATCCGATATTGCATTCCGATCAACTGCATACACAATTATCGTTAAAAGTCCATTCAACTGCATACACAATTATCGTTAAGAGTCCATTCCCCACAAGCGGAGAAGTTAAACAAGGGATTGCCTGTCACAATCTTCATCTCAAGCTCTACACGCACTGAATCTCCTTTAACTTCTACTACAGGTCCCCTATATCCCTTGAAAGGTCCTAAGCGGATTTTGACAGTAGTACCCAACAAAGAATCGTCTCTCCCTCCCCTTCCACCCCTCCCCTTCCACCCCTTCCCCTCCCTCCAGCTGCATTTAAAGAAAAAAATTATTGTATGTGCTTCGTACGGAGTACGTAGACAAGGTGTATCAGCATTTCGCAAATGATATGCAAAGCAATATTGATGCTAGGCAATGGATCATTGTACTACCGTACAAGTCCTATATATATAGTGGAAATAATTGCCTTGTCCTGGAGAAATAGTAAGAGCAGCGGACCAGTGAAGAATGCAAAATAAAACAAAACAATAGGTACTCTTACTCGATCAAAATAGATAGAAGAAATCTGAACATACCGTTATATCCCATGCCTCCGCGTTGAAATCGTCTTGGGGATGGGGGTACTGGGGCAGGTGCCTTGAAATTGCTAAACCTTGATAATGAATCCCCACCCTAGAGTAGCAAAATTGCTAAATGAGGTGAAGCTACAGTTTTATGGAGCAAATAACAAGAAGATGGCCATCCCACGGACATAACGCTTACATTTCTATTAGCACCAGAACGTGATCCACCAACAACAATACATGATGTGCATTTAGCGCATATAAATCCAGCATGCTCAAGGTGATGCCGATCATATATAAATAAGACTCCTTTATATATATGCCTTACGGGACCTTGTTTACCCTATTATGTACGCATTAATTGGCATGAGATAATTAGCGTTGAGAAAGATAACCCACAGCGCCAGTCTGTAAAGGTACTCACTTTGTAGCGATCTTGGACACTAATTTTCCTATCGAGTTTGCATTTGATTTCTCTGAGTTTGACAAGAGCAACCTCTGGTCTGTCAGGATTCCCTTTAAGAACCTAAGGACATTAAAACAGAGTTAAACATCCATTGGCGTTTATAACAAAAAGAAAAACAAAAAGAAAATCTGAAACTGCAGCAGTTACACATAAGACTTAATGATTGTTGTATTTTCAGAAAGTTGGCAATTTACCTGAAAAGCTTCATTTTCTAGACGTATAATTACTCCAAAACTAGGGTTACTGCATCAAAAAAAAAAAAAAAAAGCTTTCAGAAGCGGTCCAAAACTAGGGTTACTGCAAAAAAAAAAAAAAAAAAAGCTTTCAGAAGCGTGAAAATGGGAACTCTGCATCACTTCAAGGTGAGTAGGTATTCAACTTACTCCAGAAGGACAAGATCATGGTAACACCAGTTGTCACTTCTGAGCTCTCAACAACATGATCAGCAAACACGCGGACCTATACGTATATTCTCTTGAGATTTAGTTACCATAGTCGTCAGAAAAAGACTCAATTCATACACAAAAGGTGACTTACATGTTCTTTGGTCATGTCAGACAGAATGATAAGCACATGTTGATCAACTTTGACAACCATGCCTGTTGCTCCTTCATGGGTCCCAGAAACAACCTTCACGTGATTTCCAGGCTCAAAGTATTTGCAGAGCTCTTTCTCATTTACAGCAAGAGGATCCTGCAATACAAGAGTAATGGTCGGCCTCTTTCCATGGCTCGATGATCTTAGAAACACGAAACCAGTACCAAAAGCCAAGTGGTAAGGATGCTTACAGGGAGACCTTTCATTCCTGATCTGATCAGAACGTTTTCTTCATCTACTTTCTCAACCCAACCTTTCAAGTTTTTTAGATCCCCCTTGATAACGATGACTGCATCACCCTTCATAAAGTGACCTTTCTTTCTGTTTGCAAATAAAGTTGACAGACCACCAAATTCGGCCTCTCCATTTTCACTTGGCCTATTGAATTTTTCAAGTTCATCAAAAGTTGGTGTAACATTCTGAGCAATGATGGACTTCAATGATACTGCTTTGTACATGAAACCATCTTTGAAAAGCATGCCACCAATATTTTCAAAGTAATCACCGGTCATGGGATCACGCCGACGCTCAACACGTATGTGCAATTCCCTGTACGCATGTAACAAATTTTAAGGGTGCAGAACTTTAACAAAATCTTCTCAAGTACAACGGACGGCTTTTAACAAGAGTACCTAGCTTCATCAATGTTCATGAAACGTGGAGGTGGAACAAAGGCTTTTTTCTTCACAACTTCTCTTCCGTCCTGCAGTTAGTAAGGGCAAAGTGTGATCAAATAATCGTATGACTTAAATCAATTCAAAACCTTAGAATGCAGGAAAGTCATAATAATTGCCCAGTCAGGCTACGTTGAACTATTACTCTATTAGGCATATTTACCAAACATAAAGAGTACCATTTTCCCCCTTAACTATGGAAAAAATCCATACCAGCTTAGAAGCTAGAGCCTGCAGATCAATTCTCGGAATTAACTTGACTGTGACCCTCTGCCGCACATTATCAACATCAACCACCTGTAAAGAACCTACATTTAAGAAGTCTATAGGTAGTTTTGCCATTGGAAACACAAGAAAATGGACCATACCTTAGCAAGATCACCTTTGTACGTCCCGATTTTCATTCTAACCCACGTATCTCGAGATAGATCAATAGCTTTGCTTTCAACACAAAGGACATCTGTCATTTCTCTTATAGGGACAAGTAAGATCTTCTGATTAGCATATATATTCCGCATGCCCTTGATTGCCTAGAAAAATAAAATAAACAACGCAAATAATGTCTTTTCACAACCCGTCATAACACTATCATTAGCTCAGGAGACCAACAAATACCTCTTTCACGTGAGCTTCCTTGTCTGCTTCAACATAAATATAGTTTTTAAAATGATCAAGGGCAACAACAGATCTGATTTGCAAATCTGATCCTCGGTCGACGAACTTTTGCATAAGACAAACCACGGTCGTTATACCGCCGCCTATCACCACGCTTATCGGGAAGATCAGTACCAGCATCCACTATGAAATCTGCACTTTCAGAAAAAAAAAAAAAAAAAAAAAAAAAAAAAAAAACTTCAACAGCTAAATTTTTTCCAGCAGAGAATCTCAATCACAAATCAACCATGCAAAAAAAGTTAACCGCTGTAAAAAGTTATAGCAATTACCGTCTTCTGCATCTCCGTCTTCCTCTTCATCGTCATCATCAACCTGGTGAGCCATGTCATCTAAGAAAATCGAAGCTGTAGACTTCTTTCTCTTAGCTCTTAGCTCCTAGCTCCAACTGCTTTTCCTCCGCGGCTCCCATAATCTTCATCATCATCATATTCGTCTTCCTGCGAATCGTCCTCCGCATAATCATCAATAAAACTTCATCTTCCTCTCTTCCGCCTCCAGCCGCCGCCGCGACTCGCTCCATCTTCCTCTTCCTCTTCTTCTTCTTCCTCTAATTCCAATCCATCGTAGTCTTCGTCTACATCATCATCGTCCTCTCTGTTGCGCGGCATGGTTTGGTTGCAGTAATTAGGGTATCTAATCTGGAATCCCCATACCTAGAATCTATTAATTGTTTGGGACAACCCTTGGAAATGACTCAGAGAGTGAGAGAAATGACTCAACAGGACCTCATCTAAAATCAATTTCTTTCTGAATTATTTTTAATACAAAAATTAAGTTAATTACGGTAATACCTTTGACCTAATATTTAGATATCAATTGATTCTGTTTTTATTCTTATCTTTTTTTCCTTTTCTTTCTTTCTTTACTGCGACAACTGTTCATTTTTCTCTTATCTTCTCGACGACTCTTTCTTTTATCTTATATCTTCTCTGCGATTTTCTTTTTTTTTCTCTGTAAACAGTAAAAAAGATCTGCGGTAGGTGATGAAAAAAATAGTTGAAGGCGATGGAAACAAAATCAATGGCGATTCTTCTTCTTCTAGATCCGTTCAAAACGGCGAGGCTCAACGTATGAACTTCATATCTCCTTCTTCCCGCACTTCAGATCTCCTTCATCCCGCACTTCAGACCTGTTCCTCTGATATAAGTTTTTATTGTTCTGAGTTTTTGATTTAGGATTGTAATAGAAGATTCAGAGTTTTTTATGATTAGGATTCTTCATGTTCTCTATAGATCTGAGTTTTTAATAATTTATGGTTCTTATTGTTCTCATTCTCGTGTTTTTATTCATTTTATCTTCAGATATGGATTCAGTATAAGTCGGTATTACGCTGTATAACTAGTAGAACTTAGTCGAACTCAGTATAACTAACTCATCGGTAATATTCAGTATTACTCCGTATTAGTAGTATAACCTGTATAACTTAGTAGAACTTGGTATAACTGCACTCAGTAATACTCAGTAGTATTCAGTATAACTCAGTACAACTCAGTAGAATTTGGTATAACTGGCACTCAGTATAACTCAGTATAACCAGTACAACTCTATAGAACTTGGTATAACTGGCACTCAGTAATACTCAGTAACATTCAATATAACTAGTATAACTAAACATCAGTATTACCCAGTAAAACAAAGTATAAATTAGTATAACTAAGTAAAACTATACCGTATAATATAGTATCTAAAATATGAAAATTTAAAATTTTGAAATTTTTGAAAATTTGAAATTTTTGAAAATTTGAAATTTTTGAAATTTTTGAAAATTTGAAAATTTGAAAATTTAGAAGTTTGAATTTTTTAATTAAAGAAAAAGAAATTCGAAAATAGAAAAGGGCAAAACGGCAAAATCGGATTTCAATATTTCATTAAAGCAATAGGGGTATAGGAGATTTGAGAGGTCCTTAGGAGATTGGCTCTAAACAATTGGGGGTATGGGAGGAGTTGGCTCGAGTGAGAAAGCGAACCAAGAGGCTGTGTTTGTTTCTAACTAAACATATCCTCTATTATCCTCATATCTCATGAACCAATCTCTCAAGGACCCAGTCTATTTTTAATATTGTTTTGAATTATTTTTAATTCAAAAATTTAGTCATTTACGCATTTACCTTTTACCCTAATACTAAAAAGATTTTGTAAACTCTCTTCTTTCTCTTCTCCTCTTTCTGTTTTCTGCAATTCTCTCTTCTCTCTTCTCATCTTTTTTTTTCTCTCTCTTTGTTTTCTACCATTTGTCGCAGGCGATGGAAACTCCGACGGTGATGGAAACCATAATCAACAACTGCAAGTGATGAAAACAGTAACAGCAACCGTTGAAGGTGATGAAAATGGCAACAATGGCGATTTCTTCTTCTCGCGATTCAGATCTGTTCAGAACAACGACGCCTCTGCCTGATTTGATGAGGAATTCTATGTGTTTGTTTCGATTTATAGTTTATTTTGGTTTTGGATAATTTTGATTTAGTGTTTTGAATAAGATTTTAGGTTTTCTATGATTTAGGGTTCTTATTGTTCTTATTCTTCTTCTTTTACGGTTTTTTCGTGTTTGTATTTATTTCATCTTCAGATCCTCTTCAGATCTAGATTCAGTTTAACTCACTGTTACTAACTCACTCGAACTCGGTACAACTAAATCAGTAGTACTTAGTATTACGTAGTATAATTCATGTATAACTCGGTATAACTGAGTATAACTTAGTGTAACTTGGCATGACAGAGTATAACTCAGTATAACTCGGTATAACTACCCTCGGTAGTACTCAGTATAACTACCCTCGGTAGTACTCAGTATAACTACCCTCGGTAGTACTCAGTATAACTACCCTCGGTAGTACTCAGTATAACTACCCTCGGTAGTACTCAGTATAACTACCCTCGGTAGTACTCAGTATAACTACCCTCGGTAGTACTCAGTATAACTACCCTCGGTAGTACTCAGTATAACTACCCTCGGTAGTACTCAGTATAACTACCCTCGGTAGTACTCAGTATAACTACCCTCGGTAGTACTCAGTATAACTACCCTCGGTAGTACTCAGTATAACTACCCTCGGTAGTACTCAGTATAACTACCCTCGGTAGTACTCAGTATAACTACCCTCGGTAGTACTCAGTATAACTACCCTCGGTAGTACTCAGTATAACTACCCTCGGTAGTACTCAGTATAACTACCCTCGGTAGTACTCAGTATAACTACCCTCGGTAGTACTCAGTATAACTACCCTCGGTAGTACTCAGTATAACTACCCTCGGTAGTACTCAGTATAACTACCCTCGGTAGTACTCAGTATAACTACCCTCGGTAGTACTCAGTATAACTACCCTCGGTAGTACTCAGTATAACTACCCTCGGTAGTACTCAGTATAACTACCCTCGGTAGTACTCAGTATAACTACCCTCGGTAGTACTCAGTATAACTACCCTCGGTAGTACTCAGTATAACTACCCTCGGTAGTACTCAGTATAACTAATTATAATCTGGTATAACTACACTCGGTAGTACTCAGTATAACTCGGTATAACCACTACAAGAAAATAAGGGTATTGTGACAAAATTTTCCGTCACAATAGAAAAGAATTCGTAACAATATCATCATTGTTACGTTTTTGTTACCAATTATTAATGGTTGCAATACGTGTGTCACAAATGTTCTGGAGTAACAAAAATATCACAATTTCTTGCGACTAATTTTTTGTAACAAATCGTCACACATAGTTACGTTGTATATTAGTAACATAACCGTTACAATTTCTTACTTATCAAATTGTCTCAAACTGTCTTAATTTGTGACTGTTTAATGTGACAACTACGTCACCTGTAGTGAAGAATCTATTGTCACAAAATGTCACTAATATAGACGACATAATAGTCTTTTTACCGTCACCAATTCTGACATTATATATTGTCCCAAACCATCACTATTCATAACTAATTTAAAGTCTTAATTTTGTAGCCTATTATAACCAAAAAATCAGTCACAAACGTAATAATCAAAGGCTAAAAAGGTATGTATCCGTCTTCAATACATACTATAAATGTCACAAACTATGACCGTAAAATGGTAACATTTCAGTTTGAATTGGTTACAATTTCATAACGCAACTTTTCTTTATTTAAAATCTGTCACATATTTTTAAAATATTATTAAATTATTGGAACACTAGAAACTATAAATAAAAACTGAAATCAAATATCAAATTTGCAAATAATATGATATACATAAATTTCTCATAGAACTGCTTGAATTTTATTTAAATAAACGTAAGCATAAAACAACAATTCGTTTACTAAGTAAACTGAAACTGCTTGGTAAACAAAAGAAAACCAAATGAAAACCAAACTAGAAACACCAAGCTAAAACACCAAACTGAGAAACAACTTCATATGGCTGTGGTAGTATCTGTTGGAGTCAACACATTTTCACCAAAAGCAGACATCAATATTTTCTCTATTGCTTGAATCCTATTCTGAAACTGAACCTTTTCTTCATTACTCTTTTGCAAGTCTGACTCCAGCTCTTTGACTCGGTGAGTTAAAGTACCATCATCTTCATCAGCTTGTGGTGAAACTGTAGAACCATCTAGTGGCATATAAACTCCACATTGAAGTGATCCAAGTCCAAACACCCGACCTTGTTTTGATATTCCAGCAACCTACCAAACATATAACAGTTACATAAACACATATACAATTAAAATGCAAAGACAACTTTAATTAAGCAAAGCTATGCAAAGAATCAATCGTATCTCCAAATATAAGAAAAAATCACGAAAAAAAACAAATTTGAAATGTGATAGAAAATTACCTTCACATAGATTTCATTTCTTTCCTCGACAGTAAGAGGCTCTGTCAAAACCTCTCCATTAGAAGGCTCAACCAGTGACAATCTTTCTTGCACATATGCATCATATTTTTCTGCAATTAAGCATGCTCTTTCATCAACATATGTTCCATCAGATTTCTGGTGGGTTTTCTTCATCACAGCAATGAAGGAAGAGTCTTCGTTGTTTGCCACCTAAAA
>NC_027756.1:25337214-25364428 GCF_000695525.1 Brassica oleracea var. oleracea
TGATTGACTAATGTCTCGACATGTAGTACATCAGTAGAAACAACCGAATTATCATCGCTATGTTGCATTGCAATGTTATCATATGTGCATATCATGTTTAAATACAGAGAAGAAGAAAACTAAATGGGAAAGTATACAATCACAATCACGAGTAATGAGATAATATACTAATTTAATGATTCCTAACTTTATCATTGAAATCTTGAACAAGATGAGATCCAACGAGCCACTTGCATAGTGTAGCGAAACCAGCTATTGTAACGTATTTGCTATATTTTTAAGTCACAACTTACAACATTTTTTTTGTCATTGTTTCGTAGGAATTCGTGACAACCATTTAATTTTTCTATCGTCATAAACGACGACACAAGATACAGTCACATATTCGTCATATTGGTAATAGTAAACGTAGTCACCATTTTGTCACGACAATTATTACGTTTATTTTCGTCTTATATATGTCACTAATTGTGACAACATTTTGTTACAAAACAAACAGTCACGATATTGTGACGAAGAAGCTACTTTTTTGTAACGTAAAATATAAGTAACAAAATAGTTTCTATTATGTCACAAATATGTGACTGGAAATTTTAGTCTCAAAAAATTGTAACAATAGCCCCTTTTTTTTGTAGTGAACTTAACATCAATATTACCGAGTAGAACGAAGTATAGCTCAGCACAACTAAGTAAAACTATACAGTATAATGTAGTATCCGAAATTTAAAAATTTTCAAAATTTTCACCCCAAATAGGGGCATGGGAGGAGTTGGCTAAAAAAAAATGAAAAAACTTAAATTGCGGTTTGGTTGGATTCAAGATTGGTTATTGCGGTTTGATTCAAAAGTGGTTTTGTTTCCACTTTATCAATTTATAAAACTTGAAAAATAAAATAAAAGATCCAGCTTCTCGACAGCGGTCCCGAGACTTTCACTCCCTACTCTTCTCTCCCGTAGGGAATCCCTCAACTGGTCTACTTCTCCCCCCTGCAGCTTCTCCATCGGCGCCGTCTGTCGGTGTAGCATTCCGTAAGTTATGTTCTTGTTTTTGATCCTGAATGTCTTGACCTTTCTTTCGTAAGTAGGTTTTAATGGATTTGCAATTGAATCTAATTAGGAGTATGCATAACGGCATTGTTTTGTTTGGGGGTTGATTTGTAAAGGAAATTGGTATAATGCATTTCGGTGGTGGAATGAGAGTGTATAGGGTTTAGAATGGGACCTAGATCGATCCGTACCTGAAACTTAATTTATTTTGTTCTTGATAACGGTAGTAAAACTATATAATCGGAACAACTGGTAGAACTGTAGATAACTAGATAACTAGGAACATATGTTATAACTTTGGATAACTATAGTTTGAGTTTGTTCCTTTTTTGGCAGGATACAATGAGCAATAACGTCTGAGATATGCGTGGTAGTCCGGAAGAGAGCTACATGATGATATATAGCTATTTGTACATGTTAGATCTTAGGAACAAAAACCCGTGTAGAATTGGATGATGCAAGTAAATTCAAGTACCTCTTCATAGCATTCGGAGCTTGCATTGAAGGGTTTGCAGTTATGAGGAAAGTGATAGCTGTGAATGTGACATGGCTGAAGAACGGCTATGGTGGTGTTCTAGTTTTCGCGAAAGCTCAAGATCCTAATGGTCACATTTATCCACTTGCATTTGCAGTACTAGATGGTGAGAATCATGCTAGTTGGACTTGGTTTTTCGAGATGCTTAAAAGTATTATACCAGACTCTTCTGAACTGGTTTTCATGACTGACAGAAATCAGAGCCTGATCTTGGCTATAAGAAAAGTGTTTTCACAGGCTCGCCATGGTCATTGTTTATGGTATTTGAAGGAAAATGTGAAATGGCATGCTTGTAACGTCAACAAGAATATAGTCGGGTATAGATTCATGGAGTTGGGCATATATTACACGGTGAGTGACTTCGACTCTGCTTACGACTCATTTAAGATAATATATCCTACTACGTACAAGTATGTGGAGGAACATACTTAAAAGGACAAATGGGCAGGGTTTTTTTTCCCACGAGACGAGAAGGGTAACGACAATAGTCGCCGCAGAGTCAATATGATCATCTGAGGATCACAATACTGCAGCGATACCATCTCTACCATTAAAGCCTACCAGTGCAAGGCCGAGATGAGCGCATATTCACTAACCTGGTCCGCGCCTAGCTACCTCCCGAAAGGAGCGATCGCTTTCGATGAAGAAGAGGCCGGCGTAATCGGCCACCCCCACTGCGATCCGCTCGTGATCAATCTCGTGATAAGAGATCTTGAAGTCGCAAGGGTTCTCATCGACACGGGAAGCACGGTCAACGTCATCTTCCGCGATACTCTCAAGAGGATGAACGTTGAGCTAGGAGAAGTCGTACCATCTCCCAAGCAGCTAACCAGTTTCGAGGGCACGACGTCAATGACACTCATATTGATTAAACTGTGCGTTGCTGTGAAAGAAGTCACGAAGATTGTCAACTTCGCGATCGTCGACCACCCGGCCATTTACAACGTCATCATGGGCACACCTTGGCTAAACGCCATGAAGGCAGTCCCGTCGACTTATCACTTAGACATCAAATTCCCGACAAATTACGGAATTGCCGCGATCTGTGGATGCCATACACAGTCAAGACGTTGCTTCCTGGCCAAACACAAGCTAAAGCAAATCACTACCACCGCAATGGTGAAACCCAAACGGGCGAAGCTAATTCAGGCACAAACTGAAAATGCTTCGGAAAAAGACGGTCTAGAATCGTCGACTCAAGCAACAGACAAGAAACAACCAGTTTCGGAGCCCAGCGTTTCAACCCAACCAGAGGAGAAAAACCTGGTAGAAGACGTTTGTAACACTTCCAAACCGTCCTAGACATAGGTCGACCCACCGGTGAAAAATCAAACAAGAACATGACCGACGGACGACCCACACCAAGGGCTGGAGATGAAAGGCCAACCGGCCAGCCAACAATCAAACAAGAACATGACTGACCGTCCAACCCAACACCATGGTCCGGAAGCGCTACGTGACGGGCTAGGGACGATCCGGTCATAGTCACAAAAATTACTCCACGACCTAGATCAGTTCATCCACTAACTCGTCCCGCTGACTCAAGGCACAAGGCGTTGCAACCCGTACCTAGAGTTAGTGTTTCCCGTTAGATCGAGGCCTAAGGCTTTTCAACCCGTACAACGACCTAACGTTGTGTTAAACCAGACTAGTCAAATATCAGAGTACGCATGAAGAGCATATAAAACAATTACTTTTATTGATTTAGGAAATATTCATATATTGAATAATTCAAGACTGGGCCCGGCATAATGCCAAATCAAGTCAACTAAACACAATCTCAATATATACCGTTTACAAAAGGCATGAAGTCTACTCCAGCGGTCTTAACGTCCAGCATCAAGCTATCCAATCATCCTTACCTAGAGCGACCTGCAAAAAGGACAACGGAGTTTGATGAGTAACCTAACGTTACTCAGTAAGCTGGCGGCCTCTACCCGCAACCTAGACAACCCAAAATAACAATCAATCTAGCCCTAGAATGCAATAAAAGCTAAGGTTAAGCAAACTGTTACTAAGTTAGACTTGACCTCCTGCCATGATCTAGCTTCAAGTAACGGGAACCTGCATTAAAACAAGTCAACAACCAATCCCTAGTTAACCATATATACGCCTGAGTTCAGTACTCATGTAGTGTTAGACACTTAGACTATATAAGTATCATTAACCGGTCGACCAACAATCAGACAAGAACATGATCGCCCAACCAATGATACCGCATAGCTTTAATATCCACAACCCTTCACAAGCAATCACTTAAACACATACAGGCCAACATCAGGCCTACACTAACCAAATATACACCAAGCCTAATCTGGTACCTAAACCAGACTTAGGACTTAATGTCAGAACCTGCAAACAAATCAATCAACAACCAAACACAATCACAATAATAAGACTATGAGTAACTACGACTCGATCTAACTCGTAACACCGTCTATCGGTGCTGCGCTAACTCGAGGGTTCCATAACCCTTATGACACTCTAACACAACACTCTAACCTGGGCCCTGGTAACTTGTGTTCCTCCTCTCTATCGGTAATATCCTATCTCCCTACCACAAAGGGCAGAAGAAGGAACTTTCAACCGACAGCGGCCCACTGTCCATCGAGTCACCACGCGACAGCCCACAGTCAACTGAAGAGCCGCACGATTGTGGGTACCGAAATTCGCACTGTCGATTTCCGTTTAAATAAGGAAAGTTAGGAAAAACCTAATTTCCCAGAGGTCTCGGATATCTGTTAAACCACACGCCAAGCAATCAGAACATGAAATAAAGATGAGAAAAATAAGAAATCGAAAAGAGAGCAAAATAGATCTTATTCGGAATCCGCGTTTGAGCGTTACAACAAGGTAAGAGCCTGGCTACGAGAGATGTCAGCAAGATTCCTAGTTCTAAATCCATAAGACTGCAAGACCTAATTGAGTCGCAGCTCGAATAACAAAAACAGAAAGTTGCCTAAAATTGCTCTAAGTGCTAAGTTTGCTCTGAAATTTTTTTTTTTTTCTGTGCCTCTCGCCTAGAACTCCTTATATACTCCTTCAAGGTCGGTTTTAGCTTTTCCCTACCTGCCCTTAAGCCGTCATAAGTGAAAAATGGAGATATTCCATTTTTTTCCGATCTTCATGTTTATCCGCGGAAACTTAACATTTTTTTCTACGGAAACTTATCTTTATGTATTTTTTATAAAATAAAAGCATAAGCCGCCATAGTATCTACGAGTTCATCCTTAAAGAATCGTGAGTGGGCTTCTAGTCGCGTTTTAGACCTCGTTGGGCTGTTGGGTCGTCTTTCGACATGAAACATTTTTTACGATTTTCTTTTCGACAAGAACAAGTTCTCGCGGTTTTTATCGTAAAGTTTCAACGGTAACTTTGATCGGAATGATGTGAGAAATGATATGGCTATGGTACATGGGAGCTAGCATTGAGGAACAGACGAGAATGCATGGATTTGGGTCGTACCCGTTGATCGATGTCCGAGACAATTCGGTCGCTACGTAGCGACCTGGTCTGCGCTGGATCGGTCACTACGTAGCGACCGAAGGAAAGGCTTGGTCGGTCGCTACGTAGCGACCGGCTCGTTCGCGGACCGGTCGCTACGTGCCGTCCTTGTTTGGATCCTTTTCTGACGTTTTATAAACGTGTTCTTGGACTATTGGTGCTTAGTTTCGACGAATCAACTGCGATTAGTGCAAGATTTTACCGCAAAGTTTTTCGTAAAGATGTCTTTACGAAGATTACATTTCGTAAAAACCTTCATGCTGAGTTTTACGGATATTCGGATGTTAACTTCGTCGTGTCCGTTTTTGACCCTAACAGTCGTCGAGTGGTTCGATGCTCGGGCCACTCAAAGATCGTCGAGCGGTTTGTGAGTTCGGTCTGGTTGCCCTGAGCATGTTGTGAGATGATTGGTCATTTTGGTGTTTCGGATAAGTCTTTCCAAGAAATTTATCGTAAAAATTCTTTTCAGTAATTTTTACGAAAATTACTTCTTTGAAACGTAATTTTCGACGACATTCAAGCGTTAGTTTCGTTGTGACCAGTTTTGACCCCAACAGTTAGCCCCCCAGCCTGTTAGAACTGTGGATCGTAGATGTGAGGTTCTAGCGAGCGATAAGACAAGTTAGGCAAGTTAGGCAGAGTGCTTCCTAGCAGGGACCCGAGGCGTCTCCTAGCGGGGTCAGGGGCGTCTCCTAGCGGGGACCCAAAGGCCGGTGTCCTGCCTGGGGTCTGGAGGAATTCAAGACCTGAGTATTTTTCCCTAACAGTTTGCCCCTTATTTCTTGATTTCATCATCGAACTCGGGGAATAACATGTACACTCAAGTCAACCGGAGTTGCTCATTTTCAGCAGGCTTCCCCTAGGCAGAACATCGCTCCAGTAATCATGCTATCCTGGTTTCCGCTAAGGCCGGAGCCGTACTCTGAACCAGGGGAGGAACGGTTCGCTTATAGTAGTCTAGAGCCTGGCGCTATCCTCTTGAACTGCTGATTTCTTGTTGAAGATGACGAAGCTCGGAGCTTTCAGTGGTGCCTTGGAGATGATGGAGCCTGCAGCTCTGATGATTTTCGAAGAGGAGGCCTGAGCATTTGAGCGTGACAGATAGAGGTAGGTCTGGAGACTGGTACAAGTTTTGTTGATGGTTTCGGGCGCTTCAATGGGCATATCGCCTGCTCGTCCGTCCTGAGGTTCCGAACCAGGTCTAGGACCTATGGGGTTTCCATATTCGGCCTTCGGGATAACTTATATTGATTCTCTCCCGATTTTGGAGTTTTTCTCCTTAAATGAAGGAGATCTGCTGAGGTCGCACTTTTTGCCAAAAGGAAATGATTTGAATTTCAAATCTCCCTCGAAATCCAGAAATTATGAGGCACGCAACTTCTTCATTATAGGCATTCGTTTTCCATCTTCCTTCTCTATTTCTCGCTCCTCCACCGACCATATCTCTGATTCATGTGCCATTTTCTTTTGCCCTTCTTCTAGTTCTTAGCTTATTTGGTTTCGCGGGTTAGCTTTCTTATTGCCGCGATCTGTTGGATAGGAATTATCAGAACCATGTCTAAGCGCTTTGCTTCCTCCATCCCTGCGGCGGCTGATAGGGCCAGGTTGAAGAGAAGGAGTGATTCTCTAGTTTCCCATTCTGACGGCTCCTCAGAGCCATGCGAAGGATCCGGCTGCGATCTGATGGCTCCCGTACCGCTGTCTTGCGTTTACGCAGCTCCCCCATTGGTGGGTCATGCCTCGTCGGTGGGTGAGGACGAGCTGGCAGAATGGCGGAATTGGTATTCACTTGCTCCTATTGTTTCCCTCCGGGTCCCTTCTTCGGAGGAACATGCTTCTAGATATATCCCATGAGAGATCGCCGTCAGGGGGGGCGATTCATGCGCTGGTCGTTGGTTTATGCAGCCTTTTTGAGATCTCACCTTCCCAACTGAACCCTCCGGCTTGGAGAATCCTCATAGCTATTCAAAATCTAGGTGACTTGGAGTATATGTCTTTTGGTATCAATGAGGTTCTGTTCGCGTATCATCTGGCTCTCCTTAATGGAGGAGAGGGGAGATTTCATCTTCGTCCTCGTAGCGGCTTGCCGATCGTGGAGGAAATTACAAAAAGTGACCGAAAAAGGCCGGTCTTTAACAAAAAATGGCAGGAGAGATAGGTGTAGGACGCGATTAATCGATGGAATTTTATGGTGGTCCTTGGATCTTCTTATCGATGGAATTTTATTGGTAGGTGTAGGACGCGATTAATCCTTTTGCTGGTTGGTCATCGTTCTTAACCTTACATTTTTGCCGGCGGGACTCATCCTGCTCCCCTAGAAGGAGAGAGTACCGTTCTCCGGGCACGACAGCTTCCTATAGATCATCACCAGGTGAATTTCTTGGTCAGCGAGACTGTACTGCGACGCAGCAGACTTTGGAGTAAGTATCCACTTGGGTAAATATGCTTTACTTTCTCTCAGGCATCTGGTGATTATTTCTACGCAGGAAATATGTCAAGAAACGTGGCCGACGATCTTTTTACAGCCTACCAGGAAGCGGCGAAGGTGATGTCCGCGAAGAATGGGTCAAGCAGTAGGACCGTCTCTGGGGATGAAGTGAAGATCACTGGTAGCGGTGGTGTGACAACTCAATCTGTGCAGCAATCAGCTGATATTGCTCGCTTTGCAGGGAGTTTGGCTATGGTTTTTTCTAATTTGAACCTGAAGGTGTTCCCCCAAGATGGTATTGTCCTCTTCCTATAGGGGATCCCTCAGAGGTGGTACAAGTTCTTCAAGGCGGGCTTCTTCGGGTAAGCTTATCGCATGTCCGCTTTCCCCTTTATTCCTATAGTTTGATGGAGGTCTATTTTTTGCGCACACTGCTTCTCAGCTTTACCACCTTGGGGAGCGATTGTCCAATGAAGGTTTGTCGGTTCTTCAAGAGGAGATCGAGGATCTGAAGCTCCAAGTGTCAAAAGAGAAAGATCAGTGCGCAGCCCGGGAATTGGAGATCTGTGATCTTAAGGACAAGATGAAGGATCTGAAGAAGGTGGCTGAGGCGTCTTCAGCTGACGCCTTGGCTACGAGTCAGAAGAATCAGGAGCTAGAAGAAGAGATTAACGTTCCCAAGGCGGCTGCAGAGACCTTCAAGCTTGAGATGGTGATGGCTGTGAATGGAGCGAGGGTCGTTGCTCGCTGGGAGTTGATGAGAGAATGGCTGAAGAAACAGAGTGATCAATGGGAATTAGCCAAGGCGCTGGAGCAATACAAGGTTGTGATCCGGGAAGAGGCCAGGAACAAAGGTGCTCCTCCTACCTTCGAGGATGAACCTGACATTCCGTTGGTTCCTGAGATGGACGTGGATTCGTCTGTTAAACCATGAGGGTCTCCGGCCTGAATTTATGCTTCTGTTTCTTCTGATTTTCCCTTGCTTTGAATAATGGCTTTTGTTTGAACCTTGTTCCATTGTGGCCTTTTTTTTTTCTTTAAATGAATGCGCCCGGATTTTTACTCTGTTCAAGCTTTTGCATAGCGGATCTATTAGCTATTTATCAAACTTATCTTCAAAACAGGGTTTTTGCCGATGATTCTCTTTTGAGAGAAAGTATACTGAATCTTTCAGATCCGTAGGTTCGAGCGTCGGGACCCTAGAAATGGATAGAATCCGGGGCTTGCCTGAGAAAATGTCGTGAGAATCCGGAGGTCATCTTTGGATGTTGGGGTTGCCCCAGACCTGGAGATTATGTAAGGACCAGAAGGTCGTTAAGGAAACCGGAGGTTGCTTTTGTAACCTGGAGGTCGTCTGGGAACCCGGAGGTTTTTCATGATCCTGAGATCACGTTTGGGACCCGGAGGTCATAGGGCAACCTGAATGTTCTCCTTTAGATCCTGAGATCATATTTGGAACCTCCATAATACGTGTGAACATGGAAGACATTGATCGGCACCAACATTCAGTCACCGATCGACAACATTCAGTCATGCGAGGATCGACATCAGTTTTCTAGCAGCGATCGACAACCAACTCTGACATATGAAGTGCGACTACCAAGCATCGATGTAGCTTGGCTAAATGAAGGACAAAACCCATCTAAACTTTCAAAGAAATCAACAAACATCAACACTCAACAATCTGAAGTTGCTGCAGAACCTATGATCATTGAGCAGGCTACCGAGGGACATACTTTGAGGAGAAGGTAAAAAAAGATTCCCAAGCATCTAAGGAGAGGAGCTAATGAGAAGGAGATGAATTGCTTTATGAAGAGGGTACTAAGGATCCTTGAGGACACGCCATTCGAAGATGCTTACTTAACACACAAACTCTAGAAGTTTTCAGAGAAACAAAGGAGACAGAGAAGGACATTGAGCTCATGTTCCATCAGATCAGAAAGAAGATAAACAGAGGGTTGTACTGAAGAAGAAGAGTGATCCTGGAAAATTTGTTGTTCCCTGTTTGATTGGAGGTATCAGTTACCCATGTGCACTCTGTGACACGGGTTCTTCAGTCACCATCATGCCTAAGGCGATGGCAGATCCTCTAAGCTTGCCGATAGAGCCTTCTAAAGATTCATTCACTTTTGTGGATTGCTCTAAGGTCAATTCAAGAGGAATCGTTAGAAACCTTCAGGTGCAGATAGGCAGTGTGATGTAGCGGAAACTAGGATAAATAGAACCTGGCTTTGATACCACCTGATGTAACGGAATCTATGATAAATATAAAGATCTTATTTAGTCTAATAATACATAAGATCAATGTCTTTTTAAATTTGTTGAGATCACCAATGATCTACTGAAAAGAAATAACAAAGAGAAAACTCTTAACTTTTACTAATCAAATCATAAACTAAATACAAAGTTATGACTAAAAGACTATATATAAGAAATCCATAAAACAATAAAGATAACTATCTAAATTTAATATAATTAATAAAATAAATAATAAGATATTTAGAAATATTTCAAATACTTTTCTGCATCATAAACTTGTTGGTACGTTGTTTTAGATGAACAAAGAAAATGTTGATACTTGTTTTCCAACAAATAATCATTACCTCCATACTAGCCAACTACCTTTAAAAAGTCAAGCCATAAACTATAACCAAGGCTATCGAAGGCAACCCACTGGTACTTTTTTAATTAGTTTTACTTTTCATTTATGATTGATTTTCGTGGTTTTTTATTTCAGGTTATAAAAAAGATCCGACGACTGCAACCAGCATGACCGTTAGGACCGGCTGGTATCGATCGACAGTTATTCACGAGTAACGATCAATCGCCACTTTATTGATCGATCGACACTCTTATCCAATGAGCATGTATATCGTTTTGCCTTGTTACATTAGTACTTATGATTTATTTTCGCACCAATCTTTGACTAAATAACACTGGGGACACTGTTGTTTAGGTCGGGGGGGGGGGGTACCTAATAATGAAGTTGAAGTTTATTTTTGAATCTTATTCTATGATTTTTAATCTAAAGTTGTATTGAGTCAAGAAAGGGATAATGAACTTTTCAAATTTATTACTACGCTAACCACTCTCTAGCGGCATGATATGTCAAGGATTTTACCCACTTTTACCCATGATTTTTATATATTTTTAGAGCCTTTTATATGCATTTGGAGTCTTTTTAGAGACTTTACAAGTTCAGGTACTCACTTGACCTATTTGGAGCTTTTTGATTCATTTGGAGCTTTGAAGAAAGCTCTGCTGAAAACATGAAGTCGGAGTCAACTGTTGCAACAAACATCGATCGACGGAAGACATGAAGCGTCGATCGACTTCTTGCTTTGAGATTTAATGATGATTTTGGGAAATTACAAGTTTTACATAGAAGTTCCTAAATATTGCACCATAAGTCATTGGCCGCCTGTTATGCTATTTATTAGGGTTTTTCTATTATACATAGACACAGAATTTTAGAGATAGACTACTATTGGAGGCGGGCATCTCTACACTTGTTAGAAGAGAGAGCTTAGGATTGGAGAGAGAGAGATCTGGACTTCATACCAGAGAAGATCTTGAACTCCTTTGTTTCTTACTTTGCTTTGTTTGCTTTTCATTTTATTATATTGCAGTATTATTCATACCATAATAATGTTTCTAATGAATATGTTTGAGTAATCTCATATAGGGTTCTTCAAAGGTTGATCTATGTATTTTTGAAATGAATAATTTTAGGGAATTAAAATAGTTCTTCATCTAGTTGTTCTTACTGCAAAGTCTGTGTTTGATCACTGATATCACTCAAATTATCCTAAGGAGTGATTTACTCTATCAAATAAGAGGTTCAATTGTAGTACTTAGGGATCAAATTCATAGGGAGCTAAGGCACACAATAGATCTATCCCATGTTCTAAAAATCGGCAGCCTAGCCGCCAAGCCGCCTAGGCGGCCGCCTGGGCGCTACGCGTCACTCTTCCGCCCCGATTTATGCCAAATCGGTTAAAAAAATCGGATATCCGATTTTCTCCGCCTAGACCGCCTAAATGACCGCTTAGCCGCCTAATCTTTTTTTAATAATAAATTTATTTATTTATTTGATCTAAAATTTTATAAATATCATTTATATTCATAATTTTGATGAAAATTACACTATATTAAGTTTATATATTCTATTTGTGTATTTTATACAATCTTAAACATGAAAATGTATTAATGTTATACACAATTAAAGATTAACATGTCTTATAACATAGTACACAATCTAAAAATTCCGGCCCGCATAATTTCTGATTAATCCTCGATTTTCTCTTTAAACGCTAGGCCCAACCCGACCGCCCGACTAGCGCCTAGCGCGTTCCCGAACAGGGGATCTATCTAGTTAAGCTAGGTTGAATGGTTTAAATGTAAATTTGAAGGGGTGAACAAGTAATTATTCGATTGATTGATTGGGTTTAAAGACAGATATGGGAGACGTTGTTAGACTTAGGGTTTCTATTCAGACAAGCAGGATTATAGAGATATAGATTACTAAGCATATATGGATATTCTAGAACTCAAACAAATAAGAATAGTCAATCAACTTTCGTATGTTTAGATTATCTATTGCCGAATCTAAGACCTCAGCTGTCGCTTGTTGGTCCTGAGAAAATGTCGAATGATTCCAATAACGGGGTGTCGATCGATACACCTTTCAGCCCGTCGATCGATGCAACTAATGAGTTGTCGATCGACGTTCCTTCCAGGGAGCGTTACAAACGAGTTTGAACGTGTTCACTAGGTTAACTAAATCAGTTTCCGCTTGTTTCTAGTAATCCTAGCACAACCTAAACTATTTCAGACAAAGAATCAAACTTTCGAAAGCGCCCTAATGTCTATAGGCAATGTCCTAGTTAGCTACTCTAGAACACATGCATTAAGAACAGTTTAGTTGATTAATATCCTGACATTTAGCAATTCTATATTTTGGGCTAATCCCTCATGAATATCTGAACCCTAAATCTAATAAGATGAACTACTCAGACATGGCTAAGCAATTCATAACAATAGAATAAGTAAATTGCATAGATAGAATAGAGTAAAGAAACTGGAGTTCCAGTCACAAATATCTGAAGGAGTTCTTGGATCTTCTCTCCAAACCTAATGCGTATTTTGCTGTATGAAAAGGGTAGAAAATATGAAAGCGTCTGTTGCCTAGAACAATAGTAGAGCACATAAATATTAGGTTAGGGGTAATCTGGTAATTCTTGTGGGACTTGGGTTTTAAGTCAGCCCGAACCCAATCTAGCTTTTGCGCGCTTCGCCATCAATCGACACCACAGGGTGTGTGTGGATCAATTGTTGCCTTCGTCCCTCAATCGATAGTCGTGGTCGATGGTCAACTTCGGGACTATGTCATTTTCTCTCCAAAATACACCAAAATCACCAATTGCTTCCAAATCACTCCAAAACCTGAAAACATACTAAAAAAACTCCAAAACAACTATAATGTATTTAATAACACCTACATACAATGGCTAAAAATGGGTAAAATCCATGGTATATCAACACCCCAAGACAAGGATGTGTTCTTGGAAAGATAAGGATGTGTTCTCAGGGCAAGGATGGTTTAGTACTTTACCAGGCTTTGATGGTTTGTTAGGGGCACAAAATGTTTGTGCATGTCTATCACCTCTTCGCTCGGAGGTGGAGGCATTGATTTGGGCAATGGAATGCATGAGAAATTTAAGACAATTTCAGGTTACGTTTGCAACAGATTGTTCTTAGTTGGCGAAGATGGTTTCGGAACCTGAGGAATGGCCTGCATTTGGAGCCTATTTAGAAGACATCAAGCTTTTGAGAAGAAGCTTCCATAACTCAGACATCGTTCATGTACCAAGGACGGCGAACCAAAAAGCGGACAGCTTAGCACGTAGTGCCCGGCATCAACTGTCTTTCGTCGTACACATGGATGCAGAGTTTCCAAGTTGGTTCACAGAGTCAATATGAGTCTGTGCATTGTTTGCTGTCAAAAAAAAAAAAATCAACACCCCCAGACTTACTCTTTTGCTTCTCCTCAAGCAAAAACAATGAGCAGTCTCTCTGAAAGGTGTTTTTGAAACAGCAGGGACTCACATAATTTAAGAACTTACTATCATCCCCTCAACAGTATTGCAACCACATCAGATAAATCTTAACTTAGACGTACTTTCTATGCAATATCCGAGCTTAGCAACCAATTCCATTCATCCAGCAACTTAACTAATCATGTCTGACTAACCCCTCTACTGACCTCATTTAGTACATGTAAATAAAAGGTGCAGGCTTTACCTTGGGAGTATCGATCACTGAACACATGGAATCAACTCAAGCAAGTGTCTGGACCTATAGGTAACGCTCTCTGATTTCCCTTCTCTCTTCTCTCTTCTCTGAATCCGATTTTTTGTTGGGTCATCAATAATGTATCTACCCCTCGCTTCCAAACAATGTTAGATCATTCATTTGAATTAGAATAGTGGGGTCATCGATATTGTACCTACCCCTCTGCATCTCAGGAAATCATCTCAATCTTTTATAAATATATATGGATGCCAAAGAGAGGTGGAAGAAAAATCAGTAACACTAAGTCTAATACTTTCCAGACTTGCAGGAGGATTCCGATCCAATGTATACCAAGCCCCAAGACAAGCAATTTAAGCTCAATTAGGTTGGAGGTCATCTTTGGTTCTTCCAAACATTCTCAGCAAGTGTGAATAACTGGCAGGCTGATCCACTTTAGCATCTATAGTACATTCTGCAGTCAATAAATCTAAAAATGGTGCTAAAGAGTGGTTAGATGAGTAAGGAAAATTGTAGAAGTTCATTGTCCCTTTCTTGACTCAATAAAACTTTATAAAAGCATTTTAAAAACTCATAAATAAATAATATTAGTAAACCTCCCCCCAAACTTAAATTACACTGTCCCCAGTGTAAATCTAGTCGGAATTTGGTGAGAATATAAATCATAAGTACTGAATGTATCAAAGAGAACGATATACCTGATCGCTGATGTTGGTGTTGATCGACATGCGAGTGTGTCTATTGATCGGTACTGGTGTTATACTGTCGATCAATGTCGACCTTGTCTCATCGGTCGATGACAAGTAACCTCTCCTTGGTTCTCTTTTTGGTATTTCTGATTTTTCTATTTTTTTAGACCTGCAATAAAGCAAAAATGAAAATAAATAACATGTAAATAATAAAAATATAAGAAATTACCTAATAGTGGGTTGCCTCCCACTCAGCGCTTTGTTATAGTCATTTAGCTTGACTTTGGAGATTGTTATTGGCTAGTAATGATCAACGTGACCACTTGGTTGTATGCAAGTGTCCACTTCATCTTTGGTCATCTGGAACCAAGTGCCAATGAAGCTTCTTATGGCCTCATCTCCTCCGGTCCACTGATTCTTCAATATTTCTCTAGCAATATCACTTGCATGCATCCTATGTTGAAGATTCCCAATGCTGCGGCGCTGTTGCATTCCAAGTCTGGCATATGTTGTTTATAAGATGTCTTTCAGCTCCTGGTGACTTCTCGGTAACCAGCTTGCTTCGTCGTGCTGCACAGTCGCCGTCGATTGATGGTGACGGTTCTGCTTGAGAATCGAGTTGTCTCTGAATCGTATCCTGGTATCACTCAAATTACCCTAAAGAGTGAATTACTATCTAAAATAAGAGGTTCAGTTGTAGTACTTAAGGATCAAATTAACAGGGAGCTAGGGAACCTAATAAATCTAATTAAGTTGATTAAGCTAGGTTGATTATTATTAAATGTAAAAGACAGGTTTGTGAGCAAGTTAATTGATCGATTGATTGATTGGAGTTTTGGTACTTAAATAAAAGTAGCTAGACTTAGGACTTTTATTCAGGTAATCAGGATTATAATCCTACAGATATCTAATAAGTTGTGTGCATGATATTATTGAGCTCAACAATTAATAACACACCATTAGGCTTTCACTTTCTAGGTTTGTCTACTGAGCAGTGTCGATCGATGATTCTATAGGAATATCGATCGATACACTTGTTGAAACGTCGACCGATTATTCGATTGGAATATCGATCGACGCTTTTGGTCAAGCGTTAATGCGCGGGTTGAATATGCTCACTAAGCTTCCTTGATCAGCTCTCGCTTTACTCTAGCAATCTTAGCTCAGTTAGGATGGATTCAGGGTGAGATGCAACCTATTGCTTATGTCTACAACACCTAGGGCAAGTTCTACGTAGCTAATCTAGAAACAGGCATTAATGACAATCCTAAAGATGAATATCACAACTTAGCAATCTATAGCTGGGGCTAATCCCTCATAACCTATTTAAACCCTAAATCTAACAAAGAGAACTACTGATACATGACCAAGCAATTCATAACAACAATTAGGTATAAAAACTGCATTAGATAAATAGATAGATATCAATTGAGTTCCAATCACAAATCTCTTTGGATCTTCTCTCCAATCTACTAAAAATCCTAAAAACCTTTTTTTTTGTGAAATCAGTAAAACAAGAAAACATAATTTACCTCTAACATGTTGGCAAAGCTTATATAATTAGGTTAAAACTCGTCAAGGGTAATCTTGTAAGTTGTTGAAGACTTGGACTCTAAGCCGGCTGAGACCAAACGGGCTTTCTGTGCGCTTCGCTGTCGATCGATGTCAAGATGTGAACATCGATCGATTATTCCTCTTCAATGTCAACCAATGGTCGTGCTCGATGGTCATCTCGGGTGTTTACTCCAAATATCTCCAAAATGCTCCAAAATCATCATTTTCTTCTAAATCACTCATGATCCTATAAATATACTAAATAGACTCTATAATATAATAAATTGTAGTTAAAATACATATAAACCATGGATAAAAGTGGGTCAAATCCATGGTCTATCAACTCCCCCAGACTTACCATTTTGCTTGTACTCAAACAAAACATACATGCAGTCTCTCTGAAAGAGGTTTGAAAACAGTAGGAACTCACAGATTTTAAAACTTAGAATCAACACCTTAGAATATCTTAATCTTAGAAGCACACTATACCATATCCTAGTCTAGCAACCAAGTTCATCTAGTCAACAACTTAGCAAATCATGTCTGACAATCACCTCTACCAACCTCAATTCTTGTATAAAATAAAAGTGTAGGCTTTACCTTGGAGGTATCGAGCACATGATGCAAGGATGCTCAAACAAGTATCTGGACCTGTAGGTAAACAATAGTTCTTATCCTCTCTCTCTCCTAATTTCTCCCCTAGTCAAAATCTACTTTATTGCAAGATCATTGACCAAGGTTGGACAGGCGTCCATGAATCAAGCTTTAATGGTTTTAGCCACCAAATCATGTTCACTTCTTTTTGACCTATATCCTAGGATTATTTTTGAATCAAGCCTTAATGGTTGTAGCCACCAAGTCATGTTCTAATCCTTTACCTATATAATTCTAATGAAGCAAGCCTTAATGGTTGTAGCCACCAAGTACTGTTCAAATTCATTCCTAAATTTCTCTAATTCTAATTATAAATATAAATAATAAAAATTTTATTTTTTTATTTAAAAACCTAAATTCAAAATTTAAGAGAGAGAGAGTGATATTTCTACACAAGGCTTTACCTTCCAAACTTGTTTGAAGAATTCGATCCCATGTATACCAAGCTCCAAGACAAGCAGAGTTGAGCTCAATTAGGTTGGAGGTCAGCTTTGGTTCTTTCAAACATTCTCAGCAAGTGTAACATATTTGACAGGTTGATCCACTTTGGTATCTTTAGTGCTATCTGCAACTAGTAAATCTAGAATGGTGTGGTTAGATAATAAGAAAAAATTTAAACAAGTTCATTATCCCCTTCTTGACTCAATAAAAACTTATAGACAACATTTTAATAAGACTCATGAATAAACTACTATTAGTAAACATCCCCCAGACTTAAACTACACTGTCCCCAGTGTAAATTCAGTCGGAGTTATGGCGATAACTAAATCATAAGGACTCAATGTAAAAAGTTAAAACGATATTACAGACTGGAATGGATGTCGATCGATGTACATGTGTTGACATCTGTCGCGGCAGGTGATGTTCAGTCGATCAATGTCGGCAGTGTTTCGTCGGTCGATACTCATCGTACTCGTCTACTCGGATACTTTTATTTTGTTTTTCTTTTTATGACCTGCAATAATTAAAAACCAACAAAAATACTAAATCATTGAAAACCAATTAAATATTACCTAATAGTGGGTTGCCTCCCACTCAGCGCTTTGCTATAGTCATTTTGCTTGACTTTTGGAGGTGATTTGGCTAGTAATGTGGAAAGTTGGAACTTGCTAAACAAGTCTCCATCTCTTCTTTGCGCTTGTTGAACCATGTACCAGTGAAATCTCTCACTGCTGCATCTCCTCGGTGCCATATGTCCTTCATTGATGCAGTTGCATTCTCTATCTTTTGCAATATGTCATCATGACTCTCAAGTTGGAACTGATTCCTTATGAGTGTGACGTATGCGTCATCTGAGATCTCCTCTCCATGGTTGTGTGTATCAGACATGTCTGATCTCACTTTGGTACTAGCCTGCCTCAGTTTGTAGCTTCGTCGACCGATGTTTATCTGCGGCTGTCGGTCGATTTGTTGTTGCGTCTGTCGATCGATGTTGATGCTTCTGGTCGACGCGCGATGTATCCCTGAATTTTCACTATCTCCCTCTGTATTGCTTCTATCTTGGATGTCAGAGAACTTATTGTAAGGTCCATCGGAAAATAGATGTCATCACGTCTCCTATCAAGCCTCTCTTCTGTAGTTTCCAGAGTTTTATAGATCCCTTCTACCAACTGATCAATGTCTGCTCTGGTGTAAGAATCTGGTTGAGACTTCATCGGATGTGAGTGTTGTGGGTCGTCGTTGATTGGTTTTTGGTGATGTCTGTCGATCGACGCTGGTGCGGTTGCTTCGGCTGCACACTGTATTTGGATCTTGGCTATGTCTTGCCTCATCTCCTCCATGCATGTAGTTGACCAACTGATGTTATCATTCGGTGGATAGTAGACACCATCAAGGTTCATCTGGAAATAAACTTCATTCTTTTCTTGGGCTCCACAGACTCCATAGAACATGGAATTGAACTCGTCCTTGGTGTAGATCTCTGGTACCAGCTTGGTCTGTGTGAATGAGCTAGCATGTTCTGGAAGACATATGTAGTTGTGCTCATCTCTTGAAGCTCTTTCAAGAAAACTTCTGATATCTTACTTGGATTCATTGATGATGTGTCCATCTACATCTTTGGCGTGTCCATGATCATCTTTGTAAACTCCATACTCATCTTTCTCCTCCCACTAGAATCTTCTGGTTGCACCACGGTCATAAGCTTCTTTTCCAAATTCTGGATGTCTGTCGATCGATGAAGAGACTTCAACGTCGATCGACGGTCGAGTATGTTGTCGAGATTTCTGGTTGAAACGATCATCTACTCCACCAGTTGTGTTATAGATCTCGCTTGTAACCCTCTGCTGATGCGTTGGGCTGTTGCGTTGTTGCATAAAAAGATTTTTTGCTCCATTAGCCATCTGAAGAATGTCTGCAATGTCCTCTCTGGATACTTGTAGTGCATGTCCATCTATTTTTCTTGCATAGCCATCTGAGTCCCTGAAAATACCAAACTCATCTTGTGTTTGATACTGATTATAATATTGAGGTTTTGCGCTTACAGTGGATGGTGGTCTCAGACGGATGTCGATCAATGATGTAGGTTTGTCGTCGATTGACGGGCGGTTGACTCTCGAGTAAGGATGGCTGAAACGTGTTCTTTCCCAACATGTTTCTGCTTGGTATTGATCTTCTTCATCACGTCTTTGCATGTTGAGAAGTTCCTCATATGTGAAACCCTCATGAAGTTCATCTGCTCCTGGCTCATGTACTGTTGTTTCTACTGCATAGATTTCGTGATGGTGATCATCTGTCCAACTTCCAATTAAGTAATCTCCTTCTCGTATATGGTCGACTCCAGTGTCGATCGATTGGAAATAGGCAATGTCGGTCAATGCTCGTTTTTGGCTTGTTTGATAAGGATGAGTTTCGATCGATGTTGAGACTGTTCTATCGATCGATGGCGCATTCTTTTTCCAAGAGGAATGGTGGAGAAGTCTATCTTCCTCATCGAGAATGGCTCTATACTCTATAGCTCGTTCTTCCTTATAATCTTCATCTTAATCCTATGTATGCATGGTGTCTCTGGTGTGTGTCGCCATGGTGGGATTGTAGTAGTCGTTCTCCCAATCGCATGGACTACTGTTGACCGATTCCTGGTTGGTAATGTCGATCGATTTCTGGTGGGTAATGTCGATCAATGTCGTGGTGTGCGTTTTGATCAACGCAGAATACTTTGTTTCGTACTCAGCTCCACAGTGGCATGTTGCGATGAGTCCTGGATCATTAATTCTTCTGGAGGACTCTTGTGGATTCATGGCTGGATTATGATTGTAGTAGACGTGTGGATCTATGAGCGTCAGGCACAATTGGTTGGTTTGCATGTTGCACACTGCTCCTACTATTGACAAAAGGCTCTCCCAAGCAACAGAGAAGAATTCCAGTTCAGCTTGATATCCAAGACATGAAAATCAACTGGAACTAGGGAATTACCAATTTGCACCTCTAGGTCTCTTACAATTCCTCCTGAGCTTCTCTGAGAACAATACACAAATGTGAATGACTCCTTGGAAGGCTCCACCTTCAGACCCAGATGGTCTGCCATAACCCTAGGTAGGATGCTGGCTAATGCTCATGTGTCACACAATGCATGTGGAAACTCAATACCCTTCACCGTGCATGATACTGCAAACTTCCCAGGATCACTCTTCTTCTTTAGTGTAATCCTATTCTTCATCTTTTCTCTGGCCTCACAAAACATTCTCCTAAGGGTCCTCTTCAGTTTCTCTGGTCTCTCTGAAGAACATCCACAATATGTGGGAAAAATAAGCCTACTCGAATGGTTTTTCTAATAGAATCCTGAAGACTCTCGTTTGGAAACTTTCCATCTCCTTCTCATTAGCTTCCCTTTTCAGATGCTTAGCTACCTTTCCTTTTCTCTTCCTTAAGGTTCTCCCCATAGGAGCCTTATCAACTTCCATAGGCTCTACTGCATCATCTGAATATGTGCTGGTGGTCTCTGGAGGGTTAGCTGAAGGATTGGTTGTGGTCTGAGTGCATTGAGACGGACGACGTATATCTTTGGAATCTGCACTCGGTATGTGAGAGGTGCGCGTCGATCGATGGGCGCTGGACGTTGTTGATCGATGGTGGTCTCTCTCTGTCGATCGATGGCAAGACCAGTGTGCCAATCGATATTGACATAAACAGGGCTGGGCGGATGTGGGTGTCTTGCTGCGAACTCCTCGTGAGTAATAATCCTCACGTCATTGCAAGATGCGGTCGACTCCGTAGGTGTCATCGATCGATGCTCTTGAGAGCCCGTTGATTGATTTTGATTCACGTTCGTCGATCGATGTTCGAAGTCTGGCGTTGATCGACACCAATGCGATCCGGCGAAACTCATCGAGCTTTCCACTTCAAAATCTCCTTCTTGCAGCTTCTCCTGCTTCACCACTTGCCAAAAACCATCATCTATGATGGCATTCACGTGGTGCTTCATCACATCATCTCCTACCCCTCTTGTTAAGGTTTCTTGCCTCTTAACTGCTTCTCTTGTCTGAACAACATGCATCTCCAGCTTCTTCATGTGAGTGCTCAAAGTCTCAAACTTTGTGTTCAGGTTGGTGTAGACAGAGTTAATCTTCCCATTGAAGTCCACTGTCATGCTCTGCTGTCCCTCAAGAACTTTATTGAGCATCGCCTCAATCTTGCTCTCTTGAGTAGGTGGTGGTGGCTTCTGGTAGAATGAGTTTCCATAACTCTTGTTGTTGCTGTAGGGTTTCTGTTGCTGCAAACTCTTGTTGAAGTTACTTCTCTGTCCACAGAAGTTTCCATTCTGGTTTCCAGACCTCTGAAATCCAGTTCCTCCCATGAAGTTCACATCTTCTTCTACTTCTGCTTTTCCCTCTGTGTCTACAGCCTCTGCATCCTCTATTACGCAAGCCTGCTTCCTGAGAAGCTTGTGAACACTGTCCAGCTTTGCTCTGGCTTCATCCATCTGGTCATTCCCAAGGATGGAAGCAGATTTCTTCCTCTTAAAGTCAGTGTTCTTGGTGCTGTTGCTGGATGCTAAGCTCTCAATAATTCTCACGGCCTCCTTTGGATTCCTGGTGGTTAAGTTCCCATCGTTGGAAGCATCAAGAGCCATCCGATACTGCACTGCGATGCCTCTGAAGAAGGTGCTGAGTAGCTGCACCTTATTGAATCCATGGTTTGGACAGTCCCTTTGGTAAGACTTGAATTTGATCCAGGAGCTTCTGAAGGACTCTGTAGGCTCCTGAGTGAATGTGACAATCTTGCTCCTCAAGTCTTCAGCACGTGCCTCATCAAAGAAATTGCATAAGAATGCATTCTTGATGTTGGCCCAGGATGTGAGAGATCCTGGTGGTAACTGCTTAAGCCAATGCGAAGCGTCTCTAGCAAGTGAATACTTGAAAATCTTGCAAAGTAGGTAGTCCTCAGGGACTCCTTTGACTTGTATAGCAGATATGAAATCCTTGAACCTCTCCAGATGGTTTATAGGATGCTCGTGAGATAACCCATAGTAGGGTGTCTGTCCCACGAGTGTGTAGTACTGTGGCTTCAACTTGAAATCCCCTCTCTGGATAGTTTGAGGACGAATAGCTGATATGTTGGTGTAAAACTGATCTGGACGGTTGTAATTAGCTAACGTTCTGGGTCGAGCAGCCTCATCTACTGGTAGAGTAGTTCCTGTAGCATCAGTATCAGACTCTGGAATTGCAGCCCCCTGAGCATCTATTCTCTGACTTGCTGCATTACGCAGATGACCTTCCTGGTCACGCAGGTCTCCCTTCTCATCACGTACAAGAATCAAAGTCGCAACCATGTCTTGCGGCTCAGTATCGATCGATGTTCAGACTGGAGTATTAATCGATGTCGGGTTGAAGATATCGGTCGACGGAAAAATGTCTTCAGTCGACGGTGGTGAGCGAGTGTCGGTCGGCGAGACTGGTGTCTGGGTCGACAGTGGCTGACAAAAATCGAGCGACGAACTAGTGTTGTTGTCGATCGATGAGGAGCGTATTTCTTTGTGGATTGAACGTTCCAAGCTTGCAGGATCTGATGAGAATAGGAGTTGATTTTCCTTGTTGCTTCTAGTATTGCTGGGCATGCACCTGAAAAGATAGGAATTTTTTTTTTTTTTTTTGTGTCAGAAAGTGGTTTTAAGAAGAAACCTAGACTAAATCGAATTAAATCTATCAAGCGTCAAAGCTCCCCGGCAACAACACCAAATTTGATATCACTCAAATTACCCTAAGGAGTGAATTACTCTCTCAAATAAGAGGTTCAATTGTAGCGCTTAGGGATCAAATTAACAGGGAGCTAGGGAACCTAATAAATCTAATTAAGTTGACTAAGCTAGGTTGATTATTATTAAATGTAAAAGACATGTTTGTGTGCAAGTTAATTGCTCGATTGATTGATTGGGGTTTTGGTACTTAAATGAAAGTAGCTAGACTTAGGGCTTTTATTCAGGTAATCAGGATTATAATCCTACAGATGCCTAATAAGTTGTATGCATGATATTATAGAGCTCAACACTTAATAACATACCATTAGGCTTACGCTTTCTAGGTATGTCTATTGACCAGTATCGATCGATGATTCTATAGGAATATCGATCGATACACTTGTTGAAACGTCGACCGATTATTCGATTGGAATATCGATCGACGCTTTTGGTCAAGCGTTAATGCGTGGGTTGAATATGCTCACTAAGCTTCCTAGATCAGCTATCGTCTTACTCTAGCAATCTCAGCTCAGTTAGGATGGATTCATGGTGAGATTGATAGACTATGGATTTGACCCATTTTCATCCATGGTTTATAGGTGTTTTTACTAATAATTATAATATTATAGAGTCTATTTATTATATTTATAAGATCATGAGTGATTTGGAGATAAGTGATGATTTTGGAGATATTTGGAGCAAGCACCCGAGATTATCATCGAGATCGGCCATCGGTCGATATTGGAGAGGAATAATCAATCGATGTTCATGTCTTGACAACGATTGACAGCGAAGCGCGCAGAAAGCCCGTTTGGTCACAGCCGACTTGAAGCCCAAGTCTTCACCATTTTACAAGATTACCCCTGACGAGTTTTAACCTAATTATATAAGCTTTGCCCCCATGTTAGAGGCAAAGTGTGCTTTTCTTGTTTTATTATTTTCACATCAAAGGTTTTTAGGATTTTGATAGATTGGAGAGAAGATCCAAAGTTATATTTTGTGATTGGAACTCCATTAATATATATTTACTAATCTAATGAAGTTTTCTTACCTAATTGATGTTATGAATTGCTTGGCCATGTCTGATTAGTTCCATTGTTAGATTTTAGGGTTTTAATAGGTTAGGAGGGATTAGCCCCAACTATATATTGCTGAGTTGTGATAATTATCATTATGATTGTTCATTTATGCATGTTTCTAGATTAGCTACCTAGAACTTGCCATAGGATTGATTGATAAAAGCGAGAGCCTCATTCTCATCCTGAAAACATTCTAACTGAGCTAAGAGTAAGGCGAGAGCTGTTCTAGTAAGCTTAGTAAGCTACCATTCACCCCGCACATAAAGCTTAACTAGAAGCACATCGATCGATATCATTATTGAATAATCGATCGACGGAGCAAAAGGTGTATCGATCGATATCCCTATAGGATTATCGATCGACACTTTCTAGTGATCGACATACAAGAGTTGAGATCATTAGATCTAGTTAATAGAGAAGTCAAAACATGCGAGAGCTGATTGACTTGTTGATCAAGTTGTTGAGCTTTACATTATCATGCATGCAACTCATTAGGCATCTGTAGGATTATAATCTCAAGTTTCCTGAATAAAAATCCTAAGTCTAACTATTTTCTTTTAAGCACCAAAACCTCAACCAATCTATTGAACAAACACTTGTTCAATATAAAACTGCAATTTACATTTAAATCTCTAAAACCATCTTGCTTAACAAATCATATTAGATTTATTAGGTTCCCTAGCTCCCTGTGAATTCGATCCCTAAGTACTACAACTCGACCTCTTATTTGAGAGAGTATAAATCACTCCTTAGGGTAATTTGAGTGATATCAAATTTGGCGTCGTTGCCGGGGAGCTTTGATCGCCTATTTATTCTAATATTTGTTAAGTTTCTGACATAAAATTTTTTTCTTGGATTTTCAGGTACATGCCCAGCAGTACCAGAAGCAGCAAGGAAACTCAACTGCTATTCTCACCAGATCCTGCAAATTTGGAACGTTCGATCCGCAAGGAAGCGCGCTCATCATCGACGGACAACAACACTTGTGCGTCGCTCGATTTCGCTCAACCACCGTCAACCCAGACACTAGTCTCGCACCGATACTCGCTCACCACTGTCGACCGAAGACACTCACCTTCCATCGACCGACATCATTCATCCGACATCGATCGATACACCAGCCCAGACATCGATCGATACTGAGTCGCGAGACATGGTTGCGACTTTGATACTTGTATGAGATAATAATGGAGACCTGCATGACCAGGAGGGTCATCTGCGTAATGCAGCAGGTCAGAGGATAGATGGTCGGGGACTGCAATCCCGGAGTCTGATGCTAATGCTACATGTACTACTTTACCTGTAGATGAGGCTGCGCGACCCAAAACTTTGGCTGACTACAACCGTCCAGATCGATACTACAACAACAGATCAGCCATCCGTCCTCCCACTATTGAGAGGGATTTTGAGTCGAAGGCGCAATACTACACGCTTGTGGGACAGATACCCTACCATGGATTATCCCACGAGCATCCTATGGATCATCTGGAGAGGTTCGAGGATCTGATTTCTGCTAATAGAGTCGAGGGAGTCTCTGAGGGCTACCTGTTATGTAAGCTCTTCAGGTACTCACTTGCTAGAGAAGCTCTGCATTGGCTCAAGCAGTTACAACTGGGATTTCTTACATCATGGAGCGACATCAAGAATGCATTCTTTTGCAATTTCTTTGATGAAGCGCATGCTGAAGACTTGAGAAGCAAGATTGCCACTTTCACTCAGGGGCCTGCAGAATCATTCAGAGGCTCTTGGATCCGATTCAAGTCTTATCAGAGAGACTGTCCACACCATGGATACAATGAAGTACAACTGCTCAGTACTTTCTACAGAGGCATCGCGGTGCAGTACCGATTGGCTCTTGATGCTTCTAGCAATGGAAACTTCAACACCAGGAATCCAGAGGAGGCAATAAAGGTTATTGAAAACCAAGCATCCAGCAACAACACTAAAAACACTGATTTTGAGAGGAAAAGATCTGCCACCATCCTTGGGAATGATCAGATGGTAGAGGTGAAGGCAAAGCTGGATAGTGTTCACAAGCTTCTCAGGAAGCAAGTTTGCTTGGTTGAAGATGTAGAGGTTGTAGAGGGTAGAGTAGAGGAAGAAGAAGAGATGAACTACATTGGTGGAACTGGATTCCAAGGTTTTGGAAACCAGGGTGGAAACAGAAACTCCTACGGAAATATGAGTAATTTCAACCAAAATTCACAGTACCAGAAACCCTACAACAACAACTACATAAGTTATGGAAGTTCCTACTACCAGAAGCCACCGCCGCCTACTCAAGAGAGCAAGATTGAAGAGATGCTTGATAGGGTTCTTGAGGCACAGCAGTGTTGGGGTCAAAAACGGTTACGACGAAGTTAATGTCCAAACCTCTGCAAAAATGTATTACAAAGAGCTTTGCGGTAAAATCTTGTTCGAACCAAGTACCGATTGTCTCAAGGCAACGAACATGTATCCAAATCAGCCACGGATAAGCTCGAGTATGGCAAACGGACCACTGACAAGCCAAGCTCGGTCGCTACGCAGCGACCAAGCACGCACACGGCTCGATCGCTACGTAGCGACCGAGCTCGAGCCTAGCTCGGTCGCTACGTAGCGACCGAGCACGTGTACGTCTCGGTCGCTATGTAGCGACCGAGCTCTTTTAAAACGTCGATACGACACAAATCCATGCATTCTCGTCTACTCTTTAATGCTATCTCCGGAAAACCGTGGCTAAACCATTTCATGTTTTTCGTCACTCGGAGTTATCAATCAAACTTTACGATAAAAACCGCAGAAAATTTGTTTTTTATCGAAGAAACCGTAATGAATGTTTCGAGCCAAAGACGGCCCAAAGAGACCTAAGACGCAACTCGAAGCCCACTTGCGATTTCTTAAACCAAAATCCCATAAGCCGTATGATCGTTTATGCTTGGTTCGTAAGGAAAGACAAATGTCAAGTTTCCGCGGATAAATGTGAAGTTTTCGAAGATAATCACGAAGATCGGGAAAAACGGAATATATCAATTTTTAAGCTATGACGGCTTAAGGACAGAAGGAGAAAAGCGTAAACCGACCTAGGAGCGAGTATATAAGGAGTCCTAGGCGAGAGGCAAAAGGAGAACTCTCGGCATTTAGAAACTTTGAGGCATGATTCTCGACATGCTCTGTTTCTATGACTGGCACCCGATTACCAGACGAACGCGCACAAGCAGTTCGATCTCTTGGTTCACTCTTGAACTACGTTCGGCTT